>NC_090941.1:551930030-552230030 GCF_040938575.1 Ambystoma mexicanum | reverse complement strand
GGTTTCGGCACTGGCGGTGCCACCATCCTCAAAACCAGTTTGAGTTCTCCCTTGATGCTACTCCAGTTGGAGTAAGAGTTTCTGGGCATCTTGACAAGTAAATGGAAATCACTTCTGACCCCTGGTTACTTCAGCTGGTTGAACCGGGATACTACTTACTCTTCCCAAGGAGGCCCATGGACAATCCAATGTCCTTGTCAACTGAAGCCAGAACTCCTAAACAATTTGAGATCCCTTCTGTATAAGGGAGCAGTGGAGAAGTGCCCACGCGGGAAAAGGGACCAGGCTGGTGCTCCCGCTATTTCCTAGTACCAAAGAAGGGGGGGGGAGGACTCATCCCATCCTGAACCTCAGGGCATTGAACAAGTTCCTCAGAAAGTACATGTTCAAGATGGTGTTGTTACGAGAGATTCTCTGGGCTCTGCAATCCCAGGACTGGTTGGTGGACCTTCACAATGCCTATTTTCATGTCCCGATCCCCCAGAAGCAGAGGCGATTTCTCAGATTTGTCATTGGGGACACTCATTACTAGTTCAAAGTGCTCCCCTTTGACTTGGCATCCGCTCCCAGGGTGTTCAGGAAGCTGATGGCAGGAGTGGTGACTCGCATCAGGAGGTCTGGGGTCTTCCTTCCCATTTTTCTGTGACTGGCTCATCCGAGATCAGTCCCCAGAACAGGTATATAGACATCTCAAGGACATTTGCTTGCTACTTCAAAGCATGGGCTTCTCTCAGAAGTCGCACACGACAGCAAGCGCTGAAGCTGCAGTTCCATCAGAGCAGTCCGGGACGCTCAGTTGGGGAATGATCCCACCCCCAGGGAGAAAGTCACCATTATTGGTCAAATGGTAACATTGTTCTGAAGCTAGAGTAGTCTACCGTCTACAGCCTTTCCCCCACCTTCTGGGACTCATGGCTTCCTGTATTTTCCTGACTACAGATGCTCTCCCTTGAGTGGCTTCAAGTTCAGTGGCCACAGTACTCTGGCGAGATGATGGACGCCCTCAGAGCATCGAGGACGGTGGCCAAATACCTGTTATGGTGGCAAGCAGGGAGAACAGTATGGCAGGGGAGCCATTCTGGACACCTTGTCTGGCGGCTCAAATGGTCACACACATGGCTCTAAAAGGGCTGGGGTGATCATTGTGGGGATCTGCAGGTGAGGGGGCCTTGGTCCCAGGTGGAGTGTCTGGCACATCACTCTGCTGGAGCTGCTAGCTGCCAGACTAGCATTGGCGGCTTTTGTGCTGTCCAGCCAAGGGAAGGATTTCCTAGTCTTAATGAACAATACAGTGGCCTTGCATTACCTCAACAAACAGAGGTGTGTGCGATCGCTGGTCTGGTCGTTAAACAAGATCTCGATTTCCGCAGCTCATCTAGCGGGGACGGAGAATGGATTGGCGGATGCCCTGAACAGGCAGGATTTGGTCTCTCAAACAAGAGATTTGCCTCGAGATAATTTCAGAGAACTTCTCCCTTTGAGGACAACTCAAAGTGCAACCACTTCTGCTAGATAGGATTCCCACAAGCAGGTGGGTGTAGGGCTTTGAGGGGCACATTCCTAGTGGAGTGGGTCTTCGACATTCACTATGCGTTTCCCCAAGTACAGTGATTCCGTTGGTGCTCAGGAGGTTTCAGGCTCAACTGATTGTAATCATCCCGGGTTGGGTGAGGAGGACAGGGTACCTGGACCTTCTGGAGTTGGCCGTTTGCCCACCCCGCCAGCTTCCTCAGAGGCTGGAATTTTTGGCCAGTCAGGACGGTACTGAACCCAGGCACCTGCCTCTTGAGAGTCTGAGGTCTGACAGTTGAGATTTTGGAGATGTTGCTGGCTCCACGTAGGCCTAGGACCAGGTCCATTTCTGCTTGCCATATGGCAATGATTTCCAGCATGGTGCAGAGCAAGAAGTGCAGACCCTTTTTCGTGGCCACTCCAGTGGTTATAGAGTTTGTGTTATCTCTGGCCAAGCAAGGCTTGCTGGTGGGCACGATCAAAGGGTATTTGGCTTTGTTGCACTTGTTCAAGAGACTGCCTGAATAGGCATCCTTCTTTTCTGTTCCAGTTGTGGTCCAGTTTCTGAAAGGGTTTGTGTATGTTTCCTCTAACCCTTTTTTTTTTTGTCCCAGTTTGGGCTCTTAATCTGGTCCTTTCCTTCTTGATGGCGGCTCCCTTTGAGCCTTTGCACTCAGCGTCCCACAGATTCCTCACTCTGAAAATGGTGTTTTTTGCCCACCACCGTTCAGGCGTTGTCGTGCAAGCAGCCCCGTGCAGTTTTTCTTGAACAAACTTTGTTTAGATAATACGAACATGACTAAGAATACAGTAACATGTTTTGCATTCCATTTCTTCATCCATTAAATCCAGCTTCCAAATTTGTAATTAATGACCTTATCAAAAGCATGGGGATTACAGTAAGAAAATAAAGAAACATACTGTCGACACGTTTGTTTACAGGTTGATTTGCTAATATCTAACATCTTGACCACCCACCCACCCAATCCATTTATGTACTTTCACTGGTGACGACTGTTCCATCTCTTTAGAGTTGTAAAAAGCTCTTCATTATAAATTGTTTGTGAAAACCAATGTTCTTTCCTTTTCTTAGAATGGATACCACACTTTCAAACATTTTGTGAAACTTTCATTAGCCAGTGCAGTTGTTTCATCCCTAGCATCACACTCCATACTTTCACACACCATTGAGAAACATTAGGTCACATTTATTTTTCCCTTCAAAACTGTGCTAGTGTCAGACGTGCTGCATTCAGTAAATTAGTTATTAACTCTGCCATGGCCCCTCGCATCGGGTGACTCCCTTCCACTTTCTCTCCAAGTATCACTTCTTGCGGGTCCATGGGTAATGCTGTACCAGTTGTTTCATTTATGTGACTTAAGGTTTCTTTCCAACATTTTTGTGCAAGTCCACCACATATGGGTCATACCCGTTTCTCTGAATCCCCTCCAGCAAATGGGTCAGGCGTTTGAATGAATTGTATTCATCCTATGTGGCGTTTGGTTCCACTGATTACATATTTTATAGGCATGCCCTTTTATAGCAGTAGATTTAGATGTTCGCATGCTCTTTGTCAAACATGGGAACACGATTCAGTATTAATTTCCATTTGCAATTCCTTTGCCCATTCTTCTCTATATTTGAACATTTCTTCTGGTGCCATATTTTCAAACAGTTTGTAAATTTTAGAGATTCACCTATTTATAGGGTTTCCTATCGCTCGCTGTAGTTAGCACTTTATGCTTCATCTAATGACGTATCTGTGTCTAGTGGAAATGTTACCTCTCCTCTAAAGAAAACCTTTCTTTACATTCCACGAACATCAGGGGTTTCCTTACCACGATTCAAATGTATCTGTAACCATTCCTGGCGCAAATTCCGGGCTGTTCATTATTGGTGAGAGCAGACCCAACCCTGGCTTTATTCCTAGTAATGTCATTCATTTATTCCAGTATTCTAAGGAACACCTAGTGGAAGCCAACAATCTCCCTTCAGCCTCTCTTCAATTTTCCTCCTGGAACGGTAATTTGGGTACGCGATTGTGAGAACTTCTTGCTCTACATCCTTCCTTCCTTTAGCTCTTGTATTTACTGATCAGTCAATTGTAGGCATAATTCATGCTGCATACAAATATAGCTTTATATTTGGGGCACCCAACCCACCCTACAATGGGGGGGGCATCAGTACATTGAGATATAACTGCATATATTTCTCCTTGGACTCTTTTAAGCATGTATGTGGGAATGACAATAGATGGAGTTCTGAATAATATGGCATTAACCGATTCCAAGGTCTGGAATGGGTGATAATGGCCTGGCCGCCTGAGTTAAAGGGCCGAACGAAGCAAGGGTGTTTAACGAGGGCACCAGGATGTTACCACCCATTCCAGACCTTGGAACGGGTTGTTAACGCCATTACCACCCATCCCAAGGCATGGGACAGGGCTAATACAAAGAATGTTCTTTCTGTGAATGGGTCGCCTCACAGCGTCCCTTTCATGGAAAGAGAATACTGTTCAAAGATGGCCGCCATGGAATGGGAAGGCGGGGCACCCTCTTCCCTTTCCATGGCGGCCGCAGCAGTGTTGAAGGAGCGGGGTGAAGGAAAAACATTGTTTTTTTAAAGGGAACAGAGGGTGGGGGGAAGATGGCAGGTGAACTGGCCATCAGGCGGCTTGAAATGTGGGCTGAGATCACCAGTTTCAGCTCGCATTGCCTCCTGATTGGCCGGCTCCAAGGGTGCTAAATATATATAATAGTTTGGGTAAGAGGCTCACCTTTACAGCTGTAATCTTCAAAACTGGACAGTTCTTGTAGATGCCGTCTTTTGAGCTTTACCATAAACATTATCCATAGTTCTGGGATATGAGCTTCGTGTAGTACTTTGTATGCTTGGGTTATATTTGGCCCCAATTATTCTATGTGCCCTTTAACCCAATCAGGAATGCTTTTTCTAGTTTTTCCACTGCTTCTACCTCCCCCTTAATATTAATTGCTTTTTAATTTCATGTAATAATGGTGAATCCCAATATGTCACCAAATGTTCTCAATTCCTGCATGAGTAGCAGTAATAAAGACGATGTAGGCACAATATAATATCGTCAGCGTATAATCGTAGTTTATGTTGCCTCCTTGCACAGTCAATCCCTTTTACTTTTCCATTATTCCTAATTGAGTGTGCAATTTGCTTTATAGCCATTGCAAAAACTAAAGGTGAAAGCGAGCAGTCAAGTCGAGTACCTCTCAGAATTTTATAAGGGGAGAAAAATCCCCATTAATGTTGATTCTAGTCATTGGGAATTTGAAATGAGCCAGTATCATTTTAGTAAGCCCAGGCCCTAGTCTGAATTGTTAGAGAGCCAACACTGTGAAAAGCCTGGTGAGCATCTAGCACTAGTAGTGCACATTTCTGCTTAGTTGTTTTGGCCTATTCAGTTATGACTATAAACAGTTTAATATTATTGTGGGTATTACGATTTAGGATGAATCCGGGCTGATCCAGGTGCATCACTGTACCCCTATCAAGCAAGTGCCAAAATATTAGCATAGAGCTTGGATTCGGTATTAAGTAGTGAAACAGGTCGGTAAGTATACAGCACTCCTGCAGCGCATATTTCAATATTAATATAATTATTGACATTGCCATGTATAGTGATACCTGCCCTGCAATTTGTATTGCGTTCAATAGTTTTCTCAGTGGCTATGTCAGTACTGTTTTAAATTGTTTGTTATATACTTTAGTAAAACCATCTTGTCCAGGGTTTTTATTTGTGGATAAGGGAATGATTGCATTATTTTTTCCTGGGTTATCAGGCCTTCCATTGCCTCCTTTTCCTCTTTCGTGAGTTTTGGGAGGTCAATCTTATCTATTAATTATTTTTCATTTTCCAGGTTTAACGCATCATTGTTCATGATCTTGCTATAATATTGTTCCACGAGTTACATTTTTTCGGATTCCCTTTTTTAACTTCATTTTTATGGTTTCTAAATCCTACAGTGTAATTTTGCATTTTCTTCTTGTACAGTTTCACCAATAGGAAGTGATTCACTTTATCAGCATTTATTTAATATGATAGTTTTGCCTACAAAATTGTGTGCCGATGTTTCCACCAAGTGAGCTTCCAATTGGTTATGGGCCAATTTTAGGTGTCCAAGTGTCTTAATGGATCCTTTTAGTTTGTCTTGTTTCTACCTCCTTAATCACTTTTCCTAGCGGAATGCATGTGGTTTTCTTTGCTCCTAAGAATGCTGCAGTTTAAAAAAATCAGCTCTCCTCCGATTAGTACCTTACTTGCATCCGATATTATTTTTCAGACTTACACCTCTAACTTTCCTTGAAATAATCGGTAGTGCTTCCGTGATCTGTACTCGTATGGCTTTGTCTGAGTGTGAAATCATTCAGTCTCCATGATTTACTCTTTTTTTCCTTTTGCCTTGTAGTATCTTGCACTTTAACCAACACTGGGGCATGATCCAATAAGTGCATTTATCTGATCTCTATTGACATCAACTCTGGGATTAGCGTCACTGATATTAATACCATGTCAGTTCTTGAGTACCCCCTATGCACCGTTGAATAATGCATATAGCCCCTCTCTTCTTAATGGAAATACACCATGTTTGAATCACTCAGAGCTCTCTTAACGTATCTGATGCTGTTGGGTGTAGTGTTTTTATCTTTTTTGGGGGCCATTACACAATTACTCTCCAACGATTACTCCTTCCTTCCTCTTCACAAAACAACCCCATTGTGTTCAGTAGACTCCATGTATTGATATTCATAAGATGCATAGGATGATACTAGTGTGAAAAGGTTCCCATTTATGATGCCCTTCAGCATTATTTACCTCCCCTCTGGGTCTTTGGCTTTGCCTTGTTTTTTAAACCGTATCCCATTTCAAAGTAATATGGCTGTCCCACTCTTTTTTGATCCACTGGAAACAAAATACTGAGCCAGAAATACCCTTTGTTTAAATCCAATTCATCTTCATTTCTTCATTTAGGTGTCTCCTTCTTTTCTCTTTTCCTTTGTCCGGTGAGGAGTCATGTTGTTCAATAGTTTCAGAGTTTGACATCCGCTCTGCAATCTCCTCTTCTTTAGTGATGTTGCAGGTTTTCCCTTCTAGTTCACAAATTGCAGGTTTTCCCTTCTAGTTCACATATCGGTCTACACGGAAATCCCCATTTCGAGTGGATTGTGTCCTCCAACGTATTCCTCATCTTAAATGTATTCTATCCAGCTTTGCTGCTCTTCGGAATTTTTTTCGGCAGAGGGCGCCGTGCGTCGATGTCGTCGAGTCGATGGTCCCTCGAAGGCCTCCGTTGAGGGTGACTTCATCGGGTGTATAAGTAGCACGTGTGGCACCTGTTGGCCTCAGTTCCGTTTTTCCGCAGTTACGTTGCTTCGGACATTCGGTGCGCCTCGAGTTCTGTGAAGAAATATAATATAACAAGAAGAATTATGTCCTCGTCATCGACGCCGACCACGACCCCGAGATCGGGTTTTAAGAAATGCAAGTCGTGCGGCTCAAAAATGTCAATCACAGACCCGCACCGCAAGTGTTTGTGGTGCCCCGGAGAAGGCCAAGACATGGAGGCCTGTTCGAAGTGTCAGGCGATGATGGGGAAGGCCTTGCGAGAAAGGAGAGGAAAGCTACAGGTAGGTCGGAAGGATCGAAAAGCCTCTAGCGTCGAGTCGAGACCCATGAGGAAAAATCTCCTCGACGCGAAAGGCATCGATCTAGATCCCGAAGCGATTCTCATCGCTCGTCGTCTTCGTCAAAAAAGTCAAAGAAAATACGCAATAGGTCTCCCTCCACCTCGTTGTCAGACGAGTCTCCGAAAAAAATGAAATGCCCCACGAAACATTCGTCTTCCGAAGAGTGGGAAGCATTCAGGGTCAAAATGATGGAGGTGTTTGAGAAGGCAAAGCCTCGTTCCGCACCTTCTTTGGAAGCCGGCCGGGAGCATCATCGCTCCGACAATTGCGTGCCCTCGAGCCCGGGTGATCGTAAAAGGAAGGATAGGGAACCTTCCAGGACACCGAGCGATAAAAGCTCGAGTCGAGTCGACCACTCGAGGTCACTGACGCGTCCAAGACCTGTCACACCTTGAAGGGAAAATCGTCGAAGACTGCCTCGAGGCCCTTGAAGCAGACCCCTTCGACGACCACTATGTCATTGACGCCATCGATGCCTTTATCGACGTTGACGCCGAAAGTTACAAAACATGTATTTTCTTCAGAACCTGGTACTACACCTCTTCCTCCTCCTCTTCCAGAGAAGGTTTTCAAGCCTCTCCCTAGGAAGGAATTTTTCAAATCCTTGACCTACATTTTTCAGGAACAGGAGAGATCTGAGGAGGAAAATGTACCTTTTGGACTGGAATATGGCACCCCAAATGTCCCAGAATGCTTGATCTCAGAGGAAAGCAGAATGAGGGATTTGGTGGAGTCTTTACATAATGCAAGTGGCATTGACACTTCTCCTGAGAATGACTTTGTTAGACCAGATCCAGGAGAACATGCCAGTCCATCTTACCGTCAGTTAATGACCAAGGTGGTAGATTACTTGGGATGGGCTAGACCACCAGCCCAATTCGTCCAAGACGATTTAACAGACATATTGGACCATGGTCCCACTGAAGACCCAGTACTACCTTTTCATGTAGCCTTACAAAACAGGGTGGCCAAGAATTGGGAAACTCCGGATTCTATTCCTCCGGTAAATCAGTCCCTCGCATCAAAATACCACCCAGCCAGTAGCGACCCCGGCTATCTGTCAAAACAACCAACTCCTGAGAGTCTGGTCATACAGGCAGCCACAGCTTCCAACAAACTTGCGTACCCGTCTATCGCTCCAGACAGGGACGATAAGCGTGTGGATGGTTGGGCACGGAAGGTATTTTCAGCCGAGAGCATGGCATTAAAATCTGCCAACTCCACATGTGCCTTGGCAAAATTTTCATACACACTGTGGGAGTGCATCGCAATGGCGGTGGAGCACATACTAGAAGGGCAAGAAAGGGAAGGTTTCCTAGCCATCGTTAGAGATGGAAAGGAGGCCATGCAGGAATCCCTTCAATCTGGATTGGACACTGCGGATAGTGTAAGCAGGTCCATGGGCACTAGCATGGTAATGCGCAGGTTTGCGTGGTTACGGACGTCTGGTTTTGCACCGGACGTACAGAACCGCCTTCTGAACATGCCTTTTGACGGGTCTCACGTTTTTGGCAACAAGGCTGACGAGAGCCTTGAGAGGTTGCAGACCTCAAAAGCAGCGGCCAAATCTTTAGGAGCTGCTATTAGGCAACCTCAGCCTTTTCGTGCGCAAGGGCAATCATGGAGGGGATGATCCTATCGTTATTACACTTTATATGGAAAGACGAGAGGAATGGCCAGTCAAAGGGGCCAAAGAAAGGCCACTCGTGGTGGACGAGGAAAACGTGCTAAGCCAGCTCCAGCTGCAGCCTCTTTGCCATCAGCAGCTGCAACATCCGCCACAAAACCACTTTGAGGACTTGCACCACAAAACACCTGTAGGAGGCAGAATGGCAAGCCATTACTTCAGATGTTTGGGCTCTAGAAATAATAGCCCAAGGCTACTGCCTTCCTTTTCTAAAGCAACCTCAAAGCAATCCACCAGGGAGACACCCGTTGAAGTTTTCAAACCCGCTCCTACTGCCAGAGAAAAGTGCTATAGAACCAGTACCTGCAGCGGAGAGGAACAAGGGTTGGTACTCCCCGTATTTTTTGATCCCCAAAAAGGATAGAGGACTGAGACCCATCTTGGACTTAAGAAACTTGAACAAGTTCCTCAGGAAAGACAAATTCAAGATGGTTACCCTTTCTCAGATCCTTCAGGCCCTTCAACTCCAGGACTGGTTGGTGTCATTGGACCTCCAGGATGCTTATTTTCATGTATCTCAAACACAGAAAATACCTGAGGTTCGTAGTTGGTGACTCACACTATCAGTTTCGAGTCCTGCCATTCGGGTTGACCTCCGCCCCGAGGGTCTTCACCAAGTTAATGGTAGTGGTGGCAGCGCACCGCAGGAGAGGGGGAGATTCATGTCTACTCCTACCTGGACGATTGGTTGATCAGAGCGTGCTCTGCCGAGCAAGCACTGGATCATCTGAAAGTCACCTGCCACTTCCTCCACAAACTGGGCTTCGCCCTCAATTTAAAGAAGTCTCAAATGACACCTTCCCAACGGCTTCAGTACATAGGAGCTGTACTAGACACATCCTTGGGAAAGAGCTTGCCTCCCAAGACGAGGGCTCAAGACATTCTTCAGATGGTTTCTAAATTCCAAAATGGCCAAAATCTACAGGCTTACGACTTTTTAAGGTTGCTCGGCCTTATGGCATCCTGCATCTTTCTGGTGCCAGAGGCACGCTTGAGGATGAGATCCCTTCAATGGGCCCTAAAGACTCAGTGGTCCCAGTTCTCGGGTCAAATGACGAATCTTCTTCAGATTCCGAACAAGGTCAGACAAGACCTTCTATGGTGGACCTGTACAAAGAACATCCTAAAAGGAGAACCTCCATGGCCGGAGATCACAGTAGTGACGGACGCCTCACTCCTGGGGTAGGGAGCACATGCCAATGATTTGACAATCAACGGTCGTTGGTCTCCATCGGAGTCCAAACTACATATCAACCTTTTAGAGCTGAGGGCAATCAGACTAGCGCTGAAGGCCTTCCTGCCATCTGTCAGGGGAAAGAATGTCCTGATAATGACGGACAACACAGTGGCCATGCACTACCTAAACAAAAGAGGAGGTGTGGGGGTCACTACTCCTGTGCAGAGAGGCAATGCAGCTCTGGTATTGGGCGATTCAGGAGGGAATCTCTTTAATGGCAATTCATCTAGTCGGGGAAGAGAATATGACGGCAGATGCTCTGAGCAGGCAGAGCACGATGTCCCACGAATGGGAATTGGCTCAGGAAGTCATTCAAGAGATCTTCGCCCTTTGGGGTAGCCACTCAGGTAGACCTATTCGCAACCAGTACCAACCACAAATGCGAAAGGTATTGCTCAAGGGAATTTCCCCCGAGAGGAGCCCTGGGGGACGCGTTCGTGGTGGATTGGAATTTCCCAATTGTCAAAGGTTTCCCCCCGGCTCACCTGAGTTCTCTTCTTGTGGCGTTCCACGGGGGACTCCTTCTCCTGGCCGGACCGGGACTTGTATAAGTGCGCGCGAGTCGAGTCTGACTCCAGCGCGAACGTTCAATGTTCCAGGAAGTCGCGTATTCCAGGACGTCCAGGAAGAGGATCGAAGAAAGGTAAGAGATACTGGAAACAGGGGAAAAGGGAAGAAAGAATAAGGGAGTTGGCCAGGAACTTGGAAGGGTAACGCCGAGCAGCACACACACGTCGAGACACTACCTAGAGATAGCGTTGAGACACGCGGGGGCGTGGCCCATTTATAGAACGTGACGTGTCCGACGTACAGGCTAGAACGGAACACGGCACTGGGCACGGCCATGTTGGAAGTATCAAGGAGCACACTCTCCGTCTGGACAAGGACCAGGAAGACCAGAAGGGGCTATGTCCATGGTTCATGACAGCATGCCTCCTCCGAAACCCCGTCCCACCAGGCTTGCCAGGGTGTATGAGATGGAATCTTCTCAGCAATCGAGGGGTGTTTAGGTTGGATAGTGGTTCCCATGTTCTCTCGCTAGGAGGATAGCCTTTCCACTAGACCAGGTATTGAAGCCGACCCCGTTTGTACCTGGAGTCACATATTCTGGATACTTCATATTCCAGCTGATTGTCCACAATCACAGGACTGGGTCTGCCGGTTTTCCGGGTGGAGTGGATGTAGGGTTTGAGTAGAGAAGTGTGAAAAACTGAATGTATTCTCTTCCAGGAGTCTGGTAGCTTGAGCCGATAAGACACAGGATTGATGATTTCTTTTATGGAAAATGGACCATAATATCGGGGGGCTAACTTGTTAGGGCGTAGATGTCGTGGTAATAGTTTCGAGGACAACCAGACCTGGTCACCAATAGAATAGGAGGGTGCTGGTCTTCTTTTGGAATCAGCATATCGCTTAGTGTGAACCTGGGCCTTTCCCAATTGTTCCTTGGCTTCCTTGTGGATGTTGAGGAGAGTTTCAATCCAGGAATCAAGTGAAGGTACTGGAGTTGGATGTGGTAGAACTGAAGGTAACACGGAGGGATGAAAACCTTGACTTCAATAGAAGGGGCTGACGTTGATCGCTGAGTGATCTGAATTGTTATAGGCAAATTCGGCCAAGGGTATAAGGAGGGACCAGTCATCCTGTACCTTGGTCGCGAAACAACAAAGATATTGCTCCAGGGTTTGATTAACACGTTCTGTGGCCCCGTTGGTCTGTGGGTGATATCCAGATGAAAGAGCGCGTTGAATCCCTAGAACACGACAGAGATGTTTCCAGAATTGTGAAATATATTGCAGTCCTCGGTCCGATATGATCTTGGAAGGGAGTCCATGAAGACGGAAAATGTGTTCTAGGAAAATTCCTGCGAGCTCTGAAGAGGAAGGTAGTTTATAGAGAGGCGTGAAATGTGCCATATGAGTAAACAAGTCTATGGTTACCATGATGGTCGTGTAACCCCGGGAAGGTGGTAATTCCACGATGAAGTCTGTGGCTATACATTCCCATGGTCTTGTTGGCAGTGTAGGTTGCAATAGAAGGCCCGCCGGTCTCTTATTGTGGTGCTTATTCTGACTGCAGACAGTACAGGTCTTGATGTACTCTTGTACCTTGCATTTCATTTCCGGCCACCAAAACTGTCTTTGTATAAGACGGAGCGTGTTGGTTACACCACGATGTCCAGAATGAAAAGTATCATGGCAGAGAGTTATTATTTTATGTTGAAGTTTCGGTGTGGGAATGACCAAGGCATTGTCCTTGAATAAGTATCCTTCCTTGATTCTTAAGTTCCAGGGATTCTTCCTAGAGACGTCCTTCCAGAGGTCAGAGGACTGGGTTTTGGCTCGAATCTCTTCCAAGAGGTTGATCGCTTGAGCTATAAAGATTGTGTTGGGAAACATTGTAGGATAGGTCCTATCTTCAGTGGTTAAATAGTCAGGACGTCGGGACAAGGCGTCCGCAATCACGTTTTGTGATCCAGGAACATGAGTGATTTGGAATTGGTACTGGGCGAAGAAGTAGGCCCAACGCGCCTGACGACTGTTCCTGCACTCCAAAGATTGGAGAATTTGTAGATTTCGATGGTCCGTACCTACCTGGACTGGATATCTAGCACCCAGGAGTAAATGTCGCCATTCTGTGAAGGCTTGGTGGATTGCCAACAGCTCCTTTTCCAGGACGGAGTAATGGGTTTCACTGGTTGTTAGGGTTCTAGAGAGGTAAGCCACTGGGTGGTCCATCTTGTCCTCAAGCACCTGTTTCAAGACTGCTCCTATGGCATGGTTGGAGGTATCCGTTTCTACTATGAAAGGGTGATCTAAGTCAGGCTGAGCCAGGACGGGGGCTTGCGTGAATCTTGTCTTCAAGCGTTGAAAAGCCTTCTCTTGCGAGGAAGACCAGATGAAGGGAACATCCTTCTTCAGCAGAGCAACGATCGGTTGGACGAGCTCAGAAAAGGTAGGAATGAACTTTCGATAAAAGTTAGCAAGTCCCAAGAAAGACTGAACCTGTTTCACCGATGTAGGAGCAGGCCAGGCCAGTATGGCCTTTACCTTCGAAGGGTCAATTCCAACTCCTTCTGGGCTGAGGATGAATCCAAGGTAATGAACTGAAGTCACGTGAAAAAGACATTTCTCAGGTTTGACCAAGAGCTTGTTTTCACAGAGCCGTTGTAGTACCGCCATGACATGTTCTTCATGTTTCAAGGGAATCTTGGAATAAATCAAAATGTCGTCTAGATAGACAGTGACAAAGAGAAAAAGCATGTCAGAAAACACCCTATCCATGAGACGTTGAAAAACTGCAGGGGCATTAGCTAATCCAAAGGGTATGACTAGATATTCAAAGTGACCAAAGGGCGTTCTAAAGGCGGTCTTCCATTCGTCCCCTTCCCGGATTCGGATTAAGTGATAGGCACCCCGGAGGTCCAACCTCGTGAATATAACGGTGCCTCTGACAGCTTCCAGGATATCTGAAATCAGAGGCAGAGGCTACCGATCTTTGAGGGTGCATTGATTTAGACCACGGTAGTCGAGGCAGGGTCTGAGTTCCTTGGAATCCTTCTTCGGAACGAAGAACAATGAGGCACCCGCTGGAGATTTTGAGGGTCTTATGGTGCCATTTTCCAAATTGATGTCCAGGTATTCTCGGAGGGCCTTTTTCTCAGGTTCTGAAAGGATAAACATTCTGCCAAAGGGAATTACTGCCGAGGGATCTGTCTCAATGGCACAATCTTCGGGTCTGTGAGGGGGTAAAGCCTGGACTATGGCAGTCGAAAAGACATCAGTATATCCTTGGTAGACCTCTGGGACTTGTACAATGTTGGAAACCATGAGTGAGGTTTTTTGCTCTCCTGAATGTTCAATAGCTGGTGTTAAGGAGAGATCCAGGGATAAACAGTGGTACATACAAAACTCAGAGCCCAGAAACAATGACCCTGCTGTCCAATTAATGTACGGATTATGTCTTTGAAGCCAGGGCATACCCAGAACCATAGGGTAATGGGCTGATTTGATGATGTCGAATGTAATCTGCTCTTGGTGGTGGTTTATGGAGAGACGGACCTCTTTTGTCTGTAGGGTTATGGGTCCTGAAGAGAGAGGTCTCCCATCAATTGCTTCTACCGGCTGTTTAATGTTCCGTGACTCATATGGTATTTTATGTCTGATAACCCAGTCTTGATCAATGAAAATTCCCATAGCTCCACAGTCCACCAGGGCCAGTATGGGATAGGTCTTGTGCTTGGAGGGCGATAGAAAGGCCTGTAGCACCACCAGGTTATTCTGTCCAGGAGAGTTCAAGGATGTGATTGATGTGGAGCAGACATCTTTCTCCCGAAAAACCTCGCTCCATCTAGGACCGGGAGCTGGCATTTCCCGAACACCGTGGAGGGGCTAAAGGACATTCTCTAACGAGATGCTTGTCTGAGGCACAATACATACACAGGCCGGTGTGAATTCTTCTCATCCTTTCTTGTGGAGTAATTGGCCCACGAAAGGAGCCTATTTGCATTGGTTCGGAGTCGTTATCAGGGGTTGAGACAGGATCGGACTTCACAGTCGACTCCGGAGGGATTCGTTGAAAGGCAGTCTTAGCCTTTTTCCTTTCAGCCCTTCTTTCCTGGATACGAAAGTCTATTTGTAAGGCTAGATCTACCAAAGCCTGAAACGAACTGGGGCGAGCCACTCTGGCTAATTCATCCTTGATATCGTCATTTAGACCCCTGCGAAATAAGGTGAAACTCGCTTCAGGGCCCCAATCAGCCTCCTTTACCAGCTGTTTGAATCTGGTAATGAACGTTAGCATATCCTGGGATCCTTGCCGAAAATCAAGTAGGCGTTCCTGGGCGCTGAACACTTGTTCGGGGCGGTCAAACATAGACTTGAGCGCCTGGATAAATGCATCATAATCGTCCAGGACGTCGGCTCCAGAGTTCACTAGGGGAGTAGCCCAAGATAACGCATTCCCTGTAAGGTGGGAGATTATGAAGCCCACCTTGGCCCTGGAAGTTGAAAATAATAGGGCTTGAATGTAAAATGCACCAGGCAGGAATCCAGAAATCCACGTAAGGATTTTGGCGAGCCATCGTATTTGTCTACCACTCCACCCAGTATCACGCTTTCCTTATTGGCAGAGTCACGTGACAGCACTAATTGTTTCAAGGCTCCGTTCTCTGCCTTTAAGTTCTGTACCTCGGTTGTTAGCTCCTGCATGCCGCGCATGAGGTCCTGGACCGCTTTCTCCATAGCGGTATCAGTGTTGATCGTTTGGCGTCTCAATCTGTCAAAGGTTTCCCCCCGGCTCACCTGAGTTCTCTTCTTGTGGCGATCCACGGAGGACTCCTTCTCCCGGCCGGACCGGGACTTGTATAAGTGCGCACGAGTCGAGTCTGACTCCAGCGCGAACGTTCAATGTTCCAGGAAGTCGCGTATTCCAGGACGTCCAGGAAGAGGATCGAAGAAAGGTGAGAGATACTGTAAACAGGGGAAAAGGGAAGAAAGAATAAGGGAGTTGGCCAGGAACTTGGAAGGGTAACGCCGACCAGCACACACACGTCGAAACACTACCTAGAGATAGCGTTGAGACGCGTAGAGGCGCGGGGGCGTGGCCCATTTATAGAACGTGCCGTGTCCGACGTACAGGCTAGTACGGAACATGGCACTGGGCACGGCCATGTTGGAAGTCTCAAGGAGTACACTCTCCGTCTGGACCAGGACCAGGAAGACCAGAAGGGGCTATGTCCATGGTTCATGACACCAATATTGTACGCATTCCCTCCGATTCCCCTCATTCCTCAGGTCATCAGGAGGCTGAGACGCTTCAGGAACCGCATGATCCTAATTGCTCCGGATTGGGTCAGGAGAACGTGGTATCTGGACCTTCTAGATATGTCCATCTGTCCTCCAGTACGTCTTCCTCCTCAGAGAGAGAACCTTCTCTCTCAAATGGAAGGTCGGGTTCTCCACCCAGAGGTCAGAACACTCAACCTTCATGCTTGGTATCTGAAAGGCTGAGATACAGGGATTGGAACCTTCCAGATGATGATATGGAGGTGTTGCTCTCGGCAAGAAGGCCAGCAACAAAGTCTCTATACCGTTGCCGTTGGAAAAAGTTTTGCAACTGGTGCAGGGAAAAGAATGTCGATCCTTTTCTATGTTCTATTCCGGAAGTACTATCTTTCCTTCTGACCCTAGCACATAGAGGTCTGAATATCAGAACAATAAAAGGTTACCTTGCCGCGCTTTCCATTTTCAAGCGCTCATCGGAAGAATGCTCCTACTTCAAAATTCCTTTGATAACACAATTCTTAAAAGGACTCACTCCATCCTCACCCATTTCAAGTACCGATTTGGGATCTAAATTTAGTCCTAAAATTCTTAATGTGTGCCTCTTTTGAGCCTATGCACACGTGTCCATTAAGATTACTAACCTGGAAAACTGCCTTTTTAGTTGCTCTAACATCAGCAAGAAGAGTGAGCGAATTGCAGACACTGTCTTCTGGGCCACCCTATACTTTGTTCTATAAGGACAGGGTTGTATTGAGGGTTAAACCATCATTTTTATCAAAGGTAATATCTGATTTTGATTTAAGTCAGAAAATTGTTTTACCCTCATTCTATCCTCCACCTCATCCCTCTAAGGAGGAAGAAAGATTACACAGACTGGATCCAAAAAGAGTTTTAAGCTTTTACATCTCTAGACTTTCTAGGCTTAGAGTGGACAACCAGTTGTTTATAGGCTACACAGGGAGGAAACTGGGTCAATTGGTAACAAAACAGACAAGTTCACGCTGGATCGTGCTTTGCATTTCAGAATGCTACAGACTAGCCCAAAAAGAACCACGAGAAGGGTTAAGGGCTCATTCCACCAGAGGCATCGCCTCTTCCACGGCCCTTCAAAGAGGTGTCCCAATAAGGTCCATTTGCGAAGCAGCAACTTGGTCTTCACTTCACACCTTCTCAAAATTCTATAGCCTGGATGCTTCCCAGTCTAGGGAGCTGACCTTTGGAAAAGCAGTGCTTTATTCCTCCGTCTAAGGGCATTGGTGGGGGGGGGCGTAATCTGACCCCTCCTCCAGAGAAAGTATGCAACATACTGCTTTGGGAGTCTATCTAAAATTAGGAATATATTGGAGGACACAATCCACTCGAAAAACAAGCTACTTACCAACTCGTAACGTTCTTTCGATTGGATGTTCCTCCAACGTATTCCTCATCGCCCTCCCAGCCTACCCCTCTGTAGAATTTTTCTGGGTTATTGCCATCTCAAATCTCGCAAGGCTGATACCTGTCTGCCGGCACAATCTACACAGTACAAGATCACAGATAAAAAAAATGGGAAAAACAGAACTGAGGCCAACGGGCACTGCGCGTGCTACTTATACACCCGATGATGTCACCCTTGACTGAGGCCTTCGAGGGACCATCAACTCGATGACATCGACGCACGGCGCCCTCTGCCGAAAAAAATTCTGAAGAGCAGCAAAACTGGATGGAATACATCTAAAATGAGGAATACGTTGGAGGAACATCCAATTGAAAGAACGTTACCAGTTGGTAAGTAACTTGTTCTTCTATCTGATATTTTTCTCTTGCAGCCAGTTTTCCATTTTTTGCCTCTTCCTTTTTTGCAGCGTTGCACATGATAAGTCCTGAAACATTACATTTGCATCTCTAAATTGCAGTACTTTACGTTTCCTTGCCACATTCGTGGTCTTTTCCTTCAGCTGAATTTGAGTTAGTACATCGGGTATCAGATTTCTGCCTTGTAGAAAGGAGTTATATATCTTATGTGCTCTGTTTAGAACAATCTCTGTGCACTCTGATTCCTCCAGTATCCATCGAAACAGCGATGTGAGAAATTCTTCTAAATCGCTTCCTTGGACCTGTTAAGGGATGCCTCAAATTCTAATATTATGTTGCACCTTACCCCTACAACCTGCCCCTCTGCTCTTGTCCCCTGGCCTGGTGCGCCACCTCCCCTTGTTTCCTACCTGCTTAGTCCTCTCCCACCCCTCGTTGAGTTGCCTCATCCTGCGTGGTCCCTCGCAATCCTTGATCGTGTGTGCTTCCGCGCCCTTCCATCCTTGGCTTTGCTTGTGCCTGCTCGTCCTCAGCCTGCGTGGTCCCTCGCAATCCTTGAACGCATGTACTTTCGCGCCTTTCCAGCCTTGCGAACGCTTGCGCCTGCACTAAACCTGCATGGGCCCTTGCAATCCCTGAGTGCATGCGGGCTGCCAGCTTCCATCCCTGCCTGTACGCATTGTGCGCCCTCGGCCCACGTGGTCCCTCGCATTCCTTAATCGCGTGTGCTTCCATGCCCTCTCATTCCTTGATCGCGTGTGCTTCCATCCTTGGCTAGTCTTACGCGTCCTAAACCCATGTGGCCCCTCGCAAACCTTGAATGCGTGTGCTTCCACGCCCCTTCCATCTTTAGCTAGCTTGCGCCCGCGTGCCCTCACCCTGCAATAGGTTCCCTTTGATCACTTCTCATTTATCTAGTCCTAGTTATGCCTGATTGTTCCCTGCTGTGTCCTTTTCTTTCAGGTTCCCTCGTTCTTGCCATATTCAGCATTGCCTACTTCTGTATGTTTTGTCACGCTTCTCCTTAGATTCCCTTGACCTTTGTTCTTCCAGCCCCTGCTCTGCCTGGGTGTTCCCCTGCTGTGTCCTTTTTCTTTTCAGGTCCCCTCGTTATTACTCTAACTGGTTTTGTTTTCACTTCTACTTGACTACTCTTCTCTAGTTTATTTACTAACTTGTTCTTACTAACTCGTACGGTCTTGTCTGCTTGCACCCCCCCCTTGTGTCTGCTCCAGTGTGTCCCCCCTTACCGTTCTCCCACTCCTCACCACCCCCTTCTTCCTCTCTCCTCTCTCCCCCACATCTGCATCTTCTATGGTGCTCTCTGTTTCTCCTATCTTCTCGAACTGCTTCTCTATTGACTATCCTGCTCTTCTCAATAAGTCTGGTATGAAGAAGTTCAAAAAGGATATCCTGGTCTCCAACCCAGGCCTCCCTATCGCTGACACCTATACCAGCAGACCCTCAACGACATCCTCTTTGTCGCTCCCTTGCCAGATTTATGGATTCCTCATATGGTCTCTGTGCTCTCTCCTTTCTCTTCCTCTCCCATCAATGGTGGCGCCCAGTGGGAGGACCTCCTGCCCCCCTTCCACTCCTCTAAGGTCATCATCAATGTTTACCTGAATGGCACCATCTTGGTCCAAGGCCATCAAGCCAACACCTCTTTTTTGATAGATGCTTCCCATGCCCTATCAATTTCCTTTCTCCTCCTGCTGTCCCTTCTCCCCCTTCTTCGGCCTCCTTGCCTCCTTCCTCTGCCACCTCTCTGGCACCCTCATCCTCCTCTTTGGCTACATTGCCCACTCCTCCTTCCACGCTTCTGCATGGAGTACCTCTGATTTGAACCCCTCCCCGGAAGTCTTTGAAGGGTGGCAACCTTCTCCACATTGCCACTCTCATCTCTCGCTCAGCTGCCAAACACTCCTGACATCTGCCGTCTCCTGGAAGAAATCAACCTTGATGATCTCGGTCTCACCAAGACATGGTTCACGGCCAGTTCTGTCACAAGCTTAGACACTCTCCTTCCCGATGGCTACAAGATCCTCTCTGCGCCCAGATCCAACCGTTCCAGTGGGGTTGTAGCCTTGATCTTCCCGCAGTGGATTCCTGCCTCTATCATTCCTATGCAGGCCTACTCCTCCTTTAAATTCCTTGTCTGCAGGCTTTCTCTCTCTCTTGGTCACTCTTTCACTATGGCTACTATCTACCGACCACCTGGTCAGATTACCTCCTTCCTCTCCGAGTGGGCAGACCTCTCCTCCTCTCTCCTTGCCTTAGCTCCTCCTCCTTGGAGACCTCAACATCCAACTGGATGCTTCATGTCCCTCCTCTGGACTCTTTTGCGACCTCTGCAACTCTCTCTCGCTCTATTCTTCCCTCTGGCCCGACTCACTCTACAGGGCACACTCTGGATTGTCTGATCTCCTCAGACCTCCCCCTCTCTAATCCTCACACCACTCCTCTCTTCTGGAGTGACCACTTTCTCCTCTCCTCTCCTCTCCTCTCCCTATCCCTCAGGCCGAGTTACCCCCACACTGCCACCCACCTTCTTGGTCATCTGAGCCATGAAGCGTGTGTCAGTTGAGGCTTTCGATGCCACTTTCTCTCCCCCTCCTGCACCTCTGGCTGTCTCACATCCTGACACAGCCCTTTCCAAGCTCCACTCTTCTATCTCTGATACTCTTGATGTACTAGCCCCTGTCTTGAGGATCTGCTTGAAGCACAAAGCCAAGTACACTCCTGGTACGACTCAGACCTCGTCACCCTTAAACACAAGTGTAGGGTGGCTGAGAGGAAATGGCTGGCATCTTGTGCATCCTCTGACAAACTGACCTGCCGCCTGCCCCAAAGGCAATACCGATTCTTTGCCCTCACCAAGAAGAGAGCCCACATCCAAGCCTGCGTCTCTGCGGTCATCTAACAACTCGGCCAAACTCTTTAAAATCTGCAGGGAGCTGGCCAAGCCTGCTGCAGTTTCTACCTCTCCTGTCCCCACCCAGGCCCTCTGCACGGCCCTTGCCTCTCATTTCATCTCTAAAACCCAGGACATCCTGTCCACCCTCTCCTCCTCGCCGCCTCCTCCCTCCAGCCACCTCTCCTCTGCCCTTCTCTGCCTTTCCTCTGATCACCCCTGACAAGGTTTCTAGCCAAGTCTGATCTAAAAGTCTAGTCAAAACAGGTTCTTCCAAAACCATCAAGGACCACATTGCCACACTCGCTCCATTTTTGGCCAATTTCTGCAATCAATCATTCACCACTCAAACCTTTCCTTCCCCCTGAAGCACTCTTTTGTGCACCCCCTTCTCAAGAAACCCTCAGCCGACCCTTCCTGTCCGCCTAACTCCATTAATCCTTTCCTGGGCAAACTCTTGGAAAAGCTGCCCATCTTCCAGCTTAATCTTCACACTGAATCTGTTGGCTGTCTCCATGACCATCAGTCTGGCTTCGGAGCAGCCAAAAGCATGCAAACTGCTCTCCTGAACATCCGTGAAGACCTGCTCTCTAACCTTGATGCTAATCACCCCCCTGTTCTCATCTTACTTGATCTCTCTTCTGCTTTCGACAGTCAGCCATGCCAGCTTGCTCAACCAGCTCCGTGATAACCTGGGTATCACTGATCAGGGCCTGGCCTGGCTGACCTCTTTCCTCTCAGACCGACCTTCCGAGGTCCAACTTGGGTCCTTTCTCTCCTCAATCTCACTCTCTACCTGTGGTTTTCCCCAGGGGTCTAACCTTTTTAACCTTTCTCGCTGGCATTTCAACCAATACCTGGCACCTCTCGCCCACTGCATTGCTGCTGCTCTCTGCTCCAACTTTCAGTGCTATGCGGATGACACTAAACACTTTCAGGCTCCCCTCTGCAGCCTCTTCTCCCTCTCTCACCCCGGATTGTCTGTCTGCAATCCAGCAGTGGTGTGTCACCAATAATCTCTGCCTTAATGCCAGTAAGAGATCCTCCTCATCGGCACACCTGCACCTTCCTTTCCTGTCACTCTTTGGCCGGCCACACTTTGCCCTCTTCCTGCTCCCACCTGTGAGGCTAGGAACCTCAAGGTCATCTTCGACTCCACACTCTCCTTCTCTCCTCACATCTCTTACGTCTCTAAGAAGTGAAACTACCACCCACACCTCCTCGGAGGTATTCTTCCTTTCCTCACCTTACCCCAGAAGCTCACTGTCTCCAGAGCTCTGGGTCTCTCTAGGCTGGAATACTGCAACAGCCTCTTTAAATCTGCCTGCTTCTACTCTCGTCCTTTAGAACCTATCCAGAACAGGACTGCAAGACTTATCCTTGGCCTCAAGCCCAAGGATCACATCTCTCCAGCCCTGAAATCTCTCCATTGGCTGCAAGGATCAAGTTCAAGACCCTCTGCATTGTTCACAAGGCCTTCTGGGGCCTGGGACCGAAATATCTCCAACTCTCTCTTCAAAAATCTCTTCCTACTCAAGCTCTTCGCTCCTCCACCTCCAACTCCTTGAGGGTCAATCGCTTCTCCAAGCAACGAGTTGGGGCAGATCTCTTTCCCTAGCTGGCGCCTCCCTCTGGAACAGCCTCTCTGAAACTTGAGCAGAACCATCTCCAGTTCCCGAAGCACCTCAAGACCTTCCTTTTTGCTTCTGCCTTCTCTCTTCCTCTTCCCTGATGATCTCCTGTCTGATACTGCACTAGTCACCTGGTTACCCTTGGAATTCAGGCCCAGGTCCCTGCTTGCTCCTTTGCAATCCTGCACTGCCTCCTGGCAACCCCTGCACTTGAGGTTTGTATCAGCAACCCTACAGTTCTCTTACCTGCACTTATTAGACACCTGTTGTCTGCACTTTAACACCCGCACTTGCCACTTGTTGGTTGCACTACTCGTTGTTTTGATCCCATGTCCGGCACTTGCCCAACCTCCCCTCCCCCTGGCCCTTTTCCCCTTCCTTCTCCCCTGCACTTACGCAATCTCAATGTCACTAGGCCTAGCAAGATCATTGTCTTTGTCCTTGTCCTCCCTCTGGTTCCCCTCACTTGCCTCGTCGCACCTAGAAACACGTGCGTATAGGCGCGTAATAAATGTCATATCGTATCATTTTCCTTCTCCTCCAGTTTGTATAGTTCTGCTTACATTTGATACTCATGCTCCATCCTTTCTGATAACCACTTTCCTATTCCTCCAATCTTTTCTCCACTGCGAGCACGTTTGCTTAGATCTGCAATTGATTTAGATATGTTCTCATTGCTCACTTTTATATCTTCCTTGAGTTTCATTAACATGAGATGTATGTACCTTTTGGTAGCTGGGGCTTAATCTATAACCAGTTGTTCTTTTTTTTTTTAATGCATTTGTGCCATAATTTTTTGAGAGGACATCTTGGGCCCTTCTTAGGTTTGCATCAGAGATTTAATATCCTCGGTTTGGGAGCCTTTTTGTTTTCCAGGTGCCTTTGACATTGCTATACTTCCACCTTGTTGTTTTTATTGTTGCTTATTTGTTCATTACGCTTTTACCTTATTGTGATGCTGGAAATGCATTGGAGGGACAGGGCCTCCGTGTCCTTGTCCTGTAGTCCTTTTTCATTTGTGTTATGTATTGTTTTCTGCCCAGGAGTCCATGTGGGACTCCTGGCAGTGCAGCTCTTCCTGTTTTTGGTTTGGTGTACAGACCCATGGGATACCCTTATGGCACCCATGGGTGGGGGTACAACCCTGTAACACTAGCGTATTCTTTGGCCCACAGAGCAGGCTCTGGGCTGGTGGCAGCTCCATGCTGAATTTGACAGGTGCTCTGACTATCCTCCATTTTGGGTTACCCAGGCCCTGGCATTGGAATCAGTTGATTCCTGATAGGAAACAAGATGGCCCCTGTGGCCTCTTGCTTTCTATTGCCTGTTACCTTGTTTTCCCAAAGTCCTGGGAAGCCCTGGCTCTGTCCCTTCCCCCTGACTGGCTGTTGGGTGGAAGTTCCATATATGGTGTTGTTGTGTAGTCCAGGCCAGACTGGCTGGAGCCTTCCCAGTGACTGTATGTTGTGGGTACACCCTGTGGGTGGGACCTGGGTGAATGGAGTGTGTGACGAATATACACTTCTTGTTGTGGATGTCTAGTTTCTGGTGTTTGACACAATGACTGAGACAGCCCTGCCTGAAACTGGTATGAATGCAGTGTGGAGTGTTGAATGGCTGAGTACTTGTCCCAATACACATAACTTGTTGTGAGTGTCTGGAGAGAAGTGAATGGCCTGAATGCACTATGCACCTGATTGGCTGCCTGCCTGCATGAATGCCCTTCTGACTGATTGGTTGCCTGAGTGTGACCCAGCAGAATGAATGGGAGATAAGCTAGTATATCTGGGGCCTCTCACTGCTAGAATTTGTGTTCAGAAGCTGAAGAGAAACTGGAGTTGAAACAGAAGCTTAACCTTGAAGCCCTGCTGGAAGAGAAGTCTTGCTGCTGCTGTACTTCGTCGATCTGAAAGCTGCTGTGCCTCCAAGGACTGACCCAGAGGGGACCTGGTTAGGCGCCCTCTTCCTGAGGTACGAGGGACTATCGTGCACCAGCTGATCTTTGCCAAAGCTCCCTAGTAGACAGACCTACGATAGGCTGCCGACCGGAGACTGGGACCGCCGTGGAATCACAAGGAGAAGCGCCCGGACACTGTTGTCCATCACCATCGACGACTGCCGACCGGAGCCGCCGTGATCCCGTTGCCTAAGTAACATTTGATCCCAGGACGCTCTCGCCTGCACCGTCAATGGCTTTGTCCCGCCAGAGAAAGTCGAGGCTGCGGATGCGCCGAGGAGCATCAGCCGGTGGGTTCCCCGCCACCTGACGACTCGACGCCCTTGCTGGGCCACAGTTCTTTCTTCACAATCTCTTCACAATCTCTTTGCGGTTCGGAACTATCATCACCGAGGTGCCGCACACGCCTCTTCCTTGCAGGACGTCAACGCTCCGTCATCGAGGAGCACCTCTTGGAACGAAGCTGCCACCTCACCGTCTTAGTTCAACCCTTTTTCCTCGTGGGATCTCGAAGATCCGTGGCTCAAGAAGGATCCATCGACAACCCGACGACGAACTCTGCTATTCCAGGTACATTGGGGTTGTAGAACTATTTTAGAAGGAAATAAGACTTCTAGAACAATATATGGACTGGGCTTGTGATATATCTTTACTTTACAGGTTGCCCAGGTCGGGGGGGGGATCTCCACACAGAACTGTGTCTAGGTAACAGGCCCAGTATTCTGCCAATTGTTCTAACCAATTGCTTTCCTCCTATGTCTATTGTTGGTTACCTCTACTGATTTGTGTGACATTTAACCTGAGTACAGTTGATGCACTTTAAGGGAATCTCATATTAACATGCCGATGCAGAGCCTTTTCACGGCGTCTCAATAGTGGTACTTTCCTGAGGGTCTTTCTCACGTTACCTTCCTTGTGAGTCAAATCGTCCTTTTTTTACCCCCCCTCTCACCCCCCCCAGGTGGCGCTTCACAGGCATGTAGCTTGCGGGTGGGAGGTCCCATTTCAGAGGTTGCCAGTCACCCCACAAGATGTATCAGAGGTCTCTTCTCCCGATTGGCTGTTATCCTGTGATTGCCAGTCTCACTTATCCTGGTACTGGGTTTCGGTGGTCGCCATTCACCGATATATCAGGGTGTACAGAGGTCTCTTCTCCTCCTCTGTCTATTATCCAGGCATCTGGAAGATCAGCCTATTTTCTGCTTTGCGCCCCACCAGAAGAGTGCTCGGGAATTCCCCTGTTTGAGGCCTCCCATCTCAGCGGGGTGCACCGGAGGTCTCTTCCATTTCTCTCTGTCTATTATCTCAGCACCAACTGATGAAGCGCCTCTTCCGTGGCGGCTCTCCCACCAGCATATAGCTTGGGAGTTTTTTGGCTTCGGAGGTCCACCGACATTCAGCGCAGGTGTACCAGAGGTCTCTTCTCCTCTCCACCACGCTCCACAAAAGTCGCCACTATTTTCTTTTCTTTGCTTCAAGATGCATTGCAGGTGCCATCTTTGTTTACCACGTTTGGCTTTTATCAGTTTTTTACTGCTACAGTTTCGTTTTTTCAGGATCTTTTGCCCTCTTCAACTGAATCAATGGGGGTGGGGGGTTACACGCCTCTAGGGATGACATCATCACTTTTTCATCCCTTTTTAGAGTAAGGAGGTGTGGCAGATCAGAATCGGGAGACGGACATGGTCACATTTTGGCTGACTTTTTTTTAATTATCAATATCAAACCTAAGCTGTCCCAGAGTCTAAGGTTCTTGGCCGTACTCTATGAAGGAACTGTAAAAGGATGCTTGTCAAGAAGGTTGTTGCAGAAAGAACAAAGTCCTCTGTCCGCAATCCTGTGCTAACCTGACTTCTGTCCCTTTCATTATAAAAAGAAACACATAAATCAGCAAAGGTACACTTAGGCTCTTGGCCATAGCAAGTTAATGGTAGCTGATTTCTGACTCCTACCCTAGTGTTTTTCTCAATAGGGCTTCTCGCCTTTGTTGTACAGTCTAAACAAGTAGCCGTATGGTCTCTTCAATAGTATTTCTATCAAGTTCTCAAAAGTGTCTCTTATCCTCCTCTCACTTAGGAAAGTCTGGTCCATGGCCCCACCCATGTGCGGACGTCCTGGTAATTTTTACCAAGAAAGTTCCTGGCCCTGTCGATAGTCCTTGATTGCTATTCCTTCTTGGGTCTTGGGTAGTGGTTTCTCTCACCCGCCCTGTGGCCTTGTGTCTACCATCCCAGGCTATCACTTCTCCAACCCTGCCTTGTGGTTTTGTCTGTCTCACCCCTCCTTGGGGTCTGGTTGCTCTCACCCCACCTTGGGGGCCTGTGTGCATTTAACCCCACCCTGGGGTCTTGTTAGACCACTCACCATGCCTTGGGGTCTTCTCTTTCTCAACCCGCATTGGGTTCTTGTTGGGCCTCTCACCCTTCCTTTGGGCCTTGTGAGGCCTCTCCTGGTTAGCAGTAGTAACCACATACCTCAGGTCTTGTGATGGCGTTCCTTTGGAGAATCAGGGAGGTTGACCCAAACGTTTCTTCCTTCGGCTTCTTCATGGTGCATTGCATCAGGTGGAACGTGTGCCCTTTTTTGTTGCGGGTCTCCGGTGCCAACCTTTCGGCACACCTGTTGTCAGGGTGTCTTGTGCTCCACTTCTCTTGGCCCTGCGCTCCCGGTTCCTATGCTGGCTGGGCGATCAGCATTCCGCTGGCTCGGCCGGGTCCACCATGCAAGATGTGTACGCTTTTCCACTCCTCCCAGTGGGTCTAACCCCCATGTGGCCATCAAAGATATTGGGATCTTGGGAATAGGCACAACTATTTATATCCCTCCCTATGTATATCCTGTCCTCTAATGCGAGGATCACCCCCGGGTGATATTCACTTTCCCTATCGCCTAAGGGTTATTAAGCTTAGTGGGCTCACCTCCCTAGTCCCAAAGGGGTAGGTTCCTACTGAGGAGATCCCTGCATTTGTCACATAACCCCATGGTTGCTTTTAGGCCCTCCTCTAGCCTGCTGAGGGTAAAGTGGCTGAGAAAGTCAACATTGTCTTGCTCTTTACCCTTTCAATGTTCTATCGTAAAACAGAACAGCTGTAGATCCAAAAACCACTGCATCACCCTGCCGTTGGTGTCTTTCCGCAAATGCATCCATGTCAAGGGTGAGTGGTTGGTAATGAGTTGGAATTTTCTTCCTGTTATATAGCATCTCAAAATGGTACTAGCCCCCTTGATAGTGAGTTGCATAATTGTGTTCCCTTCAGAACAATTCCCTGCTGGTATATAAGACTGGATGTTCTTGGCCTTCCTCCAAATGGGGCAGAATGGCTACTAGGCCCACCTTGGATGCATACACTTGGAGGATGAATTCCCTATTACAATCTTTCACCTTAAGGACAGGCTCAGCACACAGGGCCTTCTTCATGGCATCTGAACTAGATGGGTCCTGCACAGTCCAGACAAGTTTGTGGGGCTGCTCATTCTTAAGCGTGTCTATTTATTTTGCAGTAATGCTGGAAACCTTTGGGATGAACTACCGGTAATATCCGGCCAGCCCTAGGAATGCTCTAATTAACTGTTCGGTTTTAGGTGTGGGAGATAAGGATACCGCATTCACCTTCTAGTTTGAGTTTGAATCAGACCATTACCCACAAAATACCCTAGGTATTTCACAGCACATTGGACTAGGTAACCCTTTTTTTGGGTTGGCTCAGAGTCCTGCTTTTCTTAAGATCCTAGTGACATCATAAATATGCGTAGATGTTCTTCCCAACCGGCACTATGGATCACAATATCGTCTAAATAGGCCCCCACGAATAATTAATGGGGCCATAGGACCTTATCCATGAGACTTTGGAAGGAGGCAGGGGCTCCATGTAGGCAAAATGGAAGAACTGTAAATTGATGCAGCCCCTGAGGTGTGCTAATGGTGGTTTTCTCTCTATCTGAGGAATTTAATGGGACCTGCCAATAGCCTTTTATCAGGTCCAAGGTGGTAAGGAACTTGGTGACCCGAGTTGGTCTATTAACTCGTCAATTCTGGGCAACAGGTCATTTTCAAAGACTTCAATGGAGTTCAGTCTTTGAAAGTCGACACAGAATTTCCAAGTGTCGTTTGGTGTTGCAACGTGGATGATAGGGTAAGACCATGACCTCTCAGATGGTTGTACGACACCTAATTTTAACATGTTCTCAATTTCTTCCGTTCTAATTTTCCAACTAGCCTCAAGGATTCGATAGGGCTTCAAGTTAGATAATTGCCCAGGAGGCATTCTGATCATATGAAAGACATTTTTATCCCTCTCTGGTTCTTCTGAGAAGACTTCATGGAATTGCTGTAGTAAATCCTGAAGATTCCTTTATCTGGGATTAGGCTGGATTTGTCTCCATCCCCGACTAAGAGTGTCGCCAGTGTTTGGGCACGCGACAGGGATGCCCACTCTCCCCCATGTTATACATCATGGCTATTGAGCCCGTAGCTGCTTACCTACAACAGGAATATGGGGATGGGGGCATAGTGATAGACGGGGTGACCCACCTAATCTCAATGTACGCTGATGACACACTTCTATACCGACATAACTCGGAACACCTACTGCCATACATTCTAGAGACCCTTGACGGGTTTTACAGATATACTGGGATCCAGATCAACAGGGAAAAGTCTTGCCTCTACCCTCTGGCTGCACTAAGCAGGGCCGAGGCCAGATGCCTCCCTGTCATGGCCCTTCAATGGAGGAACACCTCCTTTAAATACTTGGAAATCACCATTCATAGCAACTCCAAAATCGAACATACCCTAAACACGGTAAGAGCCAAGGATACCCTAGAGAAATCGATGGACCTCTGGGGCAAACTACCGCTCTCAGTGGCAGGGAGGGCTGGACTTCTTAAAATGGTGGCGCTACCCCGGCTTCTGCACAATTTCACCAATGTCCATTCGACATCCCCCCTCAGTTCTTCAGGGAAGTAAATAAGCTTTGCAGACTGTTCCTTTTGCAGGGAGGACGACACAGAGTAGCGCTGGAGGTACTACAGAGACCCTATGAAAGGGGAGGCATGAAAATCCCCAATTTTGAACTATACTACCTGGCGAGTTAACTGAAACATGTAGTGAAGTGGATGGCGGATGAGACCACGACAAACACTGGACTCTTGCATCCAGCCATTCCCCAGATGCTACTCAGGGATTTACTCTGGGTCCCAGCAGACGCAACACAAAACAGCCCATACTTGGTTGAGCTGGGGACCCAGCTCTGGAAACGGGCCTGCAAGACACCTAAGATAGACGACCCGTACTCCCCACAAATCCCTATAGCTGCAATCATGGCAAATAGACCCTGGGGGCAAAAAGAAACACTAAGTCAGGGGGAGCCCCGTGGTGTGGCTACATTGGGAGACCTGGTAAATGAACAGGGGATCCTAACGTTCGCTGAGCTCAATGAGGCCACAGGACTGCCGACAGGGCAGTTTCTGCTCCACAGAGCAGTAGTGCAGAGGCTAGCAGACAGATGGCCAGAGGCTACGAATCCGGAAGCAGAACACGAGATTATCGAAACCATATGAATACAGCTGAGGGGGGACACGAAACCTCACGGCTTTACGAAGCGCTAATGGACAGCACGACCAAGCAAGAACTCAAATGTAAAGCGAAATGGGAAAACGAACTGGGCCTGGAATTCGAAGATAGAGAATGGGGGAATATAACTCACTACCACAAAAAGCTCTCCAGGAACGCCCGATTGCAACTCATACAGTTCTACATCATCTACAAAAGCGTATCTCACACCATAAGTCATCTCAAGGTTCAGAGGGGCGGGAGCCCAAGAATGCCCCAAATGTAACTAATCCAGGGCAGGAATGACGCACATGTTCTGGGGATGCCGAACAGTACACGTTTTCTGGACACAGGTAGCTGCAAAAGTAGCAGAGGCAGGCATCGATATAGATGTGCAGATGTTAGGCAGAATCCTGCGCAGTGCCCTTAGGGACCACTACACACAATTAAGACTACAGGGGGCAATACAAGTTTTACCTTTGGTACAAGCCTGTACTACTATGTTAAAGTGGTAGCAGTAGCGGAGCAGCCAGGCTTATCTCAAGAGTATATGAGCAGTAGCAGAGATTACAAAAAGGGACCACAATTACTGTGACTCAAGCAAACACTGACTTAAGGTTTCAGGTAAAAAATATAAGTACATTTATTTTTAAACCAGTTGTTATAAACACAACACTTCTATTAATTTGAAAACCACATGTAAAATATACTACGACTAACCAATTCACTTTGTACGGTATACTTCAAGGTAAGTACCCTGTGTTTTAGCAGACCGGTGTTATGAAACAGAAGACGTTATCGGGAATACACTTGCGATCACTTTTTGACAGTAATGACAGTTCGGTCTTACTACGCGTATCTGCGGCAAGAAATGTTACCGGGGCAAAAACACACTTAGCACCTGAGATACCCTGAGAGAGTTGGGGGCAAAAATCATAGGCAATACTTTTGTCAAGGCAGACAAAATCAGAGAACACTCTTAGACAGAAATTCAAAAGTCAATAGGCCGGAGCCAGTGTCAAGTGGAACCGCGTTCCTGTTGTCGAGGATCACACAGTCAGATAGTTCACGATTCGGCGGAGTCAAGAGTACTTGGATATTGTCAGCAGAGGAAGCAAAAGTTATAAGGAGGAGGGAAGACAAGGGCAAGCCTTGGAGACGAAGAAAAGGGATTCACCCAAATTCCTGGAGCAGAACATAGTACCTTATTCAAGGGAGAAGCTAGTGCCACGGCAGTTGTTCCTGGTAGTTTCCTGTAGACCCTCGGTTCCTGGAGTGTCGATCCGAAGGAGGACATCTGGAGGGGTCTGCACCACACAGGGCTGAAGCCGGCAGCAGCGACGGTGAATAAAAGGTGTGCTCCTTAAAAACAGGAGAGGCTCTTCAGATGGCTATCCGGACCACTACAGCAGTGTGCAGCGATTTCGACCACGAAGAGGATCCTCTGGCTGTAGAAGATGAGCTGGTTATCCCCACCAAGCTCAAGGGAAGAAGACTCCGGACTGGATCTTCTCTGGTCGTCGAAGGGTAGATAGCTCAGGACTGCAGCAGGGCTTCACCGGGACGGGATAGTTGCAGCAGTTGACTTCTCTGCTTCTCTTCGGTTCCTTGTAGTTCCAGTGGCGAGACTGACTTCCAGACCAAGAGACCTGCCTGTTATGCGAAAATCCCCCATTCACACAGCCTGGCTGTCAATCACGCAGCAGGGGGGTTGTCCGGCCCAGACAACCACCTCAGCCAATCATGGCAAAGTGCGACTTGTGTTTCCTAGGATACCCTGTGCAGGGGGTGACTACACTCTTCCCTCACATTCAGCCCACCTATACACCCAGGTGCCTAGAGGAGGGCTTCTGGGCAGACGCCCGCCAAAAGACAGTGAACAAAGGAGGCAAACCTGGTTTGCCGCGCAAAGTAAAACACAAGAAGGACTTTAACAAAAAGAAATGGTGACTAAACCCAACCGGAGCCAAAAGAAAAAGCATTTGGTCAAGCGGGTTTAAGTTCGAGGCTAATATAATATCCTAAAACAATACCACATTCATATAGTATAATTGCGGTAGAAAAGTTAGGGTAGATACCACTGCCACCAGCCAAGTCTAAATGTTAAAAGAGTGAAACAATGCTCTCGGAGGTACAGATAACAAAGGCTAAAAATTAACCCTTTCCAGTACTCCATGTAAAATGGGTCGTACTGGATCTGTGGTTAAATGACTAAGTAAAGTTCATGGTAACTTTACCCTTTTCTGGGGGACAGTAGTTAGCCTCAGAAATGGAGTCTGTGGGAAGTCTAAAAGACAACCCTGTGTCACTGCACTGAAGTGGTGTACTCCAGAGTCCACAATCACAAAAACAGATCAAATATACATGGCAAAACACAAGTAAGAGTGGAAAGAAAGGGGTTCACTCTAACCAAGTGGAAAAATAAACTCCAGAGATCCAGCAAAGCTGCTGGGGGACTCACTAGGTAAGGGAAATTAGCCATTGAATGAGAATTCTCCCTAACGGCAGACACCAGCAGCATTCATCTTTGGCAGATACAAAAGAAGCAGGAAAATCAAACCTCTAAACAAGCTGAAGGATTTGATACACATAACAGTGAAGAGACATGGCTATGGGATGGAAAAGCACGAAGAGCCCAAGTATGGCACTGCGGTGGGGGGACCTCCTGAGGTGGGTGGCAGCTGAAACAGGAGCATGGGAAAATGCATTGCAAGAACAGAGGCTTGACACCAGTGGAGACTTATATCAATGGGTGGAGCTCACGGTGCCATTACTCCATCCCAGAGAGGAAGACGCTACCTCAGACGAAGTAGGCAGCCCAAGCTCAGAGTTTGGTACAGAACGAACCTGAGGGACAAACAGTGGTCTTGGGAGGGAGGGGTAGGTGGGGAGGGCAGGGAATTATATGCGCGAATCATGAACAATGCATCGATAATGTTGTAAGTTTGGTTCATATTGTTTCAAACTAATAAAAATAGATTTTAAAAAGTGTTGCCAGTGTTACAGAGCTTTGGAATCTGTTTGCCAACATTTCAACAAATGTATATGATAGTTTTGTCTTGTCTTCGATCTGGATTTTACCACTTCAAACTCATCCTATTATCCTATGCTCCCTTTTCCCACTGTCTTCCTATGGGTCACCAGTGCCGGCTGTTCAGTGCACCGGTTGTCAGGTGGCCTGTGCTGCTCCTCTTGGCTTGTTCCTGGGCTGGCATAGCTGACTGCGTTCTGCGGGCTCAGCCACAGTGGGCTCCACCACACCGGACGTACGCTCTGTGGGTGTCTCCTTCTCTCTGTTTTAATCCTGATGTGATATGATGTGGCATTTATAACATTTCGTACACAAGTGTTTCTAGGCACGATAAGACAAGGAGGGGGAAACAAAGTAAGGAAAACTAATGATCTTACTGGGCCTTGTGTCATTCAGATCATGCAAGGGCGGGGAAGAGGGAAGGAGAGAAGTGCCAGGGGAGAGGTGAAGGGGGAAGTGCAGTTAACTCACACGTGCAGCCTGCTGGTGGCTCATGAGTACAGAGAGAAGGGACTGCAGGGTTGCAGATACAGACCCTAAAGTTCTGGGGAGCCCGGAGGCAGTGCAAGGGAACTGGACGTGCAGGAGCCTGGACCCGAGTTCAGAGGGTGACCAGTGCGCGGAGCAGTCAGGTGCATCAGCAAGGGAGAGTCAGATGCATCAGCATGGGCTCTATAGCCGCCCCTCGGCTCAGGGATGAGGGGTGGAACTTTCCTAGGTTCTCTCATTCCCAGAAAGTACCGTTCAAACAAAGGGTCAAAAAACACACCAGCCATTTTTACAGTAAGTGGCAAGTTATAAAAACTCCCATGTAACCAACAAAGATATTGGCATCTTGGGAATAGGGAAGACAGTGTATCTCCCTTCGTAGGGATCTCCTATCCTCTATGTGCGGGTCACCCCCAATGAGATCTCACTTGCCATGTCCCCTAGTGGGGGGTTAAGCCAAGCAGGCTTACCTCCATACTCACAAAGGGGACGGCTCCCCCTTGGGGAGAGGGGATGAATTCCCTGGATTTGTCACAGAGGCCCATGAGCCACAGTCCTCGCAGAGCTTGCAAAGGAAGTGTTCTTTCCCTGATTGGTCATGCCCCCATCCCTGCATTTTATTTTTAAAGAGAAGGTTTGGTTGAAAGTTAGACCCAAGTTAGTTCCTAAGGTTGTGTCTGATTACCTTGGTTCCCAGAACTGTTCTAAGGCAGACCCTTCACCAAAGCTTAATTTGTCTCGGTTATTGGCAACTGCATGAATTAAGATGTGCCTTTGCCACAGGAATTAACAGTTGTTATCTTCATAATATACACTTCAGGGGTTGCTCTTTTTTCATCTCAGGTCTGCAATTTATTTTTCTCTGAATATTTCAAGCCTATGTTTTTGCCACCCCCTCATCCCTCCAAGGAGGAGGAGAGACTCCATAGGCTAGACCTGAAAAGGGTGCTAAGCTTCTATTTGGCCAGGACAGTCCCCTTCAAAGGGACCACCAATTGTTCATTGCATTTTAACACTGGAGAATGGGTTGAACATTGATGAAACAAACAATTTTCAACTGGATTATGCTTTGCATAGCAGAATGCTATGAAAGTGCAGGAAAGGATGTCCCACTAGCTCTCCAAGCACATTCTACTAGGGAAGTAGCTGCGTCTTCAGCCTTGCATAGGAGGGGGTGCTAGTGAATAGTGAAAAATATCAGTCAAGCCCTCACATGTGCTTCGTTACATCATTTTTTGAAGCCTTACAGTCTAGATCTGTCCAGGGGAAGGGATGCCCATTTTGGCAGGGCATTATTGTTTTTAGGTTACATGAGGAATCTGTGGATCAACTCAATATATTAAAAGAAAAATGACTTACCGGTTATGTTCTTGCTATGGATTCTTCTCCCACAAGTTTCTCGTTGCCATTCCTTCCTTACCAGCTCTGAGAGATTCTGTGAGATTTTTGTGAGTGGTACAAGAGTTATTTGCAAAGTTGTGCGTTGTCAACCTTATGTTGCCTAACCTCAACATGTGGCATAAAAAAATATTTCTTGCATGTTTTTGTCATGGTGTGAGAAACCAGAGTAGTCCCTTGGGATCTCTCTCTCACGTGGCCAGGGCACGGCCAGCACCTTTGAACCCAGAACCTGGGGTGGACCAGTGCGGGAGGATCACCTGGGTGAGGGGTTTTCGGGGAGTGGGGTTGAGACAGCTGATGGTGAGACACAGTATTGTCCCCTTTTTGGTTCATCTACCCCATCCTATGCTGTGGGATATCCTGAAGTTCCAACTCACTCCTCCCCCACACACACACACCCACACATCCCTTCCCTTTTTACACAAACACTGAGCAGAGAAAGAGGGTAACCAGACTAACTCTCTCACATCGTACTGCACATGTGCCGCTAGTCAGGTCAGGCAAAGTCAGACACTTTACGCTAAGTGCGTACACCTGATACCAGGTAGCTCTCCTCACACAAATAAACAGCAACACCTAAAGACACACTCTGAGCAAGGCGGAACACAAGCACGAACATAACTTCCAGGACGGGGGCACACCTACTGGAGCAGAGTAACAGACCAAGGGACGAGAACACCGGGCCGAAAACCCCAAGGGTTCCCTACGGGAGGTTGTTGCCTCCCACAGACCGCAAAAGACAAGTGAAGAAGGCCCGATCCCATAGGTGAAGATTGCATTCTGTTCCAAGCACACTAGTGACCCTCCCGGGTGAACGGCAGAGTTGGGGAGGCGAGGCCAAGCCTGTGGTCCTAACCTTGACTCATGAATTGAAAATAGCAAAACAAGAAAGAAGCACACACAGCCGGTGAGTTGGCAAGCGACCTAGAGACCGGTGTGTGTTAAAGTGAATGAAGTAGCAACATTATATCACAAGCGAAGGCTGAACGCATGCAGATGAGACGCGACGAAAGGCAGACCTGTGAATGAACTTCAAAGTAAAAAGCAGCTGTGAGATCAGCTAGACTAAGTAACGGAGTGGTCCAGCAAAAGGAAGTAGCCTAAATCGAAAGTCTCAGTGAAAGGTACATTGTTTAAAGTTATAAAGCAAATTAATGAAAGTACTGTGAACTCGAAGTGGTCCTGCGGTGGTCTGGTAAAAACACCACACACATTCAAAAGTCTTCGACAGGGGTCTGAGCTCGCTTGAGGGACCCCCGAAGTGCAGTAAACTTGGGGAAGGGAGCCACTTGCAAGTTTGTGCTGAACTGTGACTTGAGAGGTCTGAGCCCGGCAAAGGGGGACCTTCGTGAACTATGTGCTGTAAGGTCTGATCCCGGCAGAGGGGGACCTTTGTGAACGTTGGAAATACAGTTTTGGAAAGTCAAGCAAAAAACATTGTGGAAGGCCAGGCGGGCCTCAATCCGCGGTGTGGAACTGCTAAGAGTGTAAGAAACCGAGCCAGTGTGTGTGTCATCCTGATGTGTAATATGAGGAGGAGAGCTGGTTCAACTACCTTTATTCTTTTGAGCACTGATTTTTCCATTTTTCCTTTTGCATACATTTCTCCTTTTACACTCTTTTGTATAAGAAATGGGGCAGGCATTAGGTTTTGTTAGCATAGGCCATTTTGATTTTACTGATGCAACTAGGAGTGTTGTGTTTATTCTTTGGTGGTCGAGACTACTCCCATCTTAGTTATAGGGCAAATTAGGAGTTTCTCTGATCCCAACATTATCAATAAAGGTTTTACAAATTGTATCCAGTGTGTCAGTGTCATACTTGCGATACCATGCCTTCCTTACACTTGGGAAGCGATTCCCTTGGCTGCTGTGCACAGGTGGGAAAAAGTGGGGAACTTGGGTATGGTGGCCATAGTTCATGCTATAAATAGGGCTGTCGACATCCTGTCTGGAGTTGAGGATTGCCGCAGTGGAAGCACGCGAGAACTGGAGGTATGGTGTTAAGCCACACTATGCACCCTGTACAAATTTTATAAGAGCAGCCGGTACTGGAGGATACCTATCTAGATGAATCTGTGGGAGAAGAATCCGTGGAAAGAAAATTGTCAGTAAGTCATGTTTTCTTTTGTTTGTTGGATCTTGGGCTGTCCTTGGACCAGACATTGTTTTTCTAATGCACATTTTCTTGGTGGTTTTTAGGATAGCCGTGGTAAAGGAGTGGAGAATGCTTTCTGACAAGTTGCTGATATTAGTGGGCAGAGACCTTGTGTTCACCTTCCTAGGGCAAGGTTGCCTCTTAACAGGTTTCATCTCTTTGACAATCATGTCATGTCATGTTGATGTCTTGTGGATCCAGCTCTGCATGCATCCATGTCATTGCTTTAGTATGGGTGTATCTTCATCATAGTGATGAAGGCGGTCCATGCCCTCATAATTCCACAACCCATCTCGTTACTCATTTTTTTTATCTTAATGGAAATCATGTGCTGGTGTACATATTGAAATAGGAAGGATAATGGTATAATACTTTAGATGGCATTTTATGAACATGCAATATGGTTTGTTAAAACTAGACCTCTAAAAGATTGTATGGAGCCAATGGCATTAGATGTTTTGGAGAATTGATTTGCAGAACTTCTCAATTAATTGACATTATGTTGAAAGTAATGTCACACGCAGCCTATAAAGTAATCGTTTCTCTTTTCTTTCTTGAAGGACTTGGGGATCACGAAAGTGGGACATATGAAGCGAATTCTTCAGGGAATTAAGGAACTTGGCAAGAATGTTTCCTTGTCGGAGGTTTAATCACTCTGGTACTATCCCTGGAAGGAAGGAGGCTGTGCCAGTTATGCAAAGCTGTCAATAGCACAGTGCTGCTCGTATAGTTTACAGCGTGGAAGAGGAAGTCCTGCAGTACAGCTTTCTGGATGATGTGTCTACACTGCCACGGACTGGGAAGCTTGGATCTAGATTTCGAAAGGTTTTGTGCCAAAAAGAGTCTACTCTGTAAAGCCATTTTCTTACTGTGCTACTTTGACCAGTTCAAATATGCACCGTTTGATAGCGAGGTTTTTGTCGAATGAAAGGAATCCAACTGTAGTTAGTAAACATTGATTCCATGTAAACAAGGCACACATGCCAGTATGGCTTCAGTGCAACATATCATTGTGCTAGAGTCCCAATGTTCCTAAGAGGCTGTTACTCAAAAAGAACAGATGGAACGCGGTCAGTCATGTGGTTTTACATGTGGGATTGACGACGCCTAAGGAACCTAAGGATCATATCAGGTTTTGGCCAAGGAGTGTGGTTTAACGCAACAAAACTCTTTGTATACCCTTTGAATGCAAATGGTAATGCATGGTGTGTCTGCCTCGTTTGTTGTCCTGTTGCATGACACATAAAAAAAAAAAATCACACACTTGAACAACTTTTATATCAGTTTTAATAAGATTTTAATTTATTACTACTGAAGTGTCTTTGTTGTTTTGGGGCACTTTTTTTATTCTGTCGTATTTTACTTGGCATGAACTCGTCGTGTGGCAAAGGACTTGTGGGTGTGAACATGTCGCATATGTGCCATAATGAGAACATGATTTGCATTGTGTAACCGAGATCTATTTATTACACCTAGTCAATATCGTTAAATAGCTCATGTAGTTGGAATTTATATTTTAGGCAGCGTGCCTCTAATGTTTTTAGACCCGTTGGTTACCTCACAAAATGTGTTCCGCTTAACTCGGATGTGCAGATTGGGGGAGCAAGGTTTCCTGCATCGTATGAAGTTGTATGTTTTAATATATATATACGATCAATTATCTTAAATAGCTATTCCAAATTAGACATGGTCATGTTCCCCTAGCTTATTGTATTGTGTGATGCTCTGCCATCGTTAATGTTCTGCAATTTCCATCATTCCCCTCACTTGAATAGCCGCTCAAGATCCCTCCTCCCCAAACCCTCCCCTCAAACTAACAGAAAATACACAAAGGTTTATGGTTAGCCCGTGATCCACTATAGATCACTTCCTCTTCAATGGTCAGTTCCATTGCGTTAAATGGCCGAAATAATTTCATGTGCAATATATCATTTCAATGATGCCCTGACATGGTATGAATATTTTTAAACGTTGGTGTGATTTTGTGGGGTAACTTGTCATGCTTAACCTAATGGAGTGTCCACTTTGCCCGAGTGTAGCGTATGAGCAAACATGCAGTTGATCTACATGTTTGTCATTTAAAGCTGGAACTAAATCTATAGAAGGTGTTTCCAGTAGAGCTGTATCAGACTCCCATATTTATGATTTATAGACTTTACATAATAGTATATGTTGCGAATGTATGGTGGTGATGTCTGGATGCCCAATTATGATGGTAATGAAACATATCAAGAGCAGGTTATTTTGGTGGAACATACAGTAGTTTCCCAGAGTTGGAGAAATGCAACATTTTGGTTTGCAAGTTATAATTAATGCCAAATTAAGATATCAGGGATTTACAGTAAGATACACTTATGTTGTATGTGACCGAGACAGTCCAGGTATGTACTCAAGATAAGCACCATGCCATAGAGATGTAGCACTTGTATAGACGGAAAATAATGGCACGGTTTATTTTGTACATATTGTCCCTTTCGTTTATGTTTTAATTGCCCTGAAGAAGGGAAAATGAGGAGAGGGACTACTGTCCAATGGATTGCGAGTCATGTAATCATAAAATATGTGAAAGAGCAGAGTCCCGTAGTTTAAGAAACAATCTGTGCACTTTACAGCACTTTGTACACATGTTTACAGCTCTTTTGTGGCAGTTTAAGGCCAGCGTTTTGTGATACTTGCCTCCCGGGACTTGCCTTCAAGTTCAGTACTTCTGGAAAGGGGTTCTCGGCACACTGGCATGACTTTGTGTGTCAAATGACTGTTTTTCTTCACACAGAACTTCATGAATTCAAATGGCAAATATGGGTGTGAACATATTTCTATTAATGGCTGTTAAGCGATTTCATATTCCAGTCTTGTGCCACTCACACCTGAGTTACTGGCAGACCACTCAAACCCACGGAATAGGACGAAATTACTGCACCAAACGTCCGACCCCCCCCCCCATTTGTTCACATACGTATATGTGGGGGGGTAAAGTTCATAGAAAATGTATAGGTGTAAGGGGGGGTTGTGGGGGGTGTCCCCCCATATAGGTGAACAAATGAAAAAAAAAGAGAAATTTGGACTTTCGGTACTCAGAATTGTTTCCTCATCCATTTCACGCAGCTATAAGCCCACTGCCTCTTTACAAGGAATTCTACTTCTCCAAAGACTGTCTACTTCACTGTTGCAAGTATATTTTTGGTCATTACGTAGCAACATGCTGCTCAAGTGGCGTAGTGGTTCTTCCCCCATTGATTTTTTCAGGCACATCCACACTTCATTCCAGGACAAACCTGAAACAAATGAAAGTATGAATTTGAGGCAGATATTTGTATGCATGTAGGTTTTAATGATGTTAAGATCTTGCCCGTAGAAACAGAACACACTTTATGCAAACTATTTCTCTTTCCCTGTAAAAAAAGAAATCTACAATATGTCTTTGTAGATGCTATTCTTGACACAGTCCGTAAGCTATTCAGTGGATTCCATGAAGCCCTCTATCCATTATAACTGAGGTCTGCAACCTGTGACTCGCTAAGTTTTGGATTATGACTCCCATGTTCCGTGACCCTTGATGGTTAGAGCAATTCTTTTTTTTATTGTTTATGGTTTAAAAAACAAGCCTTTACAAATCAACACATTTACAAGAAAAGTTTAAACACTTGTGTACGAGCGCGATAGAAATAAAATATCAATATCAAAAAAGGACATTAACATAGACAATTTACATAATAATCATTTACATAATTCAAATCATCACATTTAACTAACACAATTATATTCAATCCCATGCTATTGGATAACGTTTCTAGAAGTTAAAAGAAATTGAAATCTCTAATAACAAGCTTAACATGAAGTGTATTTGTAGTATATACCCTGTTCTCTTCTAGCTTTAAGGAACTTGAAACCCCAGACACGGCAAGCCCCACTATTTTTGAGTTAGCCCTTTAACATGACTTCCACAAATTGTCGCTGTCCAATTTATTGATAGCAGGAGTTTCTTAAAATAGGCCAGTCTATCCGCTCAGAGGACCAGACATTCCATTAATAGGTGCCTAATTGTTTCTATTGTTTTCCCATCCTTGTAGAAGATACAACAAGCCTCAGAACGATTAATCATTCCCCTTTACACCTCTTTAGTTGGTAACAAATTCCATCGAGTATGCAGTAAAACAGAAAAAAAACGATTGGGGAACATTAGGAAATAAGGAGCCACCATCCCTCTTTTTTATGTTCATTCGACAGGTGCTGTAGGAATGGATGATCATGGAATCGCTCAATCGTGTTGCACCAATCTCCATTAAACAGATCAATCTTCACTTTCCCAGGAGTCACCACCAAATCCTTTACATCGGGATTAATATCCCTCAACAGTGTTTGTCGGTACTCTCCAACGGATGCCAAATACAGGGATCGCCCTAACTTGGGTTAATATCGTAATATAGGGAACCCTCAACAGAGGTTTTAATTTTACGATATGCGCACAGGGGCCTCCACTTAGCTCGCACCTATAAAGAAAGTATTCACAATTCGTAGCGTATGGTTAGAGCTAATAAAAGTTGTAGTCCAAAACATCTGGTTTGTCAAAGGTTGCAGACCCCTGCATTATGATAAGCATTGTGTCTGACCTAGATGTATGCTCCTGTGCATTTCCTCTTCTGAACTGTTCAAAAATATATATACCTTTTTTAGCTTTATTGGGTAGAGAAACACATACGTACTTATTCAAATGGATGTCTGTGGCATCAGAGCAGCTTGCAACAGCCTTGCTGCAGGATAACCTCTAGTTGTATTTGCACTTGCAGTGCCACGGAACAGAAATCATGTTGGGGCCTACAGTACAATAGTGGTTGGGGGTGAGCTCTGGCAATGCAATGGAATGGGAGTACAGGCGATCAAAGGAGAGTGCAGAGGTGACAAATAATCGGGCACAAGATGGTCAACACAATATCTTCATCATAGTGCAGGGATATGCAACCGTTGGCTATCCAGATGCTGTGAATTAACCATCCTTCCCAAACGCAAAGGCACACTCGCTCTCTCACACACACTCACACTTGCTGACAAAAATTATGGATTGTGTCAAATGTGCCAGCAGAACCGGTAAACGGCAGTACTAAAAATTGAAAACTATATTACTCTCGGATTCTACTTTGGGGTCGGAGGAGGTTTGGTGGAGAGTGGGGTGGGGCAAGAGGTGGAGTCATCTGGCAGGCAAGTGATAAGCCTGTAAAAGGTTTAAAAACATAGGACTGAAATAACCCTACGGTTACATAATAAAGAAAACCTGACAATATAGTTGGGCAAAAAAAGTAAAACCAGCTGATTTTTCCCCATGCATCCTCAACAATTAGCATCATGCAGATTAATGTGAACCTAAACTATTGAGCCTGGTAAGAAATACAGTGATAGAAAAATACATCTGATAGTAGTCATTATGTCACACTGAATGCAGCTTTATGAATTTCTCTCATTTTTAATCCACCACCATTCACACCTTTTGAAAGCGAACAGCTACTCCGAATTATCCACTAACTTTTGGGTCTCCAGCCATCTACCGTTTGATTGCTCTTTAATGTGCTTAAGTTAAAATCAAACTAAAAGGCAAGCTGGAGCAGAGCTCTTTTGAGATTGCAACGTCCCAAGTGCTGGGAAGAACTGATCACTTTGGAAGCAGTGTCCTATGACTGCTCAAGCATGGGCGTGGGGTTCCCTGGATTTGGAATTACTGGAGTTGATTATTTTTCTTGGATTCCAATCTAGGGGAAATCCGTCCCAATTCTAGATCTGGTGAATATAGTAAAGAAAGCTACAACAAGGTGCCGGGAGTAATATCAGTTAATATTCCTTTGTACAGTAAATGACAACTGCAATAGACAAGGCCCTGACCAACATTAAGGTGCTTTTGTTAGATCAGAATGTTGTGTGCTAGCCTGAAATCTCATAGTTGCATGAAAACATTAGAATGTGTTCGTAAACTAGGCGTGAGGCTGAGGGTGTAAACCAAAATATAAAGAGAAAGTATGACGTATATGATGTGATGAAGCCTGCATATGCCAGACCTATCTTTTATGCATCACATTAGTCCAAATGAACTTGCAGCCTTTACACCTGTTTAGTAATGCCTCTCCGCTCTTCTATACGTGGGGGCGAGATTAGTCAAGCTTTTTTAGGTTTGTTCTTTTTTGTAATGTACAAAAAAGGTTTTTGAGATGCATTTAAACAAATTCCTTTCCCTTCACATCATCCGGGTCTGGATGATGAGTCTCGGCATCAAGCATTCTACCATTTTCCCCAGTCCTAATTCAGTGTATGATATGATGTGGCATTTATAACGCGCCTGTACAGAAGTGTTTCTAGGCTCGACAAGACAAGGAGGGGGAAAGAAACAAGGGAGGACAAAATAACGATCTTACTAGGCCTTCTGTCATTCAGATTGCGCAATAATGCGACATACGTATATTGGTTAAGCCTTGTGTATGATAGGGCACATAAGAAAATGTTTAGCAAAATATTTTTTTTTCTCGTAAATTACCAAGCATCATTAAAACGCAGCAATAGTGGACCAGTGCTAAATTAAATTCCTATCCTGGTATATTTTAGTTAGGAGATCCCTTGATTTCTTGAAGTATCGAAAGGAATGGCAGTTGAATTCCCATGCCTCTTCTCTTTCATTCCTCTCATGACAATGTCTTATGTTTGGATGTGGATATGATTTGTAGAGCAGGCAAAACAAACCAACTGCAAGATAGCCTAGACATGTTTCCATCATGCTTGAAGCTAATTGATAGAAAAGGCAGTTCTTCAAAAAAATATGTTTTAAAAAAGTGAATTCTACTCCAAAGATAATGTAATAGTGACTCTGCATACCAGTGTGTTTGCCACCCAGTAACACATGATCTAAAATGCTTGAAAAATGGACCAAAATAATGTATTCCGCCACAGATTTTAATTCTCATACTGCTATTAATCAGGCCGGTCTAAATTTTTTTCCATTAAAGATGCTGTTGTCTTAATGCTATTGTTCTTTGCCAGATTCGTTTCCCCAGGGTAGCTAAGTAGGTTGTGTTTGCCTGTATGTAACGTGGCGCCCAAAGTAGTTCTTTCAATTTCAGTGGGGAGACTGCAGCAGGGAGGTCTCAGATGTGGTCTCGTCCGCTAGCCATTTGGACAGAAAGCTGAGTTAGGCGGATAGATAATATTTTTCAAAGTGCGGGAGTTGGATTCCTCCTTGAGTATGCTGTAGGACTAGTGTGGAGTGCGCTATTCTATGTCTGCCCTGCCCCCATACAAAATCTCGATTGATTGATTCCAGTAAGCGGAAGAACAGGTTCTTAATGTAGTACTGTACATTTTGGAACTTGTACAGAAGCCTAGGGAGGACAAACATTTTGGTTATCGATATTCTCCCCATTGCTGCCAGTGGGAGTTTTGCCCAGAAGGACATCGATTTGCGCAGTGCGGGTATTACTGCACTTGTATTGTGCTTGTGCATCAGTTGGGGAGTGTGTGTGATCTGGATGCCTAAGTAGCGGAATTTAGTGGTTTCCCACCTTATCCCCAGTTGTGGGAGCTCTGGCGGGTCACTATCTTTTAGGCCTGCTAGCGGAAATAAGCAGGACTTTGCCGTGTCGAATTGTATGCCAGAGACTTTGGAGAAATTATCAAGGACGTCCAGCATGGTTGGGACGTTAAGGTGCGGATCTTTGACGTAGAAGAGTACATCATCCGCATAGAGCGAGATGATGTGGTCTAACTTTCCCAGCCATATTCCAGCATCAAAAAACTGCTTCCGGAAATAAATAGCTATGGGCTCTAATCCCAGTATATAGAGCATGGGGGAGAGCAGGCAGCCTTGCCGTGTACCCCTGCATATCTCCCAGACTTCTGAGACATGTCTCCCAGTTTTTACCCACGCTCTCGGGTCAGTGTAGAGTATTCGGATCCATCTAATAAACCGTGGACCGAATCCAAACTCCTTTAGGACTGCTAATAGCCATTCCCAGAATATGGAATCAAATGTCTTGATGGCATCGAGCGATAGTAGGGCATAGGATTCTGTGGCCGTATCTGTTTGATTAATGATATGTTGTAGTCTGCGCAAGTTCATGGACGTGTTCCGGGTTGGGACACACCCGCTTTGATCTGGGTGCACAATGTCCCCTATCAGCCTGGACAGTCTCTGAGCTAGGATCGTGGTTAGCAATTTAATGTCATAATTGAGCATGGCTAGCGGACGATATGAGTCGCAGTGTTCCGCCGGCTTGTTTGGTTTAAGGACTGGGATCACTAGGGTCTCCCTCATGGTGTCTGGTAAGGTGCCTCGTTCAAATATTTCCTGAAAGATCTCATGTAAGAGTGGCATCAGGGAGGAGCCATAAGCTTTGTAGAATTCTAAGGGTAACCCGTCACTCCCGGGGGTGTTAGAGGTGGCTTGTGTCTTAATCGCTTCAGCAATGTCTTTAGGTGTGATGTCAGCTTCTAGGGGCTCGGCCTGCGCCGAAGAGAGCCTGGGCAGCCCTATCTCTTCCAAGGTATCCACTATCTGGTCTCCAGGTATATCTCGTGAGCGTATAAGTGTTTGTAGTAGTTCTTGAAGGTGTCATTAATATTCTGTTGGGTCTGGTGCGTGTTACCCTGCTCATCTTGTATCAGGGTGATGGTGTGTCTGGGGTGTTCCTTCCTGCAGAGCCAAGCCAGGAGCCTACCAGGTCTATCTGCCTCCGTGTGGGCCCTATTTGTCCTGGTGACAAAATCGAACTTGGCAAGTCTGCTCCAAGCGTTCAAGCATTCCTCGCTGAGTGACCTGAACCTGTCTTCGTGTCGCTGTGGGTCTGTGGGGTCAGTGCTGAGTCTTTCAATCTCTGCTTCACCCTGTGTTAGTTCATCACGCAGCGCTCTTCTAATGCCACCTGCTTTTGCCATGATCTCTCCTCTAATCACCACCTTTAGGGCCTCCCATACCGTGCTCACATAGTCTACACTGCCCTTGTTTAGTTCAATGTAGTCGTCAATCTTGTCGTGCAGCTCCTCTCTAAATGTTTGGTCTTTCAGTTCCTCTGTTAGCATTCGCCACATGGGAATAGGGGGTTTGGGCCCAGTGTGGTTCCAATTTACTAACAACGGGGAGTGGTCTGAGATTGTTCTGCCCAGGTACTCTGCTGTTTCCATCTGGGATAGGTGTTCCCTGCCTACAAAAATATAGTCAAGTCTCGTGTGGAGGCCGTGTGGGGATGAGAAGTACGAATAATTCCGAGTATGGGGATGGAGTTCTCTCCATGTGTTGGCCAAGTCCAATCTGTCCATCAGCGTGTTCAGTGCTGTGGTGGCAGCCATTGTGGTGTCTGCAACGTTGTCTTGCAGGGTAGCTTTGTTCGCGTTGACTCTCTCGGTCAGATTGCGGGCATCCTGGCGCATAAGCTGTATATCCTCCCTCGTTTCTCCTATCTTGGTCTCAATAGAAGTGTGTAACGCTGCGATAGCTTGAAGGACCGATGTGTTGTCAGGTTCTGCTTCCCGTTGCGGTGGCGTTGCATCGGCCATGGGCTCCTGCTGCGGCAACTGCTTAGGCTTGACCGTCGTGTAGGAGTCCATGGTCGCGGTTGGTCTTGTCTTTGATTTGGGTGGGGACATGTCTGTCCTTGTCTCACTTTTTAAATTTTTTTTATTTTTTTCTCCCCACAGCAGGTGGTAACTCAGTGGTCCTTGTGCTGTGTATGCCGCTGGGTGAACGGGGTACTGCCTTAGTCGGTTTGCATTCCTCTCTGACAGTTCAGGCAGCCCCCTGTTTGCAGTGGTCGGGGGGGTCTTTGTGAGGTTCTCAGGGCCGCGTCCCCATATGGTGCAGTGCCAGGTTCGCTGTTGCTGGGCAGTTCGCCCTCCGAGCCGTGATAGAGTGGGCTGATCAGGTTTTGTAGCCCCAGAGTATATTCTCAGAGTAGTAGCGAAGGGCTATGCTCAGGGGCTCTCCATCCACCGCGGTAGGTCTGTGTGTAAGTTCCGGGCCACACCCCCTTATCTCGTGTGGATGTATTGGCACCCGGGGCCCCGTTTAAGGTATATGTTCATATAATGTTCCTGGTTCGGGCAGGTGTAGCAGGGCCTCCCGACCGTGCGCTCGTACTCCTGGTCGGTTCAAGGGCCAGACTCGTTTCAGGTGCGTCAGACTGACCCCCGTGAGGTTTTCGGGGGCCGTGTCCCCATATGGTGCCGTGCCCGGTCCGTTGTTGCTGGGCGGTTCCCCCCCAAGCAGTAGTGGGTCTTGATGGGGTGGACCCGTCATGTGTCGTAGAGTGGCTGCACGCAGGCGAAGGGCCTTGCCTAGGGACTCACCCTCTGCCGTGGCTGGCCTCCGTAGAAGTATTCCGGGCCGCGCCTGCTTCGTTCCGCAGTCGGGCGTCTCCGCTTCTCCCCCTTGGACCGTTATCTCTGCTGCTTCTCTTTCCCGGCCGGGGTCTTCCCCAGGCAGTGCGATAGGAAAGGGAATGATGGTGGGGGAGCGGTCTCCTGTGCTCTCGTTTCGGGGGCCCGCCTTCTCTTCCGTCTGAGGCCGTCTCCCGGCTCCGGTCTTCAGCGGACGGCGGGGTTCCGCCGGTTGTTTGCGTGAGGCTGGGGGCAAGCCAGCGACCCACCCAAGAGCGTGTGGGGAAGTGACTATCGTGGGTGATTCCCAGCTCGCCCACTAGAATCTCGGCGTCCGGATCTCTTCTCCCGTAAGCCCAATGGGCGCCGCCATCTTGCGAGACCAGGGGGGCACCACTTCTTCGGTCCCGATCAGGGTTTAGCAGCTCCGGTTCCCCATGGGAGTATCATCCAGTTGCAGGGAAAAGGTTTCACTTTCTGCTGTCTTCATCAGTGGTGAAAATTAATTTGTTTTTGTGGCTCGATTCCACCCGTTGCAGGATCGCGGGCAGGAGCTCCTCAAGCTCACGTCTTCACGGCATGCGTGTTGGCCACGCCCCAAATTTAATCATGAGATATCATTGAAGTTGTAGTCCAAAACATTTGGCGAGCTAAAGGTTGCAGACCCCTGCCTTCAGGAATGGACAGATCAATTTTTCTTTTAAGTTTCACAACTTAGTAAGTCTTTGTAGCATTTCCTTATTAGGATTCAATCTAGAATCTTTGCACCTTCAAGTAGCCTGAACCTTTGATCGCTGGTCGGTGTGCTTGTGCGAACTTAAGACCCCTACGTTTCTTGCACCACACCGTTGCAGCTATGGAGAGGTGCAAATTAAAATACAGAAGACAACACTATTTAACGTTGGTGGGTAGGACTTTATAGAGCCATAGGAGCAGACACAGAGCTGGTGCTCTATTCAGTCATATTCAGTGGTATTTAGAGTTAATAGCTGGACAGGTGTAAGGCTGTAAGCTGCTTCTGGTGAAGTGCTAGTTGGAGCCCCTCTCTTTAATCTTGATGCTGATGATGGGATATGCAACTGCCTGCAGTCACCTCTATAAAAGTACCAGCCCTACTTAAATATTAACTTGCTGTTAGTATGTACGCGAGTTATGGTGCATCTGCACAACCATAGCATACGTTCACATTACTGTGCGAGTAGCAACAACAGAATCATGTATTACATCCTTTGCAATTGCCAATCCCTCACCTGCACCTGTAAAATCCTGGTTTGAAATACGATCTTACTGTATCGTTGGTCACTTACCTCTACTATTCAACTTTAACAAACACGAACTGAAACTCTCTAATGTACATATTAGCATTTGTGTTGCTCACACCACACCAGAGGCAATAGCCCATTTATCTAAAATCTAATTTGTAATTGTGCTCTTGCAATTTCTCCATGGTGTGTGTGTGTATATATATATATATATATATATATCCGCACCTTAATAGCGATATTCTGAATGTCCAGGTGAACTAATGAAACCAATTTAATTCACAGTATATTGTATAAAAACAATCCCAAAAAAGAACAGATATTCACACAATATCCTCAATTTCACTACACAAGAAATGAAGACATGACAACCATGTGTGTTGCCACTTGTAACCCTTTGTGCATTTGTTCTTCAAGTATGACTTAGTTTTGCTTTCTACTTCTGATTATTTCCTGGGGGCAAGTGTGTTAGTCATTCAACGATACCTGACCTGTTTTATTCCTTCCAAGTGTTTTTCTTTAAAAATCTGCCTATTGAAACTTTGGTAAATGGCAATACAATCAAAATGAAACGTGATGCACCAAAAGTCGGATAAAAAGTCAAATGAGTGAGCAGAGACAAAATGTAGAGTTATAGTGATAGGGGTGAGAATGGCTGAGCTACATAAACGTCATTTCCTATGTGTTCCACCACATATCTTTCCTATCAGATGCTCAAGGATTTTCTTCGTGTGGCAGTTCACAGTACCGAGTCGTACATTTATCTTACTAAAATGTGAGTTTTGGGTTTTCTATTCATACCCTTCTCAATGCACCATGTTGTGCTACTCTTTGTAATACAGGTCATTCATGACACAGTGTATGTCTCTTTTGCATGAGCACTCCTGCGTCTGGACACACTTCACTGTGTTAGGTACAGGGACGAGCAACAAAAACAGGCCATTCTTCTGTTAGACCATTTCATCTTTTTCATTGGCAGAACCAAAATAGGTGTATATGGACATGGTTCTTATTGAAATGCCGATGTTCTGCCTCACGCCAAACAGTAATCCATTGCTAATGGCAAATACACAAAGGGTTACTAGTTAGTGTGTGTGTATAGTTCTGATTCATGGAATAATATTCGATTTGTGGTATAGAATGAGTATAGGGAGACAAGAAGCGGCACACAAGGTTGTCGTGTCTTGATGTTTTGTGTATTGAAATAGAGGCTATTGTGTGAATGTCTGTTCTTTTTTGGGATTACTTTTAAACACTATAATGTAAATAAAATAGGTTTGATCAGTTCACTTGAGGATTCAGTAGTGGAATGCAGCTATTAAGGTGTGGATACATATAGCTAGGTGAACCAGTTTTGTAGTAGTGAAGTTATTAAGCCTGAGATATTCCTCAGGTACCCTGCCCAATTTAGTGCAGGTGCAGACATTCTCCTGTTGTTGCAGTAGCTTTTGCAATTCATGTCATTTATTTTTATATCACTAGCTACAATGGTGTGGTATTTGATAAATAAAAGGCTTAAAACTGGTCGCTAGTAATAAGCAGCACTCGATAGCCTAACAGGAGCTATCTGATCTTGTGTATACCTCCCAACATTACAGTCGAGTGATGGACATTTTGGGTAGTAAACCGAGCAACCATATCTCCCTAAAGAAATGAGCTTGGCAGTAGAGAATTTTAAGAGGGAACAAAATAAAAGGAAACCTACTCGTAGCGAGTTTGAGGTTTTAGCAGAGAAATCTGCCGGTTGAGTAGGTAGCAATGGATTATCAAAGGCCACCTGTATTCATGATGATCTGATGGTTCATCATCACCAAGTCCATTCCCACGTCATATTTCGGTTCAGTTTCCTACTGCATGTATGTGTTCCAGATTCTATTTTTGTTAATATGCTTCACACGTTTCGGCTGATGCCTGTGTTTGCTTCTGGAGAGCTAGCAGCAAGTGCAGAAAAGCTGCTGGTTTACATTCTGCTCCTTCTGTACTCTGACTTTCACTCCAGTTCAGGCCCACCTTTACTCGAGGGGAGCTTCCCAAAATTATTTTCATTATGCTCGAGTTTATTGTTCGGATCCTGTGACTGTGATCATTAGGAAAAATGACTAAGTTGTGGCCATTTTGTCTCAAATAACTTCCCCGCTGATGCAATAAAAGTGAATCTTTCTGCGCGTCCCCTCCCCGCACTGTCCCCAAGCAGACCACTCCATATAAATAACCTGAGGGTAGCGCTGCAGTGCAAACGCAAAAAACATGGGCAGCGCTCCCCACGCTGTAGATGCGTGCCAATCAGAGTTCGGCTCTCAGTATTTCTCCTGGAATGCAGTAATCTTTTTGAGCACACAATCATGACGCAGGACGTTTGTCAATGAAGAAATCTTGAATCAACTGAATAAACACAATTTAAAACTGATGAGAACTTAGAAAAGCATTAAGAGAGGGAGAAAAGTTGGCGACGGTGGACAGAAGAATTTCTGAAATGATGGCACAATAGATTTGTGAGGGACTGCACGAATCTAATATACATTCTGCACAAGATTGTTACTTAACTTCTTTCTGGGTCCCCACTATTTCTCTGGCCAACTCCAGAGAACACTTTGTTTTCAACAAAAGTGAAACGTAGATCTTTTTTTTATTATAGTAAAGGTGGTGGAGAGGTCTGCAGGGCACGCCAAAACACCCATGCTATAAAATTCTAGACTGTGAGAAGATGCCCTTTGGGAACAGCGCTGGGGCTCCGTGCCCATTTGCATTCTCGTAGTTCTAACCTTCCTATAAGCCTGCACAATACTCCCATCTATAGTCCAGGCAAGAACCGTAACACAAAATTGCAGAAAGCATGTACAAGGGTGTTGTTGGATTCTGATATGGAAATCATAAGTATTGTGCACCACATTTGATTAGGTGTTTTCCATCTCTGTGGTGGGCAGAGATGCTTACATTTACCAAGAATCTAAATAGCGCAAGCAGATCAGGGCGTGGTTCACATATTAAACCTCAAATTCAGACATTACTCAATGCGTTAGATTAAGAATGCAGATGATACATGGTAGGGCAGGGGATTCCGCATTTTATTCTGTTTGATTGCACTATTAACGTTTACCACTGTTTGTAAGGAGTTGCTTTTGTACCGCTAAGTGTTAGGCTTACTCACATGTTAGAGACTTTTGTTTGACCGCTTCTGCAATAGGTAATATTAACATTTTGTCCAATATCGAGCTGAGACTATTATATATACATTGAAGGCAGGCACATCAAGGGTTGATATTTGAGATTCAAGCTGCAAGTGTTGAAAGACCAAATAGTATGCAAGCTGCAAAACGATGCACCAGTCTGCTGGGTGGTTTCCTGCCCTCACAAATGCCTGTCTCACATTCACAGATATATTACTTTTATATGACCGACTCCTTTTTTTCAGAATTCTTTTTTAAACGGACAATATTTTAGTATGGGTGTTTGTATACATATTGCCCCTATACTTTAATATTTTGACACTCTAGCATAGCTGGTAGATCGGAGTCAAGCCTTGGCTTAGCAGCCCATCTCTGCAGGTCTTATGAAGTGGAGAGTTTGGGCGCATTTCTTACATCAGTTGCCCTGTCGTACTGCTGAGAAGTACATGCTGATATCAACATTGCTGTTTTATATGCTGATGGTGGGGGTGTCTTTGCCTATTGTATGGATGTGCGCATTTATCTATGGTGGGGCATATTGTGGAACTTGATATTTTATATGAAATGTTTTCTAATTCTTTTCTACTGCTGATGCATATGGAAGTTAAAAAAGCTATGTTCACGGTCTGTTGATAGAACAGAGTGCACAAGTACTTGAAAGGCTCATTTCTGCCACAGAGAAGCACTGCTTTCTTAAATTATGATGCTACATAATGGGCAAGGATAGTTTATCTTACCAAGTCACAGACCCCTTTATATTCCCATGCTTTCTGACATCCAAAAGAAACCTTGTTGGATTCAGTGGTTCAGCCTTTGAAGACATACATGCTTTTATCAGTATTAACTGGTGCCATTAGGGGATGGTCATGGAAAATAATAATCTTTAAAATGTTCGGGTTACCATTTTTGTTGTTTGGGTTTCATGGCAACGGCTATACTTTGTCATCATCCTTACAGTTTGTAATTGGTTTCTTTTCACCAAAGAGAACAGCAATACATGTCAATCTGTATGGGATTGCAATTATTGAGTGGAGGACCGTCCAGTTTGCTTTCCTTTTACCTTAACTGCGTGTATATGTTACTTGGTGCTTGAAGCTATTAAGCGCTTGCAAAATGAATGCCTTTTAACTTTGTGCTTCGTCACAAACATCAGAACACTAGAAAGATTCAGTTCTGGTGATCATGATCCTGATCTTCATGCCAAATAGATTGCAGGATGTATAACTAAAGAAGTATCTTCACAATCCAAACATCTGAAACAATATTTGCTTCAAAGCATTTAAAATAATAATGCATTTGACAATGTACATATAGACAAATTAAGCATGAATACATGGTACACATGCCAAAATTTGTTCAGAAAAAAGATAGCCCTCCTTTTTCATAAAGCATGTCAAAAACGACCACATGGACCCTGATCTAATCCCTTCTTGTGACGCTGCTGGCATATTGGGAAGTACCATGATCTAAAAAGGTCAAACAAAGGGCAGTTTCACAGAGCCTTTTCGTGGTGGGCTTCTTGAATTTGGAACACTGGGCTTTGTCATCTCTTCTGCGATTAGAACCCTGCCCGACATGCACATTAAACCAGATGTAAGGAAACCCAATTTTTCTGATTTGCTAGGGGTAACTCACCCATGCAAATGTAGAACATTTCAACTATAAAATGACTGGTGATCCTTCTACGCTTGCAAATTCTGTAGCATAGAACGGGCCGCAAGGCTACTTCTGTGGCACGTAGTTGTCAAGGGCAAAATTTGTGTAATTCGTCATAAGTGCAGCGGTAGCCTTACTTAAGTTGGGTGCTCTATTTATGGAATTCAGTCGCAAGGCACTACTCACAAGCTACCTTGTGGCATAGCTGGATCATTGATTTAAATTCAAAACCTTTTGGCCAGTAAAGCAATGCTTTTAGAACAATAAAAAGGCTAATTCTCAAAACTATTGTTTGAAAATATTCACAATCAACCATACCTACTTTAAAACAAATCAAAATGACAGAGATAAAGCAAGAACACACAGCTAAAAGGTGAAGGATACCTTTGAACCTATCTCTCTTACTACTGGATCCTCCTAAGCCCACGTGCCACTTCCCACTTAATCAAACGACCTGGATATGTATACTTACACTGTATATATGCCCTTTGTATATGCATGTACCCACTCCTTTGTTTATGAATTAACAGTCTAATAACACACAGCATGCAGACGTGTTACTTATTCACAACGCATATTCAAGCTAGGAAAGTAGTTGGATTAAGTGAAAACTCATTAACTAAAGAAATACATAACGATGCAACACTCATGTGTGTGGCTTTCCTCAGTGTAGACTAGACAAGAGGCCACAATGGAATTGAGGTGGATGAATGTTTGCATCAAAATAAACATATTTTACACTATTTTTGACTAAATCTATGAAATAGTTTGGCATCTCTAAATATTGGTCTTTACCATTTGCTCAAGAGGACATCGCTATATGGTGTTTAAATTGCACATGTACACTCATGCACAACATATAGATAGATATAAATGCCGGTATCCAGTGATGATATCGAATACATAACAACAAAATACGATTTCAACAAAACCAAAACCGTGAAAAAACACTGTGTGTTAAAAAGATGTATGGGGTGGGGTAAGGGATTAAAATGGGTGGGGAGGGGTGAAGGGTGGGGTTATAAAGCTAGGGAAACGGGGCATGGGGGAACCCTCAAAATAAAAAAAATTAAAACAAATTTGCTATTTTTCGCTGTTTTTGTTTCGTTGAAAATGTTTAAAACATTTTTCAATAAAATCACATGAAACCATATATTTCTGTACATCTATGGTGTGAGGAATATGACACTGCTTAACTTCCTTCAAAGGCAAGTTGTGGCTTCATAAGTGGATAGCCTTCCGATGTGCAGTGGATAGCCTTCCGATATATTTGGTGAACGGTCCATTTTCGAACCCTGTACCATCAAAGCACGCTTGGTTCTTTTTAAAGTTGAGTCCATGCACATCTATCTTGTCACATGCATCATATCTTGCACCTCAAATAGATTGTTTACAACCGCAATCTCTAAATAACATGTATTGCTTTGATTTGACCAATGGTTTCTGGTAAAGCATCTAGCTCTTATAAACACATTCCCAAACAGGCCATCTGTTTGTGTATGATTTTATCAAAAGCATTAAGGCAGATCATAGAGCTTCTCCCATAACTTTGGTTATCAGTTATTTAATTGCAGGGAGACCATAATTAAAAGACCCTTCTGTTTAAAGAAGCTTTTTTGCACAGCTTGCTTTGTGATCGGAAAACCACCCGTCTTTACAAACCTTAAAGACTTGAGTGTTGAATATTTCATAAGGTTTGCTGGGTCTACTTTGCAGTGGAACTACTGCATGCAATTTCTTGGCAGTGGTTTGAGCTTTCGTGATGCATTGCACTGTGTTCTAAAAGCCACCCGAACTGCCTGAACACTGCATTTCTGGAGCTTTGTATCAATTGCTAATATGGCTACAGCATCATCAAAACATTGCTCTCCAAACTTCATTTAGTTAGGTATCAAATATTTCAAATGAGAAAACTACCAATCTATAAAAGCCTGTTTTTTTTTGGTTTGGTCAAAGTCGTTAATCCTCTTTCAGTTTAGTGTATGTTTTCCTTTCAAGCGAGTTGGGTAAACCAAATGATCTGATTACTTGCATGCATGCATTCAAGGTGCAGGGCTTCTTGCCTTCACAACCTCATGCGACTGCCTATAGGAAGTCTGTTTTGCAGGAAATCCTATATATCTCGATATTTAAGCATACATTACTTCTCCATATCTCTCAACTGTTAGGGAATGTGACATTGCCCTCCCTGCCAATTTTGTAGGCATCGTCTGTTGCAGAAATGAGTAACACTATTAAGCTGCCTGGCAAACTTTTCAAAAGAAATGTACCGGACAGAGTGGGGGTTTCTAACTTTGGCTTTATTTCGTTTTAATAATGGTAAGGAAAAAGTGAGTTTTGTTTGTTTACATACTGTTTACAATGGCACAGTTTTATTTTTTAATATATACAGCATTTGAGGTATTTATTGTATACGACTTAAAAGATGTTTTATGTGTTCACCTTTGGAATATATTGTTACATTTCCTTGTACAGATATTTGGGTGGCTTTGTTAATGTAGTTAGCAATTTTTATGACTACTAAGTGACCAGTTTTCTGTGCCTTTTCTCGTTGGATGCATCATTAACCTATTTATTAATATTGTATGGAAGTCACTGAGATGTGTATTTTTGTATTCTGCTGGAAGCTATGATTGAGTTTGTTGTACATGAAATGCCTTCCTTATCGGATGCTCGGTTGAGATCTTCCCTCTCAAATAAACAGAATGCATTCACTCTATGCACTGAATCTCTTGATTTATTTCCGAGTTTGACTGTCACTTCAACGAAATATGATGTAATCACAATGTTCCTTTTTGGCATGCGATTGATTTCCTTGTGTTGTAGTCCTCTAATTAATGTCCTTCTTTACAAGAGTACTCTGATGTGGCACACACTGCTACAAAACATGTTTACATTCATCCAGTCATCTTGTGTAAAACCCGCAATCCAAAAGTACCTTTGCACAGACGATAAACACCTGTGTAGTAATGAATCTGTTAAAGGGCCACTCTCGTGCAACCTATTAACATAAAAAAATAAAAAACATTGAAGGAATAACCAGTGGTGCCTTGAAGCACTGCAATAAATCCTTAAGAAAAGAACCCTCCAAATGTCCAGTCAGGGGAGTCTCTTTATAGGTTATCTTTTACGCTCCACGTTTTGTTTTTAGAACAAATGTCAGCCGCAGACGTGAACATGGCTTCTTTGCAAAGTATCAACAACAAACTTGACTGATGACCACAGGTACTACATTATTCAATGCTCAAGTTCAGTGATGCAATAGATCTGAATATTTAATTTTGCAATACATAATTATATTTTGCAGTTTTCTTTCATCTTTTCCTCCTGTCTTCTCCTTTCTTACGTTCATCCTAGCCTTTTCTCTTTTTGTTTTGCTTCCCTTCTTTCTCTTTTAATTGATGCTTTCCCTATGTTATGCAAATACCCCAAAGATGCAGTTTGGTCTGGAAAATGTTCCTTAACTTCTAGGTCGTCATGCAAAAATCTGTTATCTGCACCATGAAGCAGCTGGCAGCCACCTGCTCCAGAAATTACATAAGTTAAGTACCATCCAAGCCTTATGAACCCAGTTCCTTTTTTCCGCAGTAGAGCTGCTGGATTCACAGAACAGCCACTGTTTCTTTGACTAAAATGCCACCTCATAAGTTAGATTTTAAACCTTGCAGGAATTGAAGTAATCAAATATTGCCCACACAAGGGGGGTGTTTGGTGTTTGGGAGTGGACCATAACAAAGAAGATTATGAGTTGGGTCCGGACATGCATTGCAAGTTCTTCGGAGAATGTGTGGCTGAAATTGATTGAGGTAATCAAAAGACACCAATTTCCTTCTGTGTCATAAAGAATGGAGGAGTGGGGGTGGGGCACTTTTTGTAATGCAATGTTGGATGCGATTAAGCAGACCCCAGCATACCTGGCCTCATCGCTGGGTCTGCCTGCTAACCCATATTCTCGCTGCAGGCTACAAGTCCATTAGCAGCCATACACCTACCAGTGACGCTGATATTTATTTCCACTCTAGCACCTCTAGTGTTCGCTGTGGTGTCATTCTCTGTGCCAACACCACCATCACCCTTTACACCTTTAAGTGATGCTAGAGCACCTGGTGCACATCATGGCTTGTATCTTATCTCTTAGCCGGGATAATACAAATGTGTCCCCGCAGATAGCAAGACCTGATTTACAAGGTTGTATTCAATATTTGATAAAGATGAGGATGCTATCCCCTTTAACCTTGAATTGTGCGGTAATATGATCCTACCAGAGGTGATGAGGATGGAGCCTTTGTGTTTCTTGTTTGTTGGAGCTGTTGAGAGCCTAAGGGAGGGGAGAGGTTTGATTACATCCCGGGCTCAAATGTTTTGTCCATACCCTTGTTGCTAAATAGTGAACTTGCATCTTATTGCAGTGTCCTCTCTAGGGCTGTTTGATATTTATTTGGGTCTTACAGTCCCCAGATGGAGAGAACGATTCACACCTTGACTGATATCCTGGAGCAGGAGGAGTTTTCTGACTCTCTTCTCCCCTGCAGAGAAACACTCTCAGAGCCAGTACTCACAATATGACAGAAGCCATCCTCTGTCATTGCGGATTCCTTGTTCGTGGCCAACAAATATCATCCGGCCCCAGGTGACCGGGTGCTCCTATTGGGCCCATGCAACTCCAAAAGGTGCAAGCATCCTCAGTGGATGCACGTCTTAAAGCATTTCCCTTTTCCACTCGATGCAGAATCGGAAATACTGGACACATTTGACTCGAGTTATTCACTGCAGGCATCCTGGCTCTTCAGCTATCAATGCTACATATATCCTAAAGTGAAATATGAATGTTGTGGCACATTGCTGTTGAGGATATCATGTATCTTTGCCCAACATGCAGAACCCATTTGAAACATAATGGACTGGACAAAAAGTGCTAAATACATTTCAAAACTTGCATTGATTTGGTGGTCTCTGTAGTAAGATCTGTGGTCACAGGAGATGATAGAGCGCAGACAATAGATGGGCACAGGTGGTCTTAGATTAGCATGGCTGAACGTACCCAGGACTAAGCTGCCTGATGAGATTTCGATAGGAGCAGTCTATTTGGGGAAAAAACAGATGGGTCCCAGGAAAATTTGAAAGCCCCCACAGCCATAGCCAAATTGCTAGTACCATTCGCTTCATCCACTTCATTATTCCAACCTTGGAACAGGGGCCATTTTTGCCATACGCATTTGTAGGACATCAAAGAGTTGATCCTTCTTGCATGCAGATCCAACAACACCTTCAATGGTGTAGTTGTTTACCTTGTAGTGGAAGAGACCTCAGGAAAGCAACATCGTCTGTGCTATCTAACAATACTGTCGCCTCTGCACATTCTTTGCTTTACATATCCTCTCGCCATGCTGCGACCTTGTAAACTTAGACATGCTTCATGGTGCTTGAGGTGAAATTCCTACACAGGGCACCCAGTGGAAGTGAAGACGCCACAGGTATGAATGGTGCCTCGTTCCCTGATCACAATACATGTTTTTCCAAAGCCACGGGTTATGGGACTTTGGAATGTGTTCCGAGTCATTGATTCCAGCAGCCTCCATTTGTTATTTTAAAATGTCATTTATTTTAATGTTTTATCTGAATTGGCTCTTCTATCACTGTTACCACAGTGAGCCAACATGCTTCAGGGTTCGTGGCTTGTTGCAAATGCTCCTGGATGTTGTCCAAGACTGTGCCATCCATCACCACTGTATATTTGCTCTGGGTGTCTGTGATGCCAGCAAAATTGCGAGAGTTTTCTAGTGGATTCCTTCCTCCCATGGATTTCTTATCTATAATAATTTGTATCACAGCTCAGCTCATGTTCGGAAACGTTTCTGCCACCAGGGGATGCATTGTTGCTCCATGTCGGCTCGCCGAATGCCTCCACCCTCCCGGTGCTGGGCATTACATTGGGGCCAATATACATCTGTTTCTTTTAACTGGGCTCTCTGTTCGCTTTGGGAACACGCTCTTTGCTGGGTCGGGCATGTCATTGAAATGAACAAAGACCTTGGGCTTCAAGCCCTGTACGGATTGCGGACAAATATTTCGGTATCCGACCCCCATAGGATCTGTTTATATTGCCTTGGAAAGGTTCACAACACCCAGGACTGCCCAGTCGTGCTAATCCATTGGCCCGAAGGCCCTTCGGGAGCAAGCAGCAATAGATTTTACCTTTTTCCACCAGCTTTCTCGGTCCAGGTCGCAGGGCACGGAGCATCTGTCGGTGAGCATATGCCTAGACCGCATAGAGAAGCAAAAGCTGCATGCTACGAGGGGCCCGCTCACCAACCAGCTCCTCTCTGTATCAATGTTGGTCTTCGAAGAAAATGAGTCACAGATTCAAGAACTCCTTTGAGGTGGCTCAACTAGTACCGTTTCTGACCCAACGTTCCACCCCTGAGGAATGGTGGCCTTTATGCTGAAGATGCTTCACCAAGGCCCCTGTGGCTTTGGCAATGGTGGATCCACTGGCACCATAATCATGAGTCCAGCTCCTGTGAGCAAAGACCCTTCCCTGCGCCGACATGCTCCACATCTGGGTGTCACAGCCTCAATGCTGGTACAATCCTCTACTTCGGCGTCAATGTAGCAGTGGAAGCACCTGTGCTAGCGGCATGGGAGAAACCTGCCTCAGCCCCAACTGTAGATTGGGAAATGGCACAAAAACATCAGCTGGCTCTCTTAGTCCTAGCTTTTCTTTCCACCCATGCCTCCCTTGAGAGTTTGGCAGTACAAGCCGACCGCCAAACCTGCGGATGTCCACTTTCCCTCCCTCCAAACACAGAAAGCAAGAGATTGGATGTATGGTGGAAGAATGTTATTGCCTCGGGCAGCCTTGTCCTCATGGCTATTAACGCCTCCTCTGCCGTGGCCACATTTTTTTGATGCAGCTGGACCCCTCCTAACATGGTAGATGAGGGGGCTTTGAGAGCATTGTCGACGATGGCAGTGAGGCTTCCTGTGAAATCTTCTAATGAGGATTGGACATTGCTGACTGCATGAGGGGTGTGATGGCTACTGGCACGGTTGTCAGAAGACACTCCTGGATGAGTACATATGGGTTTTCACAGGATGTGAACGTGATGCTCCTGGATATGCCATTTGGTGGGCATAACCTCTTTGGAGTGAACGTCTTTGGGGATGGCTGTTCAACTACCGCCAGCACCATCTAACAGAAGTATGATTTTGACCCTCTTCCACCGATGCCCCTCAACTGAAAAACAAACAAACGTCAAAAGACCACAAACCTAATCCGTGCCTTTTCCATTATACCTTTGTAGTATTGGGGTGGAACTCTGGAAACTGATGAGGAGAACGTTAAATCTGCATCAAAGATGAAATTAGTGTGTGACATATCGTAGGTGTTGCGTGAACTTGTAAGTGTTCCTGTGTGTATTTACGTATGTGAATTGTTTGTGTAGAGTGGTATAGAGCATGAGAGTTGAAATAGACTGGACTGGATCACACTATGCACTTTTATTAGAATGTAACATGAGGCAATTGCTCCAATTGTGTAAGGCTATTTTTTGTTTCCTTTAAAGCAAGACTACCTGAGGGATATCCATCTACTATTCTTTCGTTCTGCTTGGTGGCTGGGGGCCTGTGTAAAAAAATACTGAAGAACCGAGCAGACCAAGTTGTTCGAGTGCTTTATTACAAATAGCCCCAGTGGTTTAAAACAGGAAAAAGGAAAATAGTGAGTTTACAGAGGCGAGGTTTTGAGAGGAAGGGACCAACGAAAAAGGCTAACTAAAATGGTGATCAAGTACGAAACCAATCTGTCTCCCATGCCTTTGAGGGCAATGAGCATCATGTTCTTCTTAATTGCAATGGTGAGCATCATCAGTACTGCGACCGAGCATAAGGATTCAGGTGGTGGCAACATGACTGTCACATACGGTGTAACTGTATTCGACGCAATATTGCAAGCAGAGCATGCAAATGTGCAGCAATCAACAGTAAATTAGGCCACGCAAATGTGCAATGCCTTCTCACTTCCGTTTGCATTCAGTTAGTTTTTACAATAGATGGTATTAAATGAAGTTGCACAAGAGGCCGGTACAATTGTTCAAAAACGTGTCGGGATGTAAAAAATAAATCACAGGGGTGCGTGTTAGTTTTCCCTAAGAACTGCTCACAACATTTAGTGGCAAATCGGCACAGTGGGACTGGTCACAAGTTGAGGGATTTGAAACGGGGGTGCATTTTGGGTTTCTCCCCTTAAGGAATCTCTGGATTGTTCAAAACTTTGAGCACACAAGACCAGTAACAGTGGTCGCAATATAGAAGGATTTCAAGGTCACTTTACTGGCGTCTTATAATGTATTACCTTTGGACGTTTGGTCCTTAAAATTCCTCATCTAGTTAGAAATACCTTTGTATGTATGGGTTGCTCACTAAATTGAACTTTTGTAACCTCACTTATATTTGTAATGATTTTTCACATGCATGCACCTGATTCACTAACTGCACTTTTATCTTCCGTAACTTACACCAGAAATGCGCTTTGTCTAAGTAAAGTGTAAGTTCAAAACGTTTGGTATTCAGTAAGCCAAACGCTGAAGTTAGGAGGAGCTTGCACTTTGCATCAAATCCATCATAACTTCCCGCCTGATTCACTAATTAAACATACGCAAACAATAGAACAGCCTAACTTTCACAAACTTAACTTTCGCCATCGTAAGTGAATGCTGAAGTCAAATTACAGAACTTTCTCTCACCAACAAACATTTAGCCCCAAATACTAGCACACTTCATCCATCCCACTAATTTCCGTGCCTAACCTACAACTTTCATACTTGACACTTACACTGGCAAGTGTTAAGGTTTTGTCAGCAGCAGTGTTTTTTAGTGAATTCCACCAAACTGATACCTTAGGGGCATGCCACCAATTAAAACACACACACGCAACATACCCACATAATCTGTACATGCCCCCTTGCCAGAAATCCTGACACCCCTCCTAAAATTCCATACGCATCCACCAACATAACCACATTTTGCTGACACGCTCACAAAAATATCAATGCCATGTGACCAAAATTACCCCAAGCCCATTGAAAGTTATGACACCTGCAGGTGGAGTGGAAGATGCCAATCCGCAATATGAAGGCATAATTACTACTTAGTAATTTACTTCATGGGGTACAACAACTAGTTATATAGTTATATGTAGAGAGGTGGGAAATGGTAGGGAGGGAGGTGGTGAGGAAGTGTGGAGAACCCCCATTAAAATACAAAATTAGAATTAAAAAAAAATCATACTAAGGAAATTACCACTTAATAATTTATTTTGATGAAACCACATGACACCACGAAATGTCAACATTCACACCACTATTATCATACAAGTATCACACCTCATTCAATGAGGCTAGAAACCCAGGTGGAGGCGGTTGCTCCATCTGTGGGGGAATTTTCTTGTGCTGAACGCCGGTTTTTTGTTTCATGTGGCTGCCTTCTCTCAGTTGCTTCAGTCTTTCTCGTTGGTCACGGTTTGGTCTCTCGCAGACAGACATTGTAGCTGCTGTCCTCTGGGCACACCTGGGCTCAACAGTGTTACACATGCTCTCCTCCCACCACATAGCAGCTGTGGTCTTGCCTCCAAGCTGTGTGAGCTCCACATTGTAGCAGTGATGTTCGCTCTGCGCGGCTTCCTCTGGGTTGGCCAGCTCCTTTTTCCTCCCAGGTAAGGGCTGTGCGTCCCTTTATATCACAGTCTCCAAAGGGGAGGCACTTCGTTCCAATGGTCCTGCGACTTATTTAAGGAGAGGTCGGCAACCACGCCAAACATTTGTAAGTACTCTGTTACATTAAAACCATCACCTGCTCTCAAGTATGCAGAAAATATGTGACATTGGGGTTAAAGGAGATGTTGCAACCTTGTTCGACTGGAAATCCTTGTCCCCTAAGGGGGAGTCACTCCCAGTGAGATCCTGTTTGCCCAAACCCATATGGAGGGTTTTGCATAGCATGCTCCCTTACCTAGTCTCACAGGGGGTGACTCCCCATTGAGTAGAAGGGAAGAATTCACTGGATTTGCCCCAGTACACAACACCTTTAATCAATTTTTACAAAGCAGTTGACACGAACTTGGATTCCACAGCGATCTTCCAGGCCTTCCAGTGCAGAGGTAGCATGAGCCACAGTCCTGTCAAGGGTCTTGGGGCCTGCATTGAGTAGAGACACAGGACACTGCAGGGACATGTTGGTTGGATGGGCATGGGGTTTTTAGGGAAACCTTGTAGAGAGTTAGGGTATAGCTGTTGGATGGGTATGAGGAATTCAGGGTAAATGCTCCTTCTCCTTTGCATCCTCACACATAATAAATCACATCATCTCAGTATTCAACAAATACCCGCTTAGGCATTACATCACACTGTTCGACAACATGGTAATCACACACAGTGGGTCCCTGCATTAGCATGCATGTTTTTGTCACACCACACTGCGATACCGCATTACTAGTGATGCAATCGCTCTGTTCTGAGCATTGGTGTTCATGCAATTGTTTGTTATTAGTGAATGTGGCACTTATCTCTGAGCTGTTGTCCAAACTTGTGCCTCTTGTCCCAACTCGTGTCACAAGGCAGAGCGTCCCTCTGGCTCCCTCCGTGTCTGTTTCTTCTCCTTTTGAACTCCCTGTGCGCTCGTTCCCCAGAAGTGATGGAATCTAACCTCATTGTCACCACTATACCAAGGAATGGAGGAAACCCTCCCAATACTTTACGGTACTTTTTTTCTCCAACATTGGATCTTTCATGGATTCACATACTCTTGAATATACCACATAGTCAGACTGGGAATCCTCTGTAACATTAAAGCAGTTTACCTTGCCAACAGCCAATTAAACTGGTCCCCTTAGCTCCTCCATTGGTGGCCATCTGCAGATTGTTTACCACATAAAGTGTTGGGAGTGCTCGAGAATGATCTGTTGTAAAAATTCATGATTTTTCTGTCTGGTTTTGCTACTTTCTTCTCATCTAATCTTCCATTTTGGTGCTGCTTAGCTTCTCAACCATTGTCATTGCTCCCAGAGTTCCAATCTTCCATCTGAGGCCTTAAGGATTCCGTGGAGATGAGACATGAGGAAGACATTCTTGACATTGTATCCTGAAGAACGTTTACATCCAAGATCTTCTTGAGCAATGCCTTTGCTGTCTTTACCTAGACCACAACTTGACCAACTGTGCCATCTGTCAATTGCTCTCATCCAAGGCCCGGAAGGACCACCACCGCAGGTTAATGGCCTGGTTGGATGAAGGTGCTGAGGCTTCTGACTCAGCATTTGTCTGTAGTTATGCCTCGACAAGGCACAGCAGACCCATAGAGTTCACTCTCTGTTCCAAGAGGTTGTGGTCCAACAAATAATCTTCCTGTGGGAAGTAGGCAAAAAGGGGACCTGGCTCACCCACTCACTGCTCCCTTGTCGACTGTGATGTTAACGTCTCCATTTACACCTATGGTCACCTCGTTGACCGCTTCAGCGACAAGAACGCCTTTGTTGACAGCTTTGTCGTCGAAGCAATTTTCAGAAAAACAGCGATCGTCCACCACTACAGTTCCTTCATCGACTGCATCATCATCGAAGACCCCATCAATGACTCAGTTGCCCTAAATTCTTGTTGACGAGGAAGTCCTCTTCGTTTACGACCATCACCCCATCGACTCCGTCAACAACCTCGACAATGAAGACTGCTACTTCCCTATCATCGGCCACGTTTTCTACTGTAACTTCATTACCATCTAGACTTACAATGAAGACTGCTACTTCCCTATCAACGGCCATGTTTTCTACTGTAACTTCATTACCATCTAGACTTACACCGTTGCCAAGCACTTCTGTATCATCAATGGCACCTGTTCAAAGGCCCTTAGTCTCCACGTTCCCAAGGGGAGTTGCTGTGGACACGAATGCCTCGTTTGCATTGTCTTATCATCCAATGCCGATACGTGCTCAGCCACTGTTTTCATTGGCTCCTTATGCACCTTCTGCAGTCCCATATGCATCGATGGCCCATCCTGAGCAGATACTGCAGCAGCAGGGTGCGGATTCGGAAGTTGTGTCCTCCAAAGCAGAAGCAGAGGTGGAAATCGTGACTCCCGTTGTGAACGTGTCTCCTCCAGCTTCTCCAAAGTAAGGCCTTCCTCTACCACAATGACCTGCTCATCCTTCTCCAGTGACACCTACCCTGATGGGCATGCCTTCCAGCTCAAGAGATGTGTTTGATGGATATATTATCCACACTTCAAACACTTGAAGCTCCAGCAGTTGCTCCCTACGGTTGCCTTCTCCAGCACAAGCTTGTGAGTTTCCTGTAAAGGAAGGCCTGGCTCCTCCACCTCATAGACTTCTTCCAGAGGCTCCACTTTTTCCACCAGCCACCCTCACAGATACACACACAGATGCTGACGACCATCCAACAGATGTTCTCCATGCACGCATTCTACAGACGAGTTTGAAGATCTGGTGCCAGGTGACAGTGAGCCAGCAGACCTACTGCCGAGAGACTTGCCTCTGGACAATATTGGCTCTTTCCATGCCCTTACGTCACAAGCAACAAACCATTTTGATCTACCCAAAGAACAGAAAAAGGAGAAATTCCTTTACCAATGATGCAAATCTGCCATAAAAACAATGGTGGCCAATCCAATCCGAGAGGATATTTGGGAAGACTGCCTCCTAGTGATGAGGAAACCTCAAAAAGGATTGCTTCGAGGAAAAAATATAAAGTCCCGGAATCGGCGTCCAAGTGCTCCAGACAAAGAAGGCAAGCAGCTATAAACCTTTGGCAAGAGAGTCTTCACCACAGCCACGACAACCATCAAGGCTGCTATCTCGGTTGCAGTCCTCTCCCGCTATGGCTGTGAACTCTGGTTCAAACTAGGACCAATTCTAGATTTTCTCCCCGATGACAAGCGGGATGAAGCGCTTACACTGCTACATGAGGGGGAAGCGGCGTCTGATCATGCTATCTCCATTGCCATGGACATAGCACGTAGAGGATTCTGCCAGATGGGCAATGGGGTAGTGTTGCGCCGCCGAGGCTGCTTGAAAGCCACACCTTTTTGGCCAGAGGTCCAGTCAAAGGTGGTTGATATGTCTTTTGACGGTATCAACCTCTTCGGAAAGAAGGTCAATGAAACCCTGCAAGCCATCAAGGCTGACACTGAATCATCCCATTTACTTGGCACTCTACAACAATGCCACCATTCCTTTCCCTTGGGGAAAGTGAGGTTTTCAAGGCCTTCGAGGGACTACAGGTCCTCCTAACATCCATAAACATCCCACACCGGTACCACCCATGAGGGATTTAAAGGACGGGGGCTGCTTGTCAACTTTGTTGCACAGTGGGAGAACATCCCCACCGAGAAACGGGTGCTGTCAAACATTTAACTGGCCAATACCCTGGAGTTCATGGGGAAATGGCCATCCATTCCTCCTATCCCAAAGAAGTAAGGTCCCTCCTGCAGAAGGAGTAATAGAAGTCATACCACCGCACTTCCGGGGCACTGGAGTGTACTCCAGCTAATTTCTAGTAAGGAAAAAAACAGGAGGATGGAGATCTATACTAGACCTCCAGAGGTTGAATACATTTCTCAAGTTGCAAACGTTATGCATGGTAACGCCTCAACACATCCTGGATTAGCTGAAAGCTAGGGATTTCATCTCCTCTCTAGATCTGGAGGATGCTTACCTTCACATCCCCATTCATTAGCGGCACAGGCGTTTCCTCCGGTTTCAAGTCTAAGGCAGGCACCACCAGTTCAAAGTCCTGCCCTTTGGGTTATCTTCAAAAGTGTTCACAGAGTGCTTGGCTCTGGTGGTGGCCCACCTCCATCATTCAGGCATCCACGTTTACCCGTACCTAGACGACTAGTCTAGGTCCACGTCTTCAGAGGAGATGGTCAAGAGGATACTGAACAAGGTCCAACAGCTATCGGGTCTGCCTATCGCATCAGTCCGTTCCCTGAAGTACTTCCTGCGAATGATGTCCTTGTGCATCCCATTGATCCCTCACTGCAGGCTCCATATGAGACTTCAAGAGTTCCTGGATGCCTGTTGGCAGCAAATATCGCCTCATATCCTTCCACTAAGCTCTCCAATGGTGAGTCGTAGTCTCACCCTCACTCATGGAGAACCCTTTCGCTTTCTGGCACATCAAGTCACAGTGACCACGGATGCCTCCCTGGAGGGGTTGGGAGCCCACACTGGGGAAATTACACACAAGAGGGCTGTGGTTTCCCAAAGAGAAAGCCCTGCACATCAATGGCCTGGAGTTAAGGGCAGTGTTCTGGGCCCTGAAATATGTTAGGCTGCAGCTGCAGAACAGGGTAGTTTGCATCTTCACAGACAACACCACCACCATGTTCTATATTCTCAAGCAGTGTGGAACCTACTCCCCAGTTCTGGCTGCAGAGGCGCCAGCACTGTGGAAATGGGTGCTGGTGCACAGAATGTTTCTAATTCCATCTGCGAGGCATACACAATACAATAGCTGATTCGCTCAGCAGGGAACTCTGGTTCTGCCACGATTGGGAACTTCACCAGATCCAAGTCCTCTGTCTTCTCCAAGTGGGGGCGTCCAGACATTGACCTGTTCACTACAGCGACTAACAGGAAATGCACCAAGTTTGCAAGCCGGTTTCACCAAGAAGGGAGCTCGGGGACGAGTTCTCATTCCAATAAGAAGGACTGTTCCTTTATCCATTTTCTCCAATCCCTCTACTACTTCAAATTCTCAGTACACTGAAACAGAGCAGCTGCACAATGATCCTGGTGGCCCCATCCTGGCAACAGGAAATTTGGTATACAAACCTGCTTCACCTGTTGGTGGCTTCATCCATCAGATTGCCTCCGCTTTCCAACCTTCTCATCAGAGACAGCGGGTGAGTACTGCACCACAACCTAGTATCCCTCAACTTGACAGCCTGGCTCTACAGCCCTAGAATTTGGAAGTATTCCACTACCTCGACAATGCAAAGAATCCTGACCAGGACGAGAGCAGCATCTACACTGTCCTGCTACAAAAGCAAGTGGAAACGCTTTAACTTGTGGTGTGCAACTCTAGAACCAGGATCCATTACAAGTTCAGACTGTGCACGTTCTGCCATACCTCCTGTCTTTAGCAAAAGCTGTTTTGGCACACTTGTCTATCAAGTTGCATTTAGCAGCCATTTCATGCTACACGCATGCCTCAGGTCAGCCTTGCCTGTGGTCGAATAGGTTGGTGAGGAATTCCTCAAGGCACTGTTTCATATGTTCCCCCTGTTGGAGCTTCTACTCCAGCTTTGGAACCCAATGTGGTCCTTTCGAATCTAATGGGCCCTCCTTTCGAGCATCTATACAGAGCCTCCTTGGCATTTCTCTGCTGGAAGAGGGCATTTCCAGTTGCCATTATGTCACCCAGACAGGCTGGTGAACTACAAACCCTTACCCGCAAACCTTCCTACTTGAATTTTCTCCATTCTAAGGTGGTTATGCGCATTAACACTTCCTTCATGCCTAAAGCCTCTTACGCATTCCACCTTAATGAAACGTTGACTCTGCCAGTGTTCTTTGACTCTCCTGCCTCTCCGGCGGAGCAATCCTTGCACTCTCAAGATGTCGCCCAAGCCCTAAAGTTCTATGTGGCTTACACAAAGGAGCTCTGAAAGTCGTCACAACTGTTTGTTGCCTTTTACCTATCTGCAAGGTTAACGCCCTTTCAAAGTCTTCCATTGTGAGGTGGCTGTCGGCGTGCATTTCCCACTTCCATGGTCTGGCCAACCGGCCTCTTCCAGGAAGACCAAGAGCACACTCGACGAGAGCCGTGGCTTCGACTGCAGCGTTATTGTTCGGTGTTCCCATCTGCAGGGAGCTACGTGGAGGTCTATCCATACGTTCACAAGGTTCTACTGTGTCCACATGGATTCCAGAGAGGAGTCCAATGTCGGCCAGGCAGTGCTTTGCAACTCGTTTGCATGAGGTAAGTGTTCCAGAGGTGAGTTGGTTACTTCTGTTGAGCTATGCCTCTGGCCATTTTGTTTGTGTATATGTACTGCTGTACAATCTTATTCAAGAGCCTGTGAATCCATGTAAGATCTAATGCTGGAGAAGGAACAAGTTGCTTACCGGTAACTCCTGTTCTCCAGCATTGGTATCTTTCATGGAATCACATGCGATCCTCCCTCCTACACCTCTCTGGTTTTTGTTGGCTCATACTGCCACATTACGTGCACTGTCAAATTTGAAGCTGTCCACCAGGTATGAGCTATGGGAACCTGTCTAATTAGCTGCAGGCAGTAGGACCCAAAATGGCTCTAATAGAGCACTAAAGTGACAAGCAGTTTAGAATTTAAAGGTAAACCGCTTTAATTTTACAGAGGATTCCCAGCCGGACGACGGGGAATATTCAAGCACATGTGAATAAATGAAAGATACCAGTGCTGGAGAATAGGAGTTACATGTAAGTAACTTCCTCCTCGCAGAGTGAGGGGCCTAGGGTGGTTCGTTGTGGGGGATGGCCCCGCGCACATGCCCATCGGTTGCTAACCTCCCGTAACCTGCTTCCTCTCTCCAAGACAACTCGAGCACAAGCAGCTTGCGTTCTAGACATCGGCGTGCTGACATCATCAAGATGGCCAAAGTCCTATAGTCCTTGCCTGGATGCATACCTGAGGTATGTAGTCCATTTGTCCTTATTCTTGTTAGGTCCCTTGCTTTTGGTTGCCTCCTAGTGTCTCGTCCTGCAAAAAGGGCACAGCAGAAGTTGAATAGGCCTGATGGCAGTTTTTGTTGGGACGATCTGGCCCGCACTACGTTTTATTGGAGCCACCTGCATCCCCCTGGCTGGCTGGCTACTGACAGCAGCTGCATCATAAGTCAATGCCACTGCCATAAGCAAACAAGGTTGATAGATGGGCGCAATCAAGGGTCCAAACTTCCTGTTGCTCGTACATCAGTCTTCCTAATGCATTCACTTCAGCACCTGCAATAATTCCAACAAGCCTGACGGACACGCTGATCATTATACGCTTCAATCACTTTCACCTACCCCAAGTCCACACAATAAAAGATAGTAAACAAAGTGTGTCTATTCACCTCAGAGTCAATGATGGCCAGCAAGCATTATCACTGTACGGTCAAGTAGCACTGCTTAAAATGGTGGTTCTGCCCAAACTTTTATACTATTTTAACAACATTCCGATCTGGCCTGTGAAATCCTTTTTTTTTTTTACAAAACTCAAGTCACTCACCTCCTCCTTTCTCTGGAATGGGAAGACGGCCAGGCTAGGGTGGGCTAAGATGGTGGAACCATTCTCACAGGGCGGTATTGCTGCTCCCGACTTTGAACTATATTATCTAGAGGCACAAGCACAATTTGCAAAGCACTAGTTCGATCCCGAGGACACAGCTCCACACATAATCCTTGAAAAACACGCTGCCCGTCCGTCCCAATGGCATACGTTCCGTTATCTTTAACTCCACTTACAAAGACACCTGCCCATGTGACCCGGTACACGTCACCATACATGCCTGGTCCAGGATCTATAAAAAGGTTGGCCTGGAGACCCCGTACTACCCGGAGGTACCCCTGTGGAATTTCCCCAACATCGCCCCAACCTTCGACAAGGCTCTACAGCAGTCAAGACCCCAACAGGCTCTTCAAGATGCGGGACATGTTCCCGGACAGCACTTTCTGCGAACTTACAGATTTCATTGAGCAGTAGGGGGGGGCAGCTCAAACGCTTTCAGTTTCACAGGATGAGGGCTGCTTTCGTTGTTAGATGGCCAACATTCCCGCTAGAGCCCCAGTCGCACGAATGTATTAGAGCTGTGGTGGCTGCAGATGGGCGGGGCAAGGGGGTCTGGATGTTATACTCCCTGGTGCAGACGCACTCTACTACATGTAATACAATTAAAGAAACCTGGAAGCGTGACACGGGCGCCCCGATCGATGACGATAAATGGTTCCGTTACTGCCAACTTAACAAATCTGTTTCAATGAATTCTGGGCTCCGACTGATACAATTTAAAATTTTAAACCAATTGCACTATGCCCCGGCCAAGTTAGCCAAATTTGTTGAGAACTGCACAGGAGCCTGTCCAAAATGTAATGCCCCAGATGCTGGAACGTATCATATGTATTGGTCATGTCCTCTGATTGTGGAATTCTGGCGGGAGGTGGCAGGGCTCCTTGAGGAAATCGGTCGATTCCGGCGACCCTGTCCCCCTTAAAGTATTTGTTGGAGATATTGGTAAGGTAAAGGAAACCACGAGGCGACTATTTAACATCTCATGTATTGTTGCCAAGCGATGCATCCTGAAATGTTGGAAATCCTCAACTAGGCCTACTCGAGCTAACTTTCTGAGAGACTTCTGTATGGTAAACGACGACGAGGAACTTTTCGTTCTGTCGGTCCTGACACCCTGTCGTCCCAAGGACATATGGACACTGTTGCGCCTTTAGTTGTGTAATTTGATGTCTGATGATGATGATGTAACACCTGCATCCTCGCCTTACGTTGTGGCATTCACCTGATTGCTATATCCATATGTGTAACCAAATATGTTTTAACCACTGTGCAATATTTATGTAACTGATCTTGCTGCTATGGAGTAGCTCTCTTAATAAATAAAAGCTAAAAAAAAAAAAAAAGATGGCCAGCAAGATGGATGCATCTAAACGTTGCTGGGCGAAGAAAACACTTCACGGAGCAGGAGCTCTTCATAGAATTATTCTACAAATATAAAGAGATCCTTATCAAGAGCCAGGTTGCTACTCCATCAAAAGCCAGAGAGATGCCTTCTGGGAGAGGGTTACAAAACACATGAATGTCCTGGAGGTAGAGTCACCCAATGTGTATGAGGTGAAGAAGTACTGTGGGATGCAAAGCACAGGGTGTGGTTAAAGCACTGCTTTGTCTCCCTAGCTGATGCTCTGGGACAAAACCCACCAGCCAAAAATTAAGTTACTAACCACTAGGGAAGAGCAGATCTGGGCCCTCACCCTGGAGGAAGCACATACAGGAATTCGAAGTGCTTCAAACAACCAATGCATTCAGAGTTCAGGACAGCAACAATGTGATGCAACTGACTTCCCTATGACCCCCAGCAAGGTGTCTGACAAGCGAAATGTAGTGGTAAATGTTATTAGAATGGCGTAGCAAATGTCTGCACAGCATTTAGTACACAAACCATTTTATTCAACTGTATCAAGGAGCACACACACACAGACTACAATGATGCAGTCAAGCAGCATCTGTATCACCTCACTTCCCTGCCTCCCCCAGATGGACAGCATTGAATCATCGCAAACCTCTGCTGTCCTCAGGCACTATCAGTTGCACCCTTCCCTACACATGAACTCTGTAAAAATATTTAATCCTTTCTCAGACAAAATAGTTAAAATAATGATGCGGGTTCTGTTGCTGGGCACAACAGAAGGTGAACCTGGAGTTAGCCTCTCTGTCAACAAATCTGGCCAGCCTATTAGCTTTCAAGTCCTTATCCATTTCTGTTTTTTCAAGACATAAACAAATGCTCTTGATCACCTGCAGAAATATATCCTCAAAGGGTTGCTAGAGAGCCATCAAGGGAGATGGATGCATGAGCCCTTAGCTCTGCAGCCGGGAGAACCCACCCGAATAGGCAGGTGCCGGTTCAGTGTTACAAACCTTGGAAAACCTTGCCCCATCACACCAGAGCAGCAGCAAATGGAGGAGCACCCACAGGACCTGCCAGGGTGCAGTAAGAGTCTAGGTACGGCCTACCTGACCAGGCAGCCAAAATGACGACAAGACCTGGGACCACACAGACGGCCTGACGAACTCCGATCAGTGACAGTGGGTGTGCTGTGCCAGAGGACGGCTCGCCTGACCACACAGAGAGCATGAGGCCGGTGCAGACTGGGAAGTATATGGTTTTGTAGGCTCATGGCGCTAACGCTCCCCGACTTGAGGATGGACCTGGCCCACACGAGAGGGGGGAGAAGACGAGGAGGAGCCTTTACCCAGGACAAAGGAGAAAAGATATATACTACAAGGGGGTGACCCTCTCCATGTGGGGACAGCACTTGGGGATCCCGTGTGTTTTGGCAGCTTCTTGGTAGTTCAGCGGAGAGGCAGCATCAGTACAACACAGTCCCAACAGCTGGGAGGTTGTCCTTCCACAACCTGAAGGTATAGACTGCTCACAGGAGGTGATCTCATGCCCAAAGGGAGCCACAGGCAATTGAGGTTGAGTTTTAAGGCAAAAACTCCCATAGTGACCTCTGAGATGCAGCGCCTACCGGTGCGGAACCAGGAGACCCCTCCAAGGTGTGTCCTCTGCAAGCTGTGAGGAGTCAGTAATGAAAGGCGGATAACTGTTTGAAGATCTTTTAAAATATGCCATTTTATTTTAAAAGAAAATATCAAAATGCCTGACTTTCCCTACTCTGTTGAGGAATTTCCTTCCTAGTCTAAAGGCCTAGGGAACTCACTCTAACACAGGATAACTGTGCCTCACACTAAACAGACACATACATAAAAGGTATGCCAATTCAATAGAACCTAAACAACATGAACATTTCCTAAATTACCTTCTAAAGTCCTGGGAGATTTCCCTTCCCCAGGATTTTAAGTAATTTCAACAAAATGTTCAACATTGAACAGGAAATGGTTTAACTCTGTCCTTAAAGATGTAAAGGTAAAGCAAAAGTTAATTAACAAAGTTCCAATAGTAACAATCTCCTCATTGTAACCAAATGTTCCACTAGCAACAATTCTCCTTTTGGGTGAAGTTTTTCCACTTAGACCCTAAAGAAAACTTGCAGTATATCCTAGAGGTGCTTGAGCGATACGCGCTTCTTTCGGGCATAACAGTTAACCCTAAAAAATCCACCATATTTCCCGTAGGCAAATACAGGGGGGTGCCGCACGGCGCACTACCAGTGTTGCAGATCGGGTGGGCGTCAGATACCTTCCGATATCTGGGGGTGAATGTATATAATAAGGTTGAAGATGAACATAAGAATAATTCAGAGGTGGCAGTCAAGAGGCTGGAACGGAGTATGACATTCTGGACAGGGCTGCCATTCTGGACAGGGCTGCCCTTCACTATGATGGGGAGGGCGGCACTGCTGAAGATGGTAGCGTTGCCGAGGCTACTGCACAACTTCGCAAATGTCCCATATTTAATACCGAAACTATTTTTCTCCAAGCTACAAAGTATATGCAGGCGATTTATTTGGCATAACTCCAGGAATAGGTTAGCCCTATGGAAACTGCAGAACCAATTTGATCGGGCAGGAATCAAACTACCTAATTTTGAGGTGTATTACCTGGCTGGTCAACTTCAATATGTGGTAAAATGGCTATCTGAGGACACCACGCCGGAGTCCAGATTATTGAGGGCGGAATGTGCACCTTATTTCCTCAATGAGTGGATGTGGGTGTCTGATTCCCCGAAGGGGAAGGGATCAGCGTTGCTGGCCCTGGGCAGGAAGATTTGGCACAGAGCCTGCAGAACGATGGGGTGCCCATTACCGTGCTCCCAGCAGGTCCCTCTAGTGACCCTGAAAGGGGTGGGTGATCAACTGAGGAAGACAATCAGGGAACACTGGGAACTCGTGGGGATGAAAACTTTGAGAGACATGTGGGGGGAGGAGGGAAGGATAGGGTTTGATACGCTAAGGGACGATACAGGCTTACATAGCGGTCAGTTTATTACATACGCTAAGCTGCGGAAGCTGGTGGAGAGGACATGGTCGGAAATAGAATTGACCCAGCAGCCAGATGAGGCCATAGAATTGCTTCAGACAGTGTCGGAAGGGGGCCATGAGGTCTCCAGAATTTACAAAATACTGATGTCTAGGGTTGGGAAGGAGGTGGTCCAACTAAGGCGGGATTGGGAAGATGAAAGTGGGGCGACCATAAGTGATGGATTATGGGCGAGGATGCAGAGATACCATAAAAAAAGTGTCGAGGAATGTCAGATTGCAGCAGATCCAACTATATATTACTCATAGGGCATATATGACCCCCATGAAAATTGCCAAGTTCGCAAACGCAGTCGCACAGTATTGCCCAAAATGTGGGGAGGAGAATGCTGGGATGGTACATATGTTCTGGGCTTGCCTGGAAATAGCCCGATACTGGGGAGAAGTAGCAGACTGGTTCACTAATAAAGGGCTTAGGCTAAAAGTGGACTCCTTATGGGCATGTATGGTGGGGGGGCTTTCTTAGACCACGTAAACTGAGGCAAGTCAGCAAACTAAAGGACCTGGCATATATTTTAGCAAAACGCAGCATAGCCATGGACTGGAAGGCGCAAGGTAGACCAAGGGTAGAAGCTTGGTGGAGGGACCTTCTGAATTGGCCAGATGCTGAGATGGTGGCTTGGAGGGAAGAAACGTGCAGGGGGGGGGGAGCAGAAACGCTAATGGCCTGGGTACAACTGGTTGCTTCCCTGTCGAGCCCGGAGCCTGGAGAATCGTAATCGGACAACTCCCAGGACGGTGGAGGAGATGCGCCATCTGTAATCTAATGGACTGTGTTTGTAGATGGCGAGACTCTGGGAGGGAGTGGGGGAAGTGCGGGGAGTTTGTAATGGTTTGGTTTATGCACCATGTTAAGGTGCACTGTATGTTGTTTGCTGTGGAAGCCAATAGATATATTTTAAAAAAAAGTTTTTACACTTTTAACTTCAAGCAAAATAGCCCCAATGGTAATCCTGGTCACAATAGAGCATGGAAATCGGGTGTGCGGGAAGGAACGTGTAAGCTGGACCATCACACAGTGACTTGTGAGTGTTTATGCAGCACTGACGCCGGCAAATATAGTAAATGCTCCAGCTCACTTTGAATTGACAGTTGGAGACAGAGCTCAGTGCTGCGCTCTGTGTAGACTGATGACGTCACTATGGCACTGTGGGGAGTTTGCGATCAATCATTAGAATACCAAACAAAAGAACGGTCCGTCACTGGTGATCAATGCGGACGTGAGTCGAATTGGGAGGAAAGGAGCAGCTGGGTTGTATAAAAAAATAAAGGACCTTACGACGTCATGACGTTACCAGGAAGTGTAGGGCAGCCTACCTAGGGCCGCAGTAATCATCCGGATGGTGCTGAGCGTGAAACGAATTATAGTGGGCAGGTACAGGTCACTGGGTGTATCTGAATGCGGTCAGACTGAAACAGAGTCTGTATGGAGTGGCGATTCTCAAATGCAGCGTTTTCCCGTGTCAAGTCAGAGAACAGGAATCGGTGTCTGGTGAGGCTAGCTGGGAAAAGGCTGCGGCGGCCTGTCCCGGTGTTGCATGTGGAGTCATCGACAAACGGATGGTAATTTTTGTCTTCGGCTGTAAATGGAAGGAGATGTTGTGCGCATGTGGACATCGGTAAGAGTCTGCGACATGGGCATCTACAAAGGAGCTCAAAGGTACTAAGAAGTTTTATCAGGGAAGGAGATTGAATTGGTACGGAATTAACTACAGTCGGCAGATGCAGTGTGTCTGTCTAGAGATCGGTCGGTCTGCAGCATATCCTTTGTGGCCTATGTTGGTGTGGTGAGGGATTTTAATTATCCATGGACTATGGACTCCTAGTCAATGTTTAATGTGGGTCAAGGGTTGGAGGACATATTGGAGAAGTGGGTGGGGTGAATGACAAATGTATTTGAGCATGTTTACGTGGGAGAGCTGCATGTATAGGTTTGGATGGGTGTGTCTGCAATCTAGTGTGAGAAGCGGACTAAAAGTAACTCTTTTGAGGATTTACAGCTTTTAGGTCGTGTATGAGCGACATGGACTTTTAGGATTGGACTTGGGTTGGGGCTCATGACATATAATGTTTTAGAGACTATAACTAACCTTTTGAGGATTTTCAGTGTTTAGGCGATGAATTGCGACATGGACATTTAGGATTGGGGCTCATGACATCTATTATGTTTGAGCGGATACACGATTTTGGTAAAAGTATAGTGCATTGCAACATGAACTGGATTATTTGGATTGTGGTGTATGGTGTGGAGTATGGAATTCCTGTCATGATGTGGGAGATAGGTCAGATTGGGGGCTGTTCCTCCAATTTCTTCATAAGTTCCGGTGTGGATGAATAAGCCACGAGGATGTGGCGGAGGTATCACCTCTAATGTTGTTGGCTATCTGGGGTAGTGCTTCAGAGGACTGTTCTGTTTGGATGTGGATGTGTATGCCAGTGGGGTATTTGGGAGGTAACGTCTCTCAAATGTGGTTACTGGAGGTAGCGCCTTCAATGTTATTGGTTATCTGGGGTAGCGCCTCTGAGGATTGTTCTGTTTGGATGTGGACGTGTATGCCACTGGGGTATTTGGGAGGTAGTGTCTCTCAATGTGTTTACTGGGGCTAGCGCCTCCACTGTTGTTGGTTATCTGGGGTAGCGCCTCAGTGGATTGTTCAGTTTGAATGTGGATGCATATGCCACAAGGGTATAGGTGTGGTAGCGACTCACCTAATGAGGTCACTGGGGGTAGCGCCTTCAGTCCTATATTTAGTAGGGCACAGGGTATTGGTGAGGCAGAACTTCAAAGTGTGGTGTCTGTGGGTACCGCCTCCAGTTTGGTGTGGGCATGATTGCGGTGTGAAGTCATGCATGGTACAACGAGGAATGTGTGTCAGGTGGTAGCTAGCGCTCTCTGTTTTGGGTGGGCACGTCTGTGGTAATGATCATGCGGGGACAAGCATATACTTCTTTTTTGTGGTTTTGTGTCACATGCATTTTGTTTTCTCGCACAAAGGCAGCTGTGTTTGGCTGTACTGTGTGCCCATGTATGACTCCTCCCATCTTCATCAGGGTCCAGAGTGTTCCAGTGACATTGGTTGTTGGTCTCGGTGTGTCTGGCCAGTGCATTGGGTGTGTTGTGAGTGGTAGAGTGTTGGTCACATGATCGGTGCAGGCCCTGGTGATAAGAGTCGGTGTGAATGGCCGTGCGGGTGTGAATGGAGTTGGGTGTTGTGCAGTTTTCCGTTTTGTGTTGTGCCCAGAAAGAGAGGGGAGATGTGTTGTTTAGCGCTTTGTTGTGTGTGATGTGCAAATGCAAAGGGGGGAGATGTGTTGTGTATGGCTTGCATGGGCTAGAAGGAATATTGTGATGTCATGTGGAGTGTTGATGACTGAATGTGAGAATGTATGTGTGAAGGTTCTAACCTGGTCAGTTGGTCAGCCCTCTGCCTGGGTGATGAGCCGCCAGTGTTTATTGCCCTTTATGTAACTTAAATGTAACTTATGAAACAGCTGGAAAAGATACCTATGAAGCTGGAAATAAACCTAGCAAGTCAACCTAAGAAGACTGAGAGCTGCTTCATTTCACTTTGTCAATCGGAAAGAGGAAGATCTGCAACAATTCAATAAATAAATTGCAACATCCACTGTTTATGATACGCAGTTCCCAATCAACAGTTACGATTCCTTTTAATATGGTTTCAAATGTATATTTGTCAGGATGACGTCTTACTACTGCTGCTTCGACTTCAACAACTGTATTTCTTCTTAGTTTTACCATGCGAACAGTCACTTTTGTCCCACAGTAGTTTATTTTGGTTTCTACAACTGCAATGTATCATATACTGGCAGCTAAATGTATCTTGGGAATTACTTTTGACTACTGCCACAACTTCAATGACTTTGACAATATGATATGTTAAGTTATTTATAACATGCATGTACGCAAGTGTTACTTCAACCTCTTCAGGTAGGCTAGGCACTCCTCCTTCCTTCAAACTGTTTTTTAAAGGGGCAGCCGTTTAGCCTCTCTAGTCGAACTGTCAACAGTGGTAACCCTTGTTTGCCTTCAAGACTCCCTTCTTTCTAGCCTTCATAGTATAGGGCATTACAGGTTATGTCTGCTTCAACAAGAATGGTGTTCACAAGCAGCCACTTCCCTTTCCCCAGTTTTACCTGCACCTTTCTGCCAGCTTTCAGCCCAACAATTACCCAAAATCCTTGGTGCCACTCTCTTAGCCTCAGGTAACAGTTGTATACTTGTTGGTTTATGTCAATAAACTGTTAGTAACTTCACAGTATTGCTGGATTGGTTTAAACTCTGAGAAAGGTTCAGCTTCACAGCAAATATGGGGAACCTCTTGGCTTTAGACAATGCATGTTCTCATCAGTAAAGTTATCCCACTTACATACAAAATATATGATTCAGTCTACCAGGAGAAACAACAATTCGGGCACATGCAATCACTGTGATGTATTTTGCAAGGTTTAAAGGTGGTTATGAAATTGTATTCCACTAGAAGCAAAGGATAGAGTTCAGGCCTCCTTGGGGAATCACAATAAGGCAAACAAAACCATTGGTTGATGTAGTTTTCCCATGATACAGATTGTAACTTTAACATTGTCAGTGTTAAGTGTTCACAGCATTCCTTTCTCTTAATTGATGTCACACTCCCAGTCTCTGAATGATTATCGTCTTGGGTTTTCGAACAATGGGTTTAACAGTGTTGGCTTCTTACAAGAGCAAGAAGCTTTTTAGTTTATACGCGTGTGTTAGAATTCCATTGTTCACATGCTTTTTGAATACAGTGGTCCACTTATACTCACTGAAAGTCTTACTGGAGTGGCAAAGGAGCTGGATACTGTTACTAGCAAGGCTTGCTCAATGCTTTACAATGCCGTGCTTTACTCACCGGCTTCAGAAGCATTGGCTCTGCGGGTCTCAATGCTTCCTCGACTTCAACTGCAATTTCTACTGCTTCTGGCTCACTGGGCACCCACACCATTCTCCTGAACAGGTGTCTCCGGTCCGGCCACACGTCTTGGGAGTTTCCTCTGCTTCCAAGATCCTCCACTTGACAAGTGCTTCTTGCCTCGATATTTGACATGCCAGCAGCTCGCCAACCTCGGCAATCAGGCTCACATACGGAAAAACCTTTCTCCAGCATGTCTTCCGCTGTGCAGCCTCTGCACTTCAGAGTTTGGGAGGACAGAACTCTCTCAGAACACGCAGGTGAAATCTGCTGTCTCCTTGTTCCGGCGTCCCTCTTCTTCTCCTACTTCTGCTTGGCTTGCCAGCCTCGTGTCTTCCTTCTGCTTCTACTGCCACAGCCTGCACTCCAGCCAATGTTCCAGCTCCTTCGCACATCCCTTCTTTCTCTCTGAGGGGCCTTTTATGCCTCCCAGTTTCAGTGATAATTTTCAGGTGTGGGCTATTCGCCTCAATTGTCTGACTACTGCAATGGCTACAAGGCATAATTGCCTGACTACATCTGCATGCATCTTCAGCCCTCTTTCTTGTCTCAGTCCCTCTATGTTTAATTCCCTTAAAGTTAATAAGAAAGGGGCCATGAAGTTTAGCCTTTACAGAGGATGCTAGTTTATTGAAGACAACTTTTCTATATTCCTTTATAGGGTACCCTTGGGTTTGAGGAAGGTGTTTAGTTTGGGATACCAAAAAGCAAAAAGGGTGATCTTTTGGTAAAGTTTGCTCAGATCCTACAGCATTAAGGTCCACAACCCGAGATCTAATATGGGAGTTAGGGACATCAAAATGACAGTAAGCCATTACCTTGCAAGGTACCTTGGAAAGTTTCTTTCTTCCTTCCAGACGGAAATACTGTGTCTCCCACAGAATCTCCTCACCGCCCTGTATCTCCTTCGAGGTAATCCTCGCACAGTACACCACCCCCAGGGTTAGGATCACGAAGCGTCTGTCTTCCCCTGGCCACCTGGGAGGAGACTTTAGGCAGGGTTTCAGTGAGGGATCTGTAGGATTCTTGACAGAGTCCTGTGGTGGCACCGTCCCCAGACTGCACCATACTCCTGTCCCAGATGAACACTGGCTTTTACTCAAGTCAACTCCAAATTGGGCAATCTGGTTTTCAAAGTGGAAATGATGCAACACAGGATAGATAAGGAGAGTAGCCGCATTTTGGAAGCAGCGACTTGTTTTGGCACACTGGAAGATGAGTGCTGAGATACGCAAACAGGTCCAGGACCTGCAGAGATACGCAAACAGATCAAGGACCTGCAGAAGGAGCTAAAAGGCATGCAAGCCAAGAACGAGGACCTCGAGGTGAGATCTCACAGTAATAATATCAGAATACTCAGAATCCTGGAGACAACGCAAACTCAGATCATGGAGTCATTCATCAAAAGCTTCATCAAAGAGGTGCTGAATGACGCCCCCCCTTTGTCATCCCAATTCCTGGTGGAACGAGCACATAAATCATTTGGCCCAGTGCTGTGACTGGGCACAACCCGAAACCAGTCAACGCCCGTCTCCTTAACTACAGAGACTTTCTAGTATGTTGCACTCACACATTTTGTCCCGTGATCTATCAAAGCACTTTGTAGAGGAGCAGACGTATATATCCGCAGGAGATCCTACCCCCTACCTCCGTTGTATTGGAGCCATGAGGCCATGCCCTGTCTAACCTCAGCTACTGTACCAATAATACAGCGACCATATTGAAGACAGTATCCATTAAGACAACATATCGAATATACCCTCGAGTTGATTAAAGCCTGCAGGAGGAACTCTGTGAAGGAATATGAGAAAGAGCTAAGAAAAAATTAATTGATGACATCATAAGAGTATGCCCGATGTCCTGTGACACTGAATTAAGACGATGTATGGATCTTAGAAGAGAAATCACAAAGTAAAGAATTAAGTGAACCTTAGTGTAAAAGGAGAAGATTACACAGTAAAAAGTGCTGAATAATCAGAAGTTTAATGAATATACAAACGCTGAAACGCAAGTAGATCCAGTCATTGTATAAGCTAGCTACAAGTAATGAATAGAATGCAGGCGAAGCCGCCATTGTACAGAAACTGGACATTGGTATCATGAAGTAATAAGCCAAAATATAATTGAGAAAAAAATGAAAAGCTGTGTCACAGTAGAATAGCAGGTTAATGGAGTTGCATTGGGAGGCTGTCTCACCTGAAGTTGAGGTCAGCGATCTACTCTGAAGAAGGTGTGTGCAGAGGATGAATCCTCTCACGTTAAGGTGCAAGAAAAAACACAAAGGAGGCCAAGTCTTAATTCATTTAAAGCATTTAGAAGCATGCAGAATGAACAGAATCGTGGTCTCTTGTCACGTGAGTCAAGGATGGAAATATGGCTTGAAATTGGAGCTCCAGACACTATAGCGAGTGCCCCCACTCGCGTTGCAATCCCAGGACAAGAATACTCTGCAAGGCCAAGTACACAGATCATTTCATGGCAGAAGACGTGGGTGATGAGAGATGCTGGGCTAATTGGGTGGTAGGGCAGCCTCATGTCCCATCTACGTGCACCTGGGTCTGGGTTTACATGCTGCTAATTGAACCAAATGTTCCAGACATGGCACAAGCGTGCCAAACCAATTGTATTTGTCCGTATAACAAAGGACCTTATAGTTAAGAGACCCATGAAAAACTGTGTAATCTATTTTTCTTAAATGACACGTATGAAGAGGTAGGCATAAGTTGTCCACCTGATAATGGACAGCCAATAACAAACCTAGTTCCTATATGATTGGCTATCTAGATGTGTCCCTTAACCAATCCCAACCCTTGATAGGATTTTCACTGTTGCCATGTAGAATGACCTCACTCCGGCGCATAAAGAAGTATATAATTCTATTTTTTGTTGAAATCGCTGAGACACTGAGCACACGTCAATTGATGCTCGTTGCAACGTCCCTGATTTAGTTAATTGTTAATAAAACAGCAACTTGCCATCTTCTTGCGTTTGTCTGGTTGTTTGGACTCAGAATTATTCTGGTGTAATCCCATCCAGCCATAGATACACGGTCCAAGGGCCATAAACTCAGATTGAATATCATTGTATCCGGATGTCAGAATACCACTCAGAGAGTTCACCAATCCTATATGGCAGTGAAGCAGAAACTGAGAGAGGGGCATACAATACACAATGTTTCCCTCCAGGCTAAGAGTCATCCAGGAGAATAAAACTATTTTTTTACAAAAGCCCCAGGGGTCAGGCAAGTGCTCAGGTGGTGACGGGAGGGGGGGGACAACTGCCAGGGGGATGATAGGGTGTACTGCCATCTAAGTGCGAAGGAGAGAGGGTGGACCATGCTCAAGGGGTGGGGGGACTTGAGAAGCTTCCAGAACTTTAGGAGGTCAGGCTCAAGTCGAGAGGGGCAGGGAGGCACCTGCCGAAGAGAGGGGTCTATCCCCCACTCTCTACTTGGAGAAATGTCTCATCTGTAGAGAGTTGGCGCTAGAGGATCGAAGGGCTCTAGCAGAGAGGGATTTAGGGAGAGAGAGTTGGATGTAGCAGGGTCCCAGGGCCCAGGCAGCCTTGTGGATGGTGAAGAGGGTCTTGAATTTGATCCTTGCAGCCACCAGGAGCCAGTGGAGAAATGTAAGGTCTGGAGAGAGGCGGTCCCTGGGCTTGAGGCCAAGAAAAAGTCTTTCAGTCCTGTTCTGGATTAATTGAAGGAGGCAAAGAGTGGAAAGAGGTAGATTGAAGAAGGGACTGTTGCAGTAGTCCAGCCTAGAGAGAACCAGAGCTCTGGAAACACTGAGTTTCTGGGGGAAGAAAAGGAAGGGGCGAATGCCCCCCAGGAGGTGAATCTGAATGTGGGCCTTCTTGGTAAGGTCCGTGATGTGAGGGGAGAAGGAGAGAGAGGTGTCAAAGATAATGCCAATGTTTTTGCGTCACTAGATAGTGAGGAGAGGGGAGCAAGGGAGGGCGGCCAGAGTGTGGGAGGGAAGCAGTGACCAGGGGTCCCTGAGCCGATGAGAAGAATGTCAATCTTACTGGCATTAAGACAGAGATCATTAGCCTTCACCATGCCTGAATGGCTTTCAGACAGCTAGGAATGAGATAGGAGGGAATCTTGAAGGAGAGCAGAGTGTCATCAGCATAATACTGGAAATGAGAAGAGGAGGAGGAAATGAAGTGGACCAAGGGACAAGGTAAATGTTGAAGCGCCACAGCGATAGGATAGAGCCCTGAGGAACGCCACAGGTAGAACATGAGGTGGAGGAGAGGAAGGGGCCAAGTTGCTCCTGGGAGGGTAGATTAGAAAGGAAGGAGGTCAGCCAATCCAGTGAAATGTTCTGAAATGCCAAGGGTGTCATGGAGCCGCTTTAAGAGGGTGGAATGATTGACCTTGATGAAGGTGTTGCATCAGTATTTCACCCAGCTCTGTGGCGCAGAAAATACTACAACTCCAGAGATCCAACACTATTTAGAAGAGATATCCATTCCCAAATTTCAATAGGGCACCCTTGAAGAACTTAATTCTCCAATCTCTAGTGCTGAAATCATGCATTCTATCACCTCGCTTGCCTCCTTGAAGTCCCCTGGGTCTGATGGCTCAAATGCACTATTTTAAAAATAGTACTGGACTAAACTGGCTCCTTTCTTAGCCCAGTTCTGAGTGGAGCCACTAGAAAAAGGTATTGTACCGGCTTCAATGAACCAAGCCCTCATTACGCTAATTCTCATACCCGATAAAAACCCAGATCTATGAGGATCATATAGGCCCAGTTCTATGCTCAATTTAGTTACGGAGATATTCACCAAAATCATTGCAAATAGGATAGAAAAACACTTATTCCCCCCCACCCAAAATACACAGAGATCAGTCTGGGTTCCTCCCTGGCCGCTCTGCAGCGTTAAATCTCTGATGGCTCTTCGCAGTCATGGCACACATTGGCACTGCAGTGAATACAGTGCAGCATTCTTAGACACAGAGAAGTATTTTGATTCACTTTCCTGTGATTTCTTCTTTGGTACCCTGGGAAAACTAGGTCTGACAAGATACCTTGTAAAATGCATTTGTCTGCTACACACGCAGCCCTCGGCTAGAATTTACTTAATATTCAAATAAATTCCTTCTTGGCTGAGGCACCAGGCAGGAATGCCCCTTGTTGCCTCTCTGGTTTGCGATAGCCATGGAACAGCTAGCCATTATGATTAGACTGCACCACATTCACGGAGGCTAGGTGTTGGGGGCAGGGAGAGATTATCTCCCTCTACGCAGATGACATTCTACTCTGAGAAAAACCGTGGCCTATATCTATCTCCCCTCACACAAGAAATAATACAATTCGGTCAATAATCTGGGTTATGGATCAATTGGTCCAAGTCTATTCTATTCCTGCTCATGGACACCACCCCTAAAACTGGTAATCTGGGAGAATATAGATGGGGACCATGCCGTGTGAAATATCTGGGCATAATTATTACTAGGAAACATTTTATGCTATTACGAGACGGTCACATTTCCCTCCCAGAGTCCCTCGACCATATAATTGAGAGGTTGTGCATTCTTCCCTTATCCACATTTGGCAGGGTCTCTCTTGCCTACATTTTTGTATTTCTTTCTGAATATTCCCGTTTACTTTTGGAGGCCCTCTTTTAAGTACCTACAATCGCTGCTGATAAAGGTAGCTTGGAATCCCAGTAACCCCTGCATAAGGTGGGAGATCATAAGACCATTCGAACAGGGCAGGCTCATGGCATGTGACATTGAGCTATACTACCTGGTTCTGCAGGCCCACTTTGCCACATATTGGTTGCCGGAATCCCCAGTGTATCCCCACATTAGAATAGAATGCACCTCTGTGTGCCTCTACCCCCTGCCATCCTTACTACTGCCCCCTATGTGGTGCACTCCTGTAAATTTGATACGGTCTGCTGTATAGTTGATGCATTGAGTAAAATATACAAAAGACTGAATACCACACATCCCTATATTCCCGAGGTAAAGCTGTGGGGGATCAAAGAAATCACTCTGAACTGCGACAGCTGGATTAGAGTCTTGGACACTAGTGGGCATACTTCACCTGAGGGACATATACCCCCTTGAGGAATTCGTCTACAGGGATCAATTTTTGGAAAAGATAGGGTTGCTTGTAGTTTTCTATTCCAGTACTTCATTGTGCAGGATTCGGTGGGATGCAAAAAGGTGGTCTACACGATTTATAAGCTCACCCAGCACCAATCTCCTTCGTTATCTACACTGGCCAAAAGAAGGTGGAAGAAACATTTTGGGCACCCCATTGAGGCCACTGAAAGGAAACCCATGTGTGGCTTCATGTCTCGATAAGTGCTAAACATAAGTTAGTTCATTTTAAAGTCCTACAGCTGGATTACATGTCCCCCACGCGACTGATACAATTTGTCACCTGTCAGACGAGTGCCCAAGATGTTCACCAGCAAATGACACCTTTTTCACTTAATGTGGGCCTGTCCAGTAGTGCAGTAATTCTGGTCACAGACACTATAATGTGCCTCAGACATAATAGGTGCCGAATTCCCCAGAGAAGCCTTGTGCTGCCTGTTAGGCAAACCAATTAAGGTTCCTCAAACCGCTCAGAAGATACTATACAGACTCTTGCTCCTGGCTAAACAGAGAATTTTGTTGCCATGGAACAACGTCAAAGCCCCCTCTAAAGAGATATGGATGAAAGACATATTGTGGAGTCAGGAGACTAACTGGAACTACAACAGTTTATGTGCAAGAGACCAGCGCCCTTGTGACATTTACAAACCCCTCCGAGATTACCTAAGGTTGCTAGCGGAGTCTGATGGGTTGGAGGACTTACTTGGATGAAGGTGCACGGTGCACCATATAATGGATGTTTAATGTTTAGAGTTTCTTGGACCCCTAGGGTTGATGTTGTTTTCGGACATGCAATTACTATTTTATGTTGGAAACCCCTCCCTTGTGTAACTTTATCTGCTGGGAAAGGTAGATGTGCTCTGTAGCTCCTCACCATACAGTTGATGCACTCTGATGCTGTAGTTCAATATGTTGTTTTTCTGCCTGGTGCTACTTGTTCACTATCAAAATCTTAAATAAAAGTAAAACACATAAATAAAGAGCTGTCCACCAGTGATGTGTAAAGTCTTACAAAAAATCAGGCTGTTTGCTGGAAAAATACTGGACACAATTCATGAATCCTTGATTTCTGGGATTGTTACAGAGCCTCTTAAAATTGCTTATTTTTCCCCTCTCCTCAAGAAACCACAGGCTGACACAGGGGAACTGTGAAATGTTTGCCCTATTTCAAACCCCCTCTTTATAGCCAAACATTTGAAGAGAGATGTGGTAAAACAGTGCCAGAAATGTGTTGAAACCAACAAATTATCGGACCCACATCAATCTGGTTTCCAACCTTTACATGGCACTAAGGCGGTTATTACCTATATTTTGGATGAACTCTAGGAATGCTGAGGATGGTGGACTGGGGCTTTTGGTACTGCTAGGCCAGTTTTTATATGGTGAGCCATCCTATCCTCCTTGATCAGCTAGCTGCCAAAGTAGTCAAGCGCACTTCCCTGACTTGGATCATCTCATTCTCTACAGGTAAATCTCAGAGGGTTTTGGTAGGCCCCTTTAACTAGAGGTCCATATTTCTTCTGGCAAAAAGTATGAAGTAAAGGTATATCCAATGCGCAATTCCAAAAATTAACAAATTCACATCAGAGAGTGAAAACAAGGTCGTCTGCTTGTATGCAGGGTTTATTTGTCATGAACAGCCGACGCGTGTTTCGACCAATTGCTTTACAAAATGTGAATATTGTGGGGGATATTCCCAACCATGAAGGTCAGATCTCAGAGGGACAGGTGCTATCACCAACAGAATGTTGGTCTTGAAAGAAATTTGTTTACATGCATGCTGGGTCTTACAGTGATTTACCCATAACTGGCAATGCGAGAAACAGGAGACGAGGGTCCTAGAGATTGGAGTAAGTATAAACAAAATGTTTGTGTTGTGAACACAGTTATATGCCTGAGCAGGGGTGAGATGGTGGAATTACTTATCAGTAATGTTCTTCTCCTGCAGATTCCTCATCAAATAGATATCCCTTCCAGCATCAGCTGCTTAGAAACGTTTTTGATAGATGGCGTAGTGAACCTCGACTCGGCCGTCAATCCCTCTTGATTCGATGTCTGTCGTCGAGAATATACCACATCACCACGCCCCCATACATCATTTCCTTTTTTCCACAGGCTCAGCATTTACTCATATGGAACAACTTTCTATCAGAGAAATATTCCTTTCATAAAACTAATTTCTCATCTTCTCCAGCATGGGGTCTGGCATGGATTTGCATGCTCATGAATATTCCCCGTCCTCGGGCTGGGAATCCTCAGTACAAAAGAAAGCAGTTAAGCTTTAGCCTGCAAACTGCTTGTCTCCTCTATAACCAATCAGCGTCCTTTGGGACATACTGCCCCCATCCAATGACAGTCTCCCTAAGCTCCACCCCTGGTGGCCCTCTTCAGATTTCCCCCGCACGTTTCAATGCTCCTCGAGAATTGTGATTTTTTTCGATAGTTTTTGATAACCTTTGATAGTTTTTCCTTTGTTCCTTTCATCATCGACCGTCACGGTTCACTACCGACAGTGGGGATCCATTGTCTGCAAAGATAGAGTTCCATTGTCTGATCTTTTCTCAAGTTTTCGGCGGGGCCAGGCTTGGGCCTACATCTTACCTCAACGTTGTCCAACGTGGGCAAGAGAAGTCTCTTCAGGGTCTAGGAGAAATATGGCCTGAAGAAGGTTTAAGTCGAGGATCGGCACCTCAAGTGTCTGTATTGTCTGCATCCTGTTCACGATGAAGACGGATGTGAGATCTGCCGTTGGTTCCCGGCGAAGACCAAGCAGGATTGTTATCGCCGTTTGGTGGCTGGGCTCAACGAGGAAGAAGGCCTCTGACTCGGCCCCAGGCACAGTCCTGCCTCATAGAGGACCGGCCCGTTCCATGAGCGTGCTCCCTCTAAGAAAAGGAAGTTGGATTCCTTTGAGGATGCCCGGCCCCTGGAGATCCAAAAGAAGATGAAGCACCATGGAGCTGATCCCATGAAGGTCACTGCTGCCGTGGGATCTGATTCGGGAAGGACCCGCTCGCCGTCTTTGCCGCTGTCTACGGTGAGCCTGCCGGTTGGTGGGGTGCCTTCTAAACCCACGTCCTCTTCCAAGGACAAGTCTTCAAGGGAAAGGCATGCTGGAGACCCTTCAATGACATCATCGTCTTCGTCAGCTGTGGCAAAGACCCTGTTGACAATCCCATCATCTTCCAGGCCCACTACCTCGTCAAATGCTTCGTCTTCCAAGACTCCTATCTGGCTGATCAAAGGCATCTTCTAAAACCACCTTGTTGACGATGACCACCATTACTTCGTCAACAAAGGGCCCGTTGATAACGGTCCTTTCGAGGGGATTGGGTCCTCTGACGTATTCCATATCTATGACAGGTAATGTGCACAGCTGTGCTGCTTCAGAAAATCTTCGGCGTCTGTGTCCTGTGTCGATGATGTCGATGCGCCGTCCCCGAGGACCTCCTCCGACGGCCGACGTCACCCGATGTGATAAGTAGGACGCACGACGCCCATAGTCTCAGTTCTGTTTTTTCCGCGAACGTGTTCACTTCGTGAATCTCAGTACGCCTCGACTCTTTGGAGTTTGCTGTATTCTTCTCAGTTTGTTGAACCTGTTTGGTTTTTGTGAAGACCTGTTCGTGGCGAGGTCTACTTCGTCTTCAACCCCACGTCCGGTCTTCAAGAAATGCGGGGACTGTGGGTCCAAGATGTCAGTCACGGACTCGTACAATGCCTGCCTCTGGTGCCTCGGGGAGGCCCACGATACGGACGACTGTGTCGACTGCCAGTCGCTCACGGCCAAGGCCTTGCGGGAACGCAAGATGAAGCTGTCGGTAGGTCGGGTGTCTAAGCCCCGGAATTCGAGGTCTACAGGGCTTTTGACGGATGACTCGAGAGGCGACTCTCCGCGTCATCGTTGGAAGTCCAATGGGTCTCCTTCCAGGAGTCGGTCTTGCCACTCCTTCGCCTCTTCGAGGCATTCCAGGAAGCGCCGGCATCAGTCGCCGTCCTCTTCCGAGGACTCCGCCCATCGGCGGGTCGCTTATCCCACCATGCAAGCAACACCAGAGGAATGGGCTTCCTTCGGGAAGCAGATGTTAGCGATTCTTGAATCGCAGGGCACCGGTCCGTCCGCGCCTCCGAGTGGGGTCGGTCGGCACCGGTCGAGAGACACCGCTCGTACGCCTTCGGGCTCGGGTGGTAGGCACGGCTCGCGGGAAAGGTCCTCTCGGACAAGGGTAGCCGTTCTCGCCATGCCCATTCCAGGTCCCGGTCCTCAACGCGCTCGAGACCGTGTGATCCTGTGCTGTCTTCGAAGAAGACGTGTCGATGCCTGTGGCGCTGAGGTCGTTGACGATTTCTCTCGAGGCTCCGCCTCCGAGTGGGTCTTTGACGCTGTTGGCGCCTAGATCGTCGAGAGACACGCTCAGAGCTCCGGCTTCGAGGCCTGTGTCGACACCGTTGATGCTGGCAGCGCTGCAGCTGACGTCGACGCCGATTCGCTCAACGTCGACGCCGTTTCTATCGATGCCGACTCGTTCGGCGCCCTCGACGCCTTTCGAGGCGGTGGTGTCGGAGGGGCCCTGTGGCACGGGGTTAGCCCCTAGAAAGGCTCTGGCTAAGGTCAGGCATAGCTTTGGTCCCCAGGTGTCTTCCTCTCACCGCCTGGAGTACATTTCAGAGGGTGATGAAGGCTCTGATGAAGGCTTGGTTCCGGTTACGGTACCAGATGAGCTTCTCTCGGGCCATAGCCAGTTTGATGACCTGAGGCAGTCACTGCATGATGCCAGTGGACTGGACACCTCTCCGGAGGTGGAGTTTTGTAGGCCGGAGCCTGGCACTCATGCAGATTCTTCATACCGGCGCCTTATGTCTCGGGTCACTGAGTACTTGGGATGGTCGGCTCCCCCAGTGGAGTTCGTTCAGGATGATCTCACGGACATCCTTGATCTTGGTCCGCCCACTGACCCGGTACTGCCGTTTCATATGGCTCTGCAGAGAAGGGTGGCAGCGGCTTGGACTGCTCCGGAGAGTCTCCCGGCAGTGGGCAAGTCTTTGTCGCGAAAATACCGTCCAGCCAGTAGCGACCCCTGCTACTTGCCCAGCACCCCACTCCGGAGAGTTTGGTGATGCAGGCGGCTACGGCCCCAGCAAAGCAGGCGTCGTATCCTACCATCCCTCCGGATAGGGACGACAAACGTTTTGATGGCTGGGCGAAGAAAGTGTTTTCTTCAAGGGGTATGGCGCTTCAGGCGGCCAACTCCATATGTGCCTTGTCTCGTTTCACACACACTTTGTGGAACTGTTTTGCATTAGCGGCTGAACATATTCCCGAAGGGGACGAACGGGATGGTTTCCTTGCTATGGTTCAGGATGGCAAGGATGCCATGTGTGAGGCCGTTCAGTCGGGTTTGGACATGGCAGATTGTGTCAGCCGGTCCATGGCGGCGAGCACCGTAATACGCAGGTTTGTGTGTTTGCGGAAGTCTGGGTTCGCTCCTGATGTGCAATCCTGGCTCCTCAACATGCCCTTTGACGGTGAACATCTTTTTGGCAGCAAGGCTGACGAGAGCCTTGAGAGGTTGCAGACCTCCAAAGCTGCAGCGAAGTTGTTGGGCGCTGCAGTTCGACAACCCCCGCCTTTTCGTCCTAGGGGACAACAATGGAGGGGAGGTTCCTTTCGCTATTACTCATCCTTCAGTAAAGCGAGAGGAGCTAGCAGTCAAAGAGGCCACCGTAAGAGTGCCAGAGGTGGAAAACAGGGTACTCGAGGTGCCGAGGCCGCTCGGGCAGTTGCCTCTTTGCCCTCAGGCAACGCCGCAGCCGCTACCACTCAGTCATGAGGCCAGGTCCCATGGTTCGCCGGTTGGGGGAAGGCTGGCACAACATCTTGTAGAGAGCCGTGCCATTACTTCAGATGTGTGGGTTCTGGAGATCATAACCCACAGCTACTGTCTTCCCTTTCGGCAGAGGCCTCACGACAGTCCACCAGGGAACCTCTCTTTGAAGAGTTTGGATCCGCTCCTTGCGCAGCAAATTCAAGCCCTGCTGGAGAAAGGCGCCATAGAACTGGTGCCTGTAGCGGAGAGGAACAAGGGATGGTATTCCCCTTATTTTTTGATTTCGAAGAAAGACGGGGGATTGAGACCCATCATGGACTTGCGCGGTTTGAACAAACTCCTCAGGAAGGACAAGTTCAAGATGGTTACTCTCTCTCAAGTCCTCCAGGCCCTTCAACTTCAGGATTGGTTGGTGTCTCTCGACCTCAAGGACGCTAACTTCCATGTGCCGATCCATCCCAAGCACAAGAAGTAACTGAGGTTCGTGGTTGGCGACTCGCACTTTCAGTTTCGGGACCTGCCGTTCGGATTGACCTCCGCCCCAAGGGTTTTCACCAAGCTCATGGTGGTGGTGGCAGCGCATCTCAGGAAAGGGGGGATTCACGTCTACCCCTACCTGGATGATTGATTGATCAGGGGGAGCTCTCCCAATTAAGTCCTGGATCATCTGTCCGTCACCTGCCACTCCCTTCACAAGCTTGACACTGACACAGCGGCTCCAGTACATCGGACCAGTGCTCGACACATCCCTGGGGCAGTGTTTTCCTCCCCAGGTGAGGGCTCTTCACATTCAGCAGATGGTGCACAAGTTTCAACTTGCCCAGAATCTCCCAGCGTCCGAGTTCTTGAGACTGCTCGGCCTCATGGCATCCTGCATTCTTCTGGTGCCAGAGGCTCGTCTGCGGATGAGATCCTTGCAGTAGGCACTCAAGCTCCAGTGGTCTCAGTCCTCCGGCAGGCTGTCGGACCCTGTTCAGGTGCCGCCCTCGGTCGCCCAGGACCTTCTGTGGTGGGCCGTCGAAAGCAATCTGATCAAGGGGGCCCCGTTTTGGCTGCCCTGGCTGGAGGTGACGATCGTGACGGACGCATCCCTCACGGGATGGGGAGCTCATGCCAACGAGTTGACAGTCAGCGGTTGTTGGTCTCCGTCGGAGTCCAGACTCCATATCAATCTGTTGGAGCTGAGGGCCGTCAGGCTTGCCCTGAAGGCTTTTCTGCCGACTGTGCGAGGAAAGAGTGTCCTGATTCTAACGGACAACACGGTGGCCATGCAGTACCTCAACAAAAAGGGGGGGGGGCAGGGTCACTTCCTCTGTGCAGGGAGGCGATGCAGCTCGAGTTATGGGCCATCCAGCAGGAAGTTTTGATCTCGGCTGTTCATCTGGCCAGAGAAGACAACGAGACGGCAGACGCTCTGAGCAGGCAGAGCACGATCTCTCATGAGTGGGAGCTGGCTCGGGAGATTTTCCTGGAGATCTTCGCCCTTTGGGGGACCCCTCAAGTGGATCTCTTCGCCTCCAGTGTCAACTGGAAGTGCGAAAAGGTTCTGCTCGCGGGAATTTCCTCCAAAAGGAGCCTTGGGAGACGCGTTTGTGGTGGAGTGGTCATTCCCACTGCTGTACGCGTTTCCTCCAGTCCCCGTCATCCCGCAAGTACTGCAGAGGTTACGGAGGTTCGGTTCCCGGATGATCCTCATTGCTCCGGCGTGGGCCCGGAGGACGTGGAACTCGGACCTTCTCAACTTGTCCATCTGCCCTCCACGTCGTCTCCCATACCGAGACGATCTGCTCTCACGGGAGGGTGGGGTCAGGTTCTCCATCCAGAGGTCAGATACCTCAACCTTCACGCTTGGCTTCTGAAAGGTTGAGGTATAAGGATTGGGACCTCCCTGAAGACGTGATGGAGGTGTTGTTCTCGGCCAGGCGCCCGGCAACAAAGTCTCTATACCGTTGCCGTTGGAGAAAGTTCTGCGACTGGTGCAGAGTTAAGAATGTGGATCCTTTTGAGTGTGACATTCCCATGGTTCTGTCTTTTTTGCTTTCCTTGGCCCACAGGTGCTTGCAAGTGGGGACCATTAAAGGTTACCTGGCGGCGCTGTCCATCTTTAAGCGCTCGTCTGAAGAATGTTCCTATTTTAAGATTCCTTTAATTTCTCAGTTTTTGAAAGAGCTCACTAATGTGTTTCCTCTGTCACCTTTTCTGGTGCCCGGTTGGGATTTGAACCTTGTTCTTAAGTTTCTTATGGGTGCTCTGTTTGAGCCTTTGCATTCTTGCCCTTTGAGACTGTGTTTTTGGTTGAGTGAGTGAGTTACAGGCACTTTCAGTTAAGCCACCCTTCACTGTGTTTCATAAGGACAGGGTTGTCCTTAGAGTTCGTCCTTCCTTTCCTCCGAAGGTGGTTTCGGAATTTCATTTGAACCAGAAGGTTGTTCTTCCAGCGTTCTATCCTCCTCCACATACTGGTAAGGAAGAGGAGAGGCTCCATAGGCTTGATCCTAGGAGAGCATTGAGCTTTTATATTTCGCGCATGTCCCGGGTCAGAGTGGACAATCAACTTTTCATTGGTTACGCTGGAAAGCGTTTGGGACAAGCTGTGACGAAACAGACTTTGTCTCGTTGGATTATTTTAGCTATCTCCGAGTGTTACCGCTTGGTGGGTAAGGACCCTCCGGCTGGCTTGCGGGCCCATTCTACCAGGGGAGTGGCTGCGTCTACTGCTCTGCAGAGGGGTGTTCCTATTCGTCACATCTGTGATGCAGCCACCTGGGCTTCAGTACATACTTTTGTACGTCACTACTCCCTCGATTCTATCAGAGGGCAGGATCTGGCCTTTGGCAAGGCAGTGCTTTATTCCGCAATTTGATTGGGCATGCTAAATTTGTGTTCTAAATTATTTTCCCACCTCCTTGCTTGGTACTGCTTTGGGAGTCTGTCATATATATAGAATACGTCGGAGGACCCAATCCCCCTGAAGAACAAGTTACTTTCTTACCTGGTAACGTTCTTCGATGGGATGGTCCGATGACGTATTCCATATCGCTTCCTCCCTACCTTCCCCGCTGCAGAATTTCTTTTGCGATTGCAGCTTGCGTTCCGCAAGGCTTTGTGTGTCTGACTGGCAGAAAACTGGTGGCACACGTTCTTGGGGAAAAACTACAACTGAGGCTACGGGCGTTGTGCGTCCTACTTATCACATTGGGTGACGTCTGCCGTCGGAGGAGGTCCTCGGGGACGGTGCATCAACATCATCGACGCAGGACGCAGACGCCGAAGATTTTCCGAAGCAGCACAGCTGTGGACATTACCTGTCATAGATATGAAATACATCGTCGGACCATCCCAGCGAAAGAACGTTACCAGGTAAGAAAGTAACTTGTTCTTCTAGGGTGATGACTATTATGACACCAAGAGTGGCTTTGCCTCCATGGCCGCCTCCTGCTGCTGCTCCTGTCACGACTACAGTGGTGAAAACGCTATCTTTGCAGGTTCCCATCACCTCATTCCCGAAGAATTCAGATGGGCTTAGAGACTTGCTGCCTCTGACAGACTTCCTTTTGGGACCCATGAGGGTGTCTACCCCAGTGCATGTGGGGTCCTTGAGGAGGTCTCCTCAGATTTCTAGCAGCTTTGAGGACGAGCATCTGCCTGAGGGCTACTTCTTGGACCATGAAGGGGACCAACAACCCATATCCCAGGATGGATCTCTACACCAGGAGCTGGATCAGCATTTTGCGCCTCCAAGGAAGCTCAGTCCTGACCCTTTGTGGTTTGCTCCATTTGCTCCTTAGCCAACACCAGAGACATGTCACTAGACATCCTCACCACCCTTCACAACTTGGTATCAGAAATCCAGTAAAGACTGCCTGCTGCTCTGGTGCCGGGCATGGCACTCAGCCTTACTAGGGCTCCGACCAGGAGTCCGCCAGGCCGAGTCCAACCAGGCCGAAGCGACTGCCTGGCACTACCAGGCCAAAGCGTCAGGCGACACTGCCTTGTAGGGCCTTGACACCAGTGGAGGAGGAGGTGCCACATACCAACACCGGTACTGACAGGGATACCAAGGATACCAAATATGGACGAGTATGAGGATTATGTCCCTGCTGACTGGGATCCTCTGGGCACCGACCAACCTGACAGGGCTTCGCTGCTGGACGAAATTGGCTAATTCCATGCCATGATCTTGAGAGCGTCCAAACTGTTCAGCCTGGTACCGGAGGAGAAGAAGAAAAAGGGATTCCTCTTTCAGCGATAGGAGTCCTTGAGGAACACTGTCATGTCTGTTCCGTTGTTGGACGACGTCTGGGAGGAAGGATTGGCCCTGATGAAGATGGCAAGTACCACACCCTCCAAGAGAGACAGACTGGAGCAGAAGTAAGGTCCCGGACTCGGCCCCCAGATGCCTGAGGTCCCAACCTTCTCCGGACTCTGTGGTATTGGCCGCCACCAGGAAACGCTCTTCCAACCCATCCTCATCTTCCATGGTTCCCCCAGATCAGGAGGGGAAAAAGTTGGATGCAGTGTGAAAAAGCTTCTTTTACACTGCAGCTTCCACTGTCAAAGCCACCAATGTCCTGACCAGCCTGTCTTGCTATTATAGCGAGCGCCAGTAAAAGCTTGGGTCAAAATTGGACTTGCTGCCAGATGACAAGAAGACCGATGCCCCGCCCTGTTCGAGGAGGGGGAGCGGGCTTCTGACCATGCCATCACAGTGGCGCTGGACATTGCAGACTCCGGATTTTGTCAGATGCCAATGGGGTGGCCTCCAGCGCCAGGATTGGCTGAAGCTCGTGAACTTCAGGGCAGACATACAGTCTAAGGTGGTGGACATGCCCTTTGATGGGGACAATTTGTTGTAATTGTTTATTTGTAAAGTGCTTATACACAAGTGAAGTGCTTCAAAGCGCTTCAAGGTTGGAAGAGGACAAGGGAATACAGTTGGCATTGAAGATTCTGAATGATCTAACAGCGGTAGCTAGCATACTAGGTCAGAGGCATATTTACTAGTGAAGTGCTTGCCAACGAGTTAGGGGAGAAAGGGGAGGAGGGAGAGGAACATACAGATCAATAAACTACAGTACTGGAATGGCGACATTTCAGATTGCTTGGTTATTGGTGATCCAATGCGCCTATGCATGAGTATTTCAAGCGGGGTGTGTGGCCTGAGCTCATGGAGTGAGGAGGTGTCTGAGCGGAGCTCCTGTCCGGATCCTTGTACTGATCCTTTCACTCACAAGCCGCAGGTGAAATTTGCAATTTTATAGACACCTACGCACAACTGAAGCGGTTCTGCTGCCCACCGCACGAAACCTGACATAAATTGGAGCCTGGATGCCATAACTGGAGGCTTTTAATTTTAAACAACCCCCTCCCCTTGGCGGCAAGATGGCGGCAGCTGCATAGCGGCATGGTGGAGGGGAGGCGGCGTCCCACAGCGAACTGGGCTACAGACGTCGGGAGGAGGAGGTCTTTCACCCGCTGCGATCTGCTCCCTGCATGGCACCAGCAGTCCGCCTGCCCCAGCGGAGACCTGGTACTTCGGGAGGCCTACCTGGCGGTGTGCGCCGTGGACAGAGAGAGGGCTGGAACTTCGGTCGTGGGACTGTAAGACAGCCGTAAGTCTTGCACAACTGGTATGAAGCGCCCAATGCCGAGCGGGAAGCTGGCGGAGACAGCCTGGCAGTCCTACCAAGCGAGGCGGACACACAGGATTCGCACAATAACGGCGCGCCCCCGGGTGGCTTCAGTGAAGGGGCGAACGTGACACTTCCAACGAGAAACGTGGTGGACCACCTTGAGGTGCTGCGACAAGGTCGCTGAAACCGAGATCGAATAAGAACCAAGTGACGCATGCCCTACACCCTGCCTGGCCTGCGACATTAACCGGGCCAGCAGCAGGGCCACTTGGGGGCACTGAACGCAGGACACTCAGAAGGCACAGAAGCAACCAAGGAGCACTGCGACCTCGGGACACTGGATGAAAAAGCTGTCTGCGGCTGGAAAGCAGGATTCCACAGATCAAGCAAAGACGACCGGGGGAGGAAACATCGCAGGTGGCCCACACGACAAGCTTCGGCAACTGGGGATAAGGCAGGCCCCCATACGACCCTGACACAACTGAGCTGAAGACACCCGCCTGAACGCAGCTCAACACTGCTGCGCCCACAGACGCCATGCAAGACTGTCCCATGCACGAGTAGGAGCGCACTGTGAGTACCACTGGCACCATTGTTCTGGGCATGCTTTTGGCTAAGCGCTGCACAGTATACCCAGGGCTCACAGAATACAAACAGGAGGCCCTAACTGGGGGGCCTAATATTATCAATACCTACTGGCTGCGCGGCTCAACCTGGGACACTGAACCATAAAGTAAATGGGACACTGAGAGCCAGATGCTTGAGATACCCACCTATTGACGCCCCCTACCATGGCGAGAACCAGCTGGAGACTAACTCACGTGAGCATATATACACCCCGCTGAGGGACGCTCCCCCTGCGTGTGCCACACAATACACAGTTCCCAGGGTTTGTGGACAGAGAGGGACCCCACCAACACCGAAGCAGACCTTGAGATAAGAAGACGGAGAACACAGCCTCATCTGCCCGCTGAGCTACAACAAAATAGCCGGTACATAAGTAGACACTGCAAGTGAGAGCCCAGGCTCGGACACAGACCAGCTTGGCGGCCTTGTAGTCCACACGAGGTCTAGCGGGATGCAGCATCAACCCGAAGGCTGACGCCACTGCAGCTCATCACTGGAGGATATTTCCCCACCCAAGAAGAAAAACAACTCCATAATTATGGAATCCTTTGCAGCGGCTAAACCGTGCAACCAATCACAGAACACTAATGATGCTTACTCTGACCATGCAACCCCAGAGGGAGCCAGTAAAGACAGGTAGGAGTTGGAGGACATTGCTGGGCTGCGCTCCTTCATTGACACCAAAATAGAGGAGGTCAATGCAGATATGCAATTGATGCGCCAGGACATGCACAACCTCTCAGAGCGCGTAACGGCTACAAAAGCGGGGCAGCAGGAGACCATGGATACACTAAAGGACATTCAAACCAGGATGCTGGAATTAGAGAAAAGAAATAAGGTCCTGGAGGAGAGGGTGGAGGACGATGAGGGGCACTCCAGACGCAACAATGTGCACCTTAGGCATTCCTGAAGGGACCAAAGGCTCAGATCCCACAAACTTCATAGAAACCTTACTGCAGCAGGAGATTGGTGCGGGTCAGCTCTCGCAGGGCGTTGCGGTGGAACGGGCCCACAGAACCCTATAAAAAAGACCTCCACCCGAATCCCATCCTTGACCAATAATAGCAAGGATCTTGAACTTTCAGGATAGAGAAATCATACTGTGTTACTCACGTGAAGGTGGGGAAATAAGGAGGGACGATGCTAAAAATTGCCATCTATCCGGAATACACTGCAGCGGTCCAGAGAGCGAGGATCTCCTTTGTCCAAAATAAGACTAGATTACGCAACTAAATCTTAAGTATATGCTAATGTACCCATCGAGGCTCAAAGTGCTGTACAAGGGGAGGGCTGTCTTCTTGGAGACCCCGGCTGCCGCCACCATGTGGCTGGAACACAACAACATGATGGAAGGAGAAGAGGCTGTGACATAGTCTGGGGTGCGGAGGCAAGAAGGGCTATGACTGATGATCGCGGCGCCCTGGCAGACCATTTGTAATAGCATACTGTTATGGAAATGTAGCCTTACTGTGGCGGGGACAAAGAACTCACAAAGATGGGGGCATGTAATGGAACAACGGGTGCTTAGCAAGGCGAGCATGGGAGACTGGGGCAAGAGTGGGGTGAGAGTGGAGAAAACTGACATGATGGAAAACAGAATCCTTGAACCGGGAAACGCGAGGAGTATAGAGTGGGGTGTAAGGGGGAGGTGGTTGACCGGTGGCAAAGAATAGGTGGAGAGTGGACCTGGGTTACGTTATACAACAATGGCAACTGACATAAAAGTGCTGACATGGAATGTTAGAGGAATGGGCACCCACATGCGCCGGAACAGGATCAAATCCTTCTTAAAGAGGAAAAGAATCTTAATAGCTTTGCTGCAAGAAACTCACCACCAATCACCACACAACCGGGTGTATGGACAATAGCAGCGGCGCTAGTCATGTGGAGGGGGGGAGGAGCATGCAAGGTTATTAAGGGAGCGGGCGGAGGGGACAGCTAGATCCTCAAACGGCCTCGAATGGAAAATCGGGCACGTACCTCCTGAGGCTCAGGGTGTACAAGCATCCCGTCGGGTAAGATTACACGAGCCCAACCGGTTTCAGTCCAGGATAGAGATGACTAACGAATACCATTAACTATTTCCTTCTCTGCATACACCTCTCAAACTCCAAACCAAACACAACCACAAACCTCTAGCGCAGCAAACCGCACGAACTTCACTACACTGCAACAAAAAAACAAAAAAACACATAGACTCGCACATCAGCACACGACGACTACCGGCCGCATACACCCCAGGCCCAGCCGACGGAACCACCGGGCTGAGGCTGCCAACAGCACATCACTGCAATCTTGCACTTTTCCAGCCTCCACCCACTAACCCACCACCCCCCCCCTCTTTCAGAGCCGCCAGAGCGCCAGGGGACCACTCCGGTGGTGATAGTGCGCGGTACAAATGACCTTTAACATTAACATTAACCTCACTACAGATAGCAACAACAAAGTAACGGACTATTGGGACCGGGCAGGGACATGGAGCGGCATACTCTAAATATGCACGGGGAGTGTACAAATGGATTAGTGACATAGTGCCGTTTCGACTGATAACTAAGGAGGTAGACTCAGAGGGGAGATACCTGATACTCAGAGGAAGCATTGAACAATTAGAGGTCTGCATAGTCAACTCCTACCTCCCTAACTGTGGAACCTCAGCATATCTGTCAAAGCTGAGCGCAAAGTTGGCCCGCTACCTAGACTGCCTTTTTATTTGAGGAGGAGATTACAATTGTGTCTGAGACCTTGCCCTGGACAGATCTAGTCCCCCGGCTCAGGGATCGAGAGTGGCCCAGTCATCGCTCAACGAGATGATAGGGAACCTAGATTTGGCAGAGGTTTGGAGGGAGCTACACCCAGAGAGCAGGGAATACTCTTACTTCTGGTCTCCTCATGGGTTATATACCAGGATAGACTACCTGTTAATAGACAGAATGCACATACCCCAGGTGGAGTCGATACTATACTTAGGCAGGTCGATATCTGATCACTCGCCGTTACTTATGGAGTGGAGGATGCGTGGCCCTAGGCCACCCATACCATTATGTTGTATGCCGACAGACGCATTGACCGATGGTGCCTTCAGAGAGGACCTTTGGTCCAGAATTGTGGAATACAAAGATAATAATGTGCAGAGTGTGAGGGGCAGGGACACAACCTGGGAGGCATTGAAAGTTGTGGTTCGAGGAGAGGTCATTGCTTGTGCTGGGGGCATCAGAAAATTGCTGCGAAGTGAATTAGAGGTGAGCGAGGGGAAGATCAAGCAGGTGGATGCCTCGGCCCACAAGACTGGGGAGATGAAACAGGAGCTGGCGGCAGCAAGAGACGATTGCCAGAATGCCTGGGCTAGACTAAAAAAATTTGACTACATTGTAAAAACCACCAGGGCACACTCGGAGGGGTATAAACCCAGTAGGTTACTGTCGTGGTTGTGCAAAAGGGAGAACCCTAGACATTTGATGGCAGAAATAAAAGATTAATTCGGCTGTGTGCACACAACACAGTCGTCAATTAATGAGGCTTTCAGCGAGTTCTACTGTCATGATCTCTGCTTCCAAAAGGTCAGGGTTTTCCCAACTCCCTTGGAAGCAGTTCCATAACCCAGGTTCCGAGTGCCAACCAGTCCCAATTGGGACCTTTTGGACCCAGTCCTGGCGCCAGTGGCACCAGGCTCATAAATATGCCCAGTCCCAGCGCTGGAAGCGCCGGGCTCATAATGCTTGGGTGGACTTACCTGCTGCAGACCATGCTGCTTACTTGCCTGCCAGTTGAGCCTCTGATCCTCTTCTGTTTGGAACTACTTTTCCTGTTGGGTGGGGCAGGAGCCACTCCCTAGATTCAGAACACTGGAACTCTTCTGAAAAGCAGGAACTCTTTTCTTACCTAGGCGTGGCTGTGGAAGGAGACACCTAAGCACTACAGGAGGCTATTTAAACCACACCCGATGGATGAATCTTGCTTTGCGTTATTCTGCATCCTCTGCAGCAGAACGCTCATCGTGTCTTCTGCATCTGATCCTGGGCCTAAGGAAAAAGGCTTACCATCCTGAATCCAGTCTTCAGCAACACCTATAAAGACAAGAAAGAACAGGTTAGCATTACGGTCTTCAGTGACAGCTCTTCACTTACCTGCTCCATCGGCTGTCACCAACGCCTCGCGCTGCATTCCGGCATCTGAAAGACAAAGGCTTACCTACTCTTCGTGCGCTCCGGAGGTCTTCACACTGCATTCCGGCATCTGAAAGACAAAAGCTTACCAACTCTTCGCACGCTCCGGAGGCCTTCGGCGCTGCATCCCGCATCTGAAAGACAAAACAAGGTGCGTTTAAAGACATTGGGGAACTTTAATACTCACGTGCCATTACTCCTTTCCAAATCTAACCCAGTGGGTATTCCGGCACCCTGCAGCCGCTCCGAACTTGAACCTGCAAAATAAAAAGACAGTTAGAGCGCATCGTGAAGCAGGCAACAAGCGCTTACTTACGTGCTTCCAGGCGCTTCTATTCATCACACGGGCTCCATCTTCAACTCACTTCAGCCCGTCATCCGCCATCGCTGGAACCCTGCAAAACAAGAAACATCATTACTAAAGACTTTAAAGACATTAGAATTACTCGAAACTTACCGTTCGTGCAGTAAACGACGGACAGCAGTCCTCTGAAGTCAAGAGGCCTGCTCCCCTTATCCAGTGAAGAAACTGGTTACAGCACCCTGCCCCAAGGCAGATGGAGAGCACGGCGTTCACTTACCTAAGGTGAGAGCATTAACCTTTGGGGTTCTACAGGAGAAGAGAAAGGGAAGAAGAGAGAGACATTCAATAACCCAGTTCCTTAATCCCATATTTTCTATCTGCAGACATCTTACCCTTCGAGTCAGACATACAGTGCACAGAGGTCCAGCCCAAAGAGCCAGCCGTGTGTTACACATCACCTTTGAAGATACGGTATATGCCCAGTCAAGACCGGCGCCTCTACGGGAATCAGGTGAGCGTTACAGAACGCAAAGCCTACCACAAAACTCCCGTCCAGGCGCTATGGAAACCTCGGATACCGACCAGCTAGCCCAGTTACTTGGGGAACTAAGGGCAGAAGTGCATGCAGCCCGTCAGGAAACAAACGCTCTAAGAAGGGAACTGATTATTTCCAAGGAGCGAACAGATGATCTCGCTAGACAATTGCTACAGTCACAAGCTGGACAGACCCCATTACCCGCATCTGGGGGAAATCTTCCTTCTACATCCTCTATGAATCTAGTGCAGATCAACCTACCTGGGAATGTACCTCTGGCTCCGCCCGAACGATTTTCTGGTGACCCAAAGAGGTTTGCAGTATTTATCAATCAGTGCCGGTTGCATTTCTTATGCCGGCCAGCAGCCTTTCCAACTGATCAAGCTAAAGTAGCTTTCGTGCTTTCGTACCTTAGTGGCAATGCGGCAGACTGGTCGATCCCTCTAGTAAATCAAGATGATCCGGTCCTCCATGATTTTTAAGCTTTTCAGCTCAGTATGGAAAAACTGTTCGCAAGACATTCACAGGGGCAGGCCTTGGACAATGAGCTTCTTTCGTTGCGACAAGGTAATCAAGACCTTTTGGCTTATATTGCGTCTTTCAACAGACTGATAGTGGAAACTCAATGGCCTGAGGACAAAAGGATTACGCTGTTTTATAGAGGTCTACGTGGAGAGCTCAAAGATGTGTTAGCCCAAGTAGTGAATCCCCCACAAGATTGTTCGGACTATATAGACTTAGTCGTTCAAATAGATTACAGACTGCAGAACAGGAAGGCCGATCGTTCCAAGTTTGATGCTCGAGTATTTTCCAAACCGCCAACTCCTTCCAAAGGAGTAGACTCCGGGGAACCCATGCAAATAGGGGGTCTGAAAGGTCCTCTAACACAAAAGGAGCGGGAAAGGAGAAAACAGTTGCAATTATGCATCTATTGCGGAAACTCAGGGCACTTTCTTCGAGACTGTCCGGTGAAACCTGCCAAGAAGGCAGTAGGAGCTGCAGTTACCAAAGTTACAAACTCTGAGCAGGGAAACGACCTCGCCCGACAAGAATAGAGGTCCTCTTGCCGAGCGTGAAAACCAGTTCCGTGACCTCGCATTTCGTGATACCTATGGTCCTCATTAGCCCTGATAATCCGGATCGATTACATGCAATTGAAGCTTACGTCGACAGCGGTGCCATCGGCAATTATGTGGATCATGAAATGGTTTTGAGGATGAATCTAACTCTTTGTCCCAAGGCTGTAAAGGACGTCATTACTACGGTGGATGGTACGGAGATAGCCTCCGGGCCAGTAACGCATACCACTCAAGAGGTGACGCTAGTAAGTCAAGATGGACACCATGAGAAGATCCTGTTCGATGTGATCAAGGCCCCTCAGTTTCAGATTATTCTAGGAATACCTTGGTTAGAGAAACACAATCCTCTGATCGATTGGCGAGCAAGAATGGTCCAGTTTCCAGAATGTGTCTCTACTTGTCACCCTCCACCTGGTGTTGCACTGGCAGCAATTTCTTCAGAGACTCCCCAGTTACCTCCCGAATACCTAGAATACCAAGATGTTTTCCGGAAGGATCAGGCTAACTCTCTACCTCCTCATAGGTCTTATGACTGCCAGATAGACCTGATACCTGGATCTACTCCTCCTTGTAGTAGAATTTATGCCCTCACCGAGCCTGAGAACCTTCACCTTCGACAATACCTGGATCAATACCTGGCAAATGGGTTTATTCGTCCTTCCAAGTCCCCTGCTTCTTCAGCTTTGTTCTTCGTTCCAAAAAAGGAAGGAGACCTTAGAACTTGTATAGATTATCGCTCCCTGAACCAGATCACCGTTAAGAATAGATATCCGTTACCTTTGATCCCTGAACTCCTGGACCAAGTCAGAAAAGCATGCATATATACAAAGCTGGATCTTAGAGGAGCTTACCACTTGGTACGAGTAAAAGAGGGTGATGAATGGAAGACGGCCTTCCGCACCAAGTATGGGCTATTTGAATATCAGGTCATGCCCTTCGGACTTTGCAATGCCCCGGCAGCCTTTCAATATTTTATGAACGATGTCCTCAGAGAGCTCATAGATGTGTGTGTTGTTGTTTACATTGACGACATCCTCGTTTATTCTTCATCGGAATCTGAACATCGGAAACACGTGAAAATGGTCCTCGAAAGATTGCGTCAACACAAACTTTTCGCTAAGTTGGAAAAATGTGTTTTCAACGTGACTGAAGTTGAATTCTTGGGATTCATATTATCACCTGGCGGAGTGCGTATGGATTCAAAGAAGGTCGATGCAGTTCTGAAATAGCCATCACCATCCTCCGTAAAAGGTGTGCAAAGCATGTTAGGCTTCGCTAACTTTTACCGCAGGTTTATCCCCGAATTCTCTCGAATAGTCCAGCCCATCACTGCCTTGTTAAAGAAAAACAAACGTTTTGAATGGTCTACCTAGGCGGAACAAGCTTTCCAGGATTTGAAGACTAAATTTATCTCTGCACCAATCTTAAAACACCCTCGCCCCGAACTCCCCTACATCGTGGAAACTGATGCTTCAAGCCTTGCCATGGGGGCAGTTCTATCACAAAAGGACCCGGTAACCAATCAGTTGCATCCCGTGGCATTTTGGTCCCGCAAATTCTCGCCTCCTGAAATCAATTACACGATTACTGACAAGGAACTTCTGGCTATCAAGTCGGCCTTTAAGGCTTGGCGGCATTATCTGCTGGGGGCCCGACACACCGTTACTGTGATTACGGATCACCGAAACCTGCAATATTTCAAAACCGCAAAAGCCCAATCCTCTAGACAACTCCGTTGGGCATTATTCTTTGCCGAGTTTGACTTCATAATTACCTATCGACCTGGTACAAAGAACGGTAAAGCTGATGCCCTTTCTCGGATGGGAGTGGAAGAACACTTGATCAACCCTAAACCTGTACCAATCATTCCCGAACAAAGAATTCTGGGTGTAATCGCCACAGAATCCATAGAGGAAGTTAAGGATAAAGCCAGGCAACTTGTAACTCCAGCAGACATACAGAATTGGCATCTGCAGGGAAAGGACTTTGCAGTAAAGGACAACTTATTGTATTTCCAAGAACGATTATACCTACCCAGCACAGATTTACAGAAAAAAGTAATCTCTTGTTATCACGATTCTTTAATGGAAGGACATCCCGGTATGGCCAAGACCTCAGAAAAGATCAAGCGCTACTTCTGGTGGCCGTCTTGGAAAAAAGATATCAGAGACTTTATAATGTCCTGTGGAGTATGCGCCCAAAACAAGAGTCAAAAGGAAAGACCAGCAGGCCTCTTACGCCCTATTGACATCCCACCTCGCCCTTGGCATACGCTTTCTATGGACTTCATCACCAATCTACCTCCATGCTCCGGATACAATACGATTCTAGTAATCGTGGACTTATTCTCCAAGATGGCGCATTTGATTCCGCTCAAAGGCTTGCCAACAGCAGCAACTCTGGCCCGAGAATTTCTCGAAAACATCGTCCGACTGCACGGTTTTCCTTCGGTTCTAATTTCGGATCGAGGTAGTCAATTTATTTCTCATTTTTGGCGAGGTTGCTGTCGGTCGGCTCAAATTGATGTGAGACTATCTACCAGTCACCACCCTCAGACCGACGGACAAACCGAGAGGACCAATCAAACTCTGGAACAGTATTTACGCTGCATGCTGCAACAAACTGAAAAAACTTGGAAAGACATCCTTTGGATAGCCGAATATGCCTACAATAACTCTGTCCATTCGGGAACTGGGAAAACCCCGTTTTTTCTTTTGTACGGCAGTCACCCTCGAACCTCGGAGTTGGATCCCCTCCAAGATCTTGAAACACCAGCAGTAGACTACCTGCATTCTACAATCACCCAAGTCTTTAAGGAAGCTGTTTCTCACTGTCAAAGGGCTAAAGAACAATAGAAGAAAGGAGCAGATCAACATCGGAAGGAAGCCCCTCAATATCAGGTAGGGGATCAAGTCTGGTTTTCCACCAAATATCTACCTCTAAAAGGGCCACGCACATTCAACCCAAGATACCTTGGTCCGTATTCCATCACTACCATAGTAAACCCAGTAGCGGTCAAGTTGGACTTGCCCCCGCACATGAAGATACATCCGGTCTTCCACGTCTCTCTATTAAAACCCGTGCAACCTCAAACCCGACTAACTAAATCTCCAAAACCTATCCTAGTTGATGGAGAACTCGAGTTTGAAGTCAAAAGCATTCTGGACTCCAAGATCTCCAAATCTAAACTATTTTACCTAATTGACTGGAAAGGCTACGGCCCCCAAGAGAGATCCTGGGAACCTGCTGAATATGTCCACGCTCCTCGCCTAATCAAAAGATTTCACCGAACATTTCCTGACAAGCCAAAACCCCCGGAGAAGCCCGGTTTGGGAGGGGCCTTGAGGGGGGGTACTGTCATGATCTCTGCTTCCAAAAGGTCAGGGTTTTCCCAACTCCCTTGGAAGCAGATCCATAACCCAGGTTCCGAGTGCCAACCAGTCCCAATTGGGACCTTTTGGACCCAGTCCTGGCGCCAGTGGCACCAGGCTCATAAATATGCCCAGTCCCAGCGCTGGAAGCGCCGGGCTCATAATGCTTGGGTGGACTTACCTGCAGCAGACCATGCTGCTTACTTGCCTGCCAGTTGAGCCTCTGATCCTCTTCTGTTTGGAACTACTTACTTTTCCTGTTGGGTGGGGCAGGAGCCACTCCCTAGATTCAGAACACTGGAACTCTTCTGGAAAGCAGGAACTCTTTTCTTACCTAGGCGTGGCTGTGGAAGGAGACACATAAGCACTACAGGAGGCTATTTAAACCACACCCGATGGATGAATCTTGCTTTGCGTTATTCTGCATCCTCTGCAGCAGAACGCTCATCGTGTCTTCTGCATCTGATCCTGGGCCTAAGGAAAAAGGCTTACCATCCTGAATCCAGTCTTCAGCAACACCTATAAAGACAAGAAAGAACAGGTTAGCATTACGGTCTTCAGTGACAGCTCTTCACTTACCTGGTCCATCGGCTGTCACCAATGCCTCGCGCTGCATTCCGGCATCTGAAAGACAAAGGCTTACCTACTCTTCGTGCGCTCCGGAGGTCTTCACACTGCATTCCGGCATCTGAAAGACAAAAGCTTACCAACTCTTCGCACGCTCCGGAGGCCTTCGGCGCTGCATCCCGCATCTGAAAGACAAAACAAGGTGCGTTTAAAGACATTGGGGAACTTTAATACTCACGTGCCATTACTCCTTTCCACATCTAACCCAGTGGGTATTCCGGCACCCTGCAGCCGCTCCGAACTTGTACCTGCAAAATAAAAAGACAGTTAGAGCGCATCGTGAAGCAGGCAACAAGCGCTTACTTACGTGCTTCCAGGCGCTTCTATTCATCACACGGGCTCCATCTTCAACTCACTTCAGCCCGTCATCCGCCATCGCCGGAACCCTGCAAAACAAGAAACATCATTACTAAAGACTTTAAAGACATTAGAATTACTCGAAACTTACCGTTCGTGCAGTAAACGACGGACAGCAGTCCTCTGAAGTCAAGAGGCCTGCTCCCCTTATCCAGTGAAGAAACTGGTTACAGCACCCTGCCCCGGGGCAGATGGAAAGCACGGCGTTCACTTACCTAAGGTGAGAGCGTTAACCTTTGGGGTTCTACACGAGAAGAGAAAGGGAAGAAGAGAGAGACATTCAATAACCCAGTTCCTTAATCCCATATTTTCTATCTGCAGACATCTTACCCTTCGAGTCAGACATACAGTGCACAGAGGTCCAGCCCAAAGAGCCAGCCGTGTGTTACACATCACCTTTGAAGATACGGTATACGCCCAGTCAAGACCGGCGCCTCTACGGGAATCAGGTGAGCGTTACATCTACTCCCGATTGTATCGTCACGACACACTAGTACCCCAGGATGAAATTCTAGACACTTTAGATGAAATGGGCCTACCCTCACTGGATAAAGCCCAACGGGAAATGCTGAACGGGGAGCTGTCAGTCGATGATATAAATGACACGATTAAATCAATAACCACCTGCAAGACCCCAGGGAGTGACGGGTTACTCCTGAGTTCTATAAGACGTACTGCTCCGAACTAGCCCCGGTCCTACATAAGGTCTTCAGGGAGGCATACGAAACAAAGGTGCTACCAAAGACAATGAGGGAAACATTGGTGGTCCCAATACACAAACCTGGTAAACCCACAAATGAGTGCGGCTCGTATAGACCGCTAGCAATGTTGAACTATGACATCAAAATATTGACAACCATACTAGCCAAATGGCTGTCAAGTTATAGGGACCATAGTGCACGAAGATCGGACTAGGTTCATACCAGGCAGAAATACAGCAATAAACTTGCGCAGGCTGCAGCACATTATTGCACAAACACCGCTCACTATATACTGGGAATATTGGATAACGGTCCTGGGGAAGTTTGGGCTTGGCGAATATTTCATTGGGTGGGTCAAGATACTGTATGAAGCACCGGTAGCAAGGGTAAAGACAGGTAGAACAGTGTCAGCACCATGGGGAATCCAAAGGGGAACCAGACCGGGTTGCCCGCTGTCGCCAATGCTCGATATCCTGGGATTAGAGCCTCTAACAATATATCTCAGGAAACTATTCTTTGATGCTGGCATTAGAGTGGGCGGGGTGTATCCTGTCGTGTCCCTATACGCAGAGGATGTGCTGCTGTATCTGCGGGACCCTCACCTTAATGAACCGACGATACTAGAAGTATTAAAAAACTATGCGAGGGTGTCAGGGATCTCCTTCAGCAGGGAGAAGTCTTGCATATTCCCACTGGCAGGACTAGTGGAAAATTGGAGAACGAAGTTCCCGAAGTTGGGATCCGATGGAGGCCACACTCATTCAGGTACCTAGGGGTGAATGTCTGGCACACACCTCAATTAACACATAAGGTAACAATGTACTAGCGGTGCGAGGACGCAGGAAGTCCACAAAGTTTTAGTCCAAGCTCCCGCTTTCAATAATGGGCAAGGTCGCAATAGTCAAGATGGTAGTCTTACCACGGTTTTTATATTTCTTCCAGAATGTTCACTGTTATGCCCCAGCCTCCTCCTTCTGGCTACTAGAAAAACTACTGAGAGAGTTACTTTGGGGTCCCACTAGACACAAACACTCTCTGGCCACATTAACACTACCGTATAAAGAGGGCGGGCTGCAACTACCAGACCTGGAAAGGTATTATCTGGAAGCACACTAAGCTTCGTGGCTAAATGGCTCGAGGATGATGCCACCTCGGAGACAAAATTGATAAAGCAACTGGTTACACCAGTGAGCCTAAAAGAAACACTGTGGGCCTCACTGCGGTGCTTGAGCACCACCCCATTGATGGTACTATTAGGCAGGAGAGTTTGGGACAGGGCCCTGAAACTGACAGGACGCGAACACCCCTATGCACCTGAGACCCCAATCACAGACGCTGTCTGAGCAACTAAGGCGGACCTGGCAACCGTAAGGCAGTGGGAAGGGTATGGCATATACACCTGGCGGGACACATACGAAGAGGGCGTTTTCAGGGACTTTGAATCCATGAGTGAGAAAGAAGGACCTCACAAGGGCCAGTTCCTATGGTACCAGAGAATCAGGAGGGCAGCTAAGTAGTGCTGGAAAGGATGGCCTTGGGAACCGGAGGCAGACCTGTTGCCAACGCTACTATACAATTTGGGCGATTTACAACTTACAGGCAGACAGACCCAACCCCAAAAGTGCTAAATTAAAACAATGGTGGGAGACAGACCTGGGGAGTGCCATCACTGAGAAGGAGTGGGAGAGGGCCCTAGCTTACTTCTGGGAAGTATCAAGGAATGCCCGATTTAGGTTAATCCAGCTAAATGTCCTGCACAGGAACTACATGACGCAGAGCAGAATAGCCAAATTCACTAAAAATACAAACCCATGTTGCCCCTGGTGCAGGTCGGAGGGAGTAGGAATGATGCACATGTTTTGGGAGTGTCCGGAAGTACGACGCTTCTGGACCACAATAGAGCAAGCCTGTAGAAAGGCTGGGGTGACTAGGTATGAATGGATGCCTAAAGAATGCCTCCTGGGAGCTTACCCAAGGATTAGCAAATACAGACACATAATTAAATGTATGGGTGTAGTGTGCGTGCTGGCCAAAAGGTATATTGTGATGGCATGGAAAAAGGCTGGAGGCCCCCAATACTCCAGATGGCACAGCGAACTTGAGCACTGGTCTAATGCAGAAACAAGAGTATGGGGCGAAGCTTACCCAAGGATCAGCAAATACAGACACATAATTAAATGTATGGGTGTAGTGTGCGTGCTGGACAAAAGGTATATTGTGATGGCATGGAAAAAGGCTGGAGGCCCCCAATACTCCAGATGGCACAGCGAACTTGAGCACTGGTCTAATGCAGAAACAAGAGTATGGGGCGAAGGGGTGGCCAGGGCGGGAGACGATGTGGGTCCTGCATATGAGGCCTGGAAAGCCCTGACCTGGGACATGTTCCACCCATCGGACGATAAACCTCCATGAACAAAGCATGCTTGCACTTAGACGCCCAGGACCATTAAGGACTGGGTCACTGAAATGAGGAAACTCAGACACCCTCTGGCCCTGGTTGACTATGGCATCAACCTGCACGACCATTCTCCCTTAAAATAGAAGGATGCACACCCCAAGAATGGAGCTAGTGATGAAGACCATTTTTTTTTATTTTGGTTGGTTCTTTTACAAGGTTATTTGTTGGTTTAATGTAATTTATGTGCATGTGTAACAAAGATGGAAAACTGTGAAGCAAATGCGGAAGTATATCATAAATGCCAATAAAAACATTTTAAAATAAATGAGTATTTCAAGCACAACCAGGCTAGGGAGGGAAGGCAGAGGGACGACAGGACAGATAGACATACATTGCAAGGCCTAGAATTTTAAACGTCAAGGTCATGTAGGTGCTCGGAACAGGAAGTGTGAGGGAGGAGGAAGGGGGACAAGTGCGCCCAGTCCAGCAGGGGGCCTGGGTCAAGTGCAGAGTAGCAGCCCCTCCCATGGAGCATATTGCAGCAATGCCAGGCAGAGTGCAGTGGCCCTTAGGCAAGTGCAGGACTGGCGGGGAGCCTGGGACGTGTGAGGCTTTGGAGGGGCACCAGGCGACCAGTCAGCTAACTGAGCAGGCTGAGGAAGAGAAGGAGGAAGGAAGGAAGCAAAGAGAAATTAAGTTAGCAGGGGAGAGAGGAAGAGGAATAGAAGAGGTAGGTATTGAGGAATTTTGGAACTTATGGGGGTCCAGCTCAAGATGGAGAGATGTAGGAAGGCTGTTCCAGAGGGAGGCACCTGCAGAGGATAAGGATATACCCCCAAATCTCGGTTTGGAGAAACAGCTCAACCGCAGAGAGTTGAAGGAGGCTGAACGTAGGGCTCCAGAAGGAGAGTATATGGGAAGAGAGTGTTGTAGATGTAAGGGCCCTGACCCTAGAAAGCCTTGTGGGCTTGAACTTGATCCTTGCAGCCATAGGGAGCCAGTGGTGAGATTTCAGCGCCTGAAAGATACGGTCGCTTGTCTTGAGGCCAAGGATAAGTCTTGTTTTGGATAAGTTGAAGAGGTCGGAGAGTAGAAGTAGGAAGATTGAGAAAGAGACTGTTGCAGTAGTCCACTCTAGAGAGAACCAGGGCTCTGGAGACAGTGAGCCTCTGGAAGAAAGTGAGAAAGGGTAGAATTCCTCTGAGGAGGTGCAGCTGGTAGTGAGATTTTTTGGACATGTCCGAGATGTGAGAAGAGAAGGAGAGAGTAGAGTCGAAGATGACCCCCAGATTTTGTGCCTTAATGGTGAGTGGTGCGCAAGACCAAGGCAGGCCGGCTAGAGTGGGAAAATGGGAGCAGGGGTCGCAATGAGGATGATCTCTGTCTTTCTGGCATTAAGGCAGAGATCGTTAGCAGCACACCAGGACTGAATTGCGGACAGTCAGGAATGAGCGAGGAGGAAGAGGCCGAGGGTAGCCTGAAAGAGAGCTGTGTGTCATCCACATAACACTGAAAGTTGGAGGTGAAGGCAGAGATCTTGTGGGCCAAAGGGGCCATGTCGACATTGAAAAACCAGGGGGATAGATTAGATCCCTGGGGGACACCATGTTGTGAGTGAATAAAGAATGGGCCCCCTTTAAGTGGAAGAGAGCATGTAATGGTGGGAGGGAACGGGAGGAGGGAGGAAAAAGAGGGGGAAAGTGAAGTCAGTGATGTAATGGAGGAATAAAGAGAAGGTTGGAGTGGAGAGCAGCTCCTGCATAATCATTTAGCGTGCGTGGTACGGCCCTAGGGGGGGCCAACAACTGGCGACGAGGCGTTCGCACCCACAGTGCTTTAAGGTGGGACAGAGTGCCCAGCAGTGAATGAAGTGACCCGACGGTCCAGCGACCGTGCAGTGAAGAACGGAAGACCTTGCTTATGCCTAGCAGGCGTCCGGAGACAGGAAGGTCAACAGTCCGCGAGCGAGAAGGAAGCCGTGGGTGCAGCGCGACAAGAGGACCGAAGAAGTCCAGCCCGGCAGCCCACGCCAGCGAAGGAGAGAATAGGACAGGGAAAAGCCCTGCAGACCGTGCCGCAGCACGAAAGAGCTCAAAAAGAGCCCAGCAGCCCATGCCGCAGCATGAAGGAGCCCGAGAAGAGCCCAGCAGCCCGCCATAATGCTCAGAGATGCCCAGCCGCCTGGAAGGCACCAGGCAAGCTGGTAAGACACCTGTGCCCCTCCCCCACCGCTGCATGCCAAGGGCCTCAACTAGGAGCAGCGTGAAGTAGACTGTTGCCACACAACCAACACGCTCACGCAAATGGAAAGTATATTATTATATCATTTCACCGAGGGAATCCACGAACACCACATAGCAAAACTGAGGCTTCCAACCTGCAGAGCCACCACCCCACAGGCCTGCAAAGGAAAACTAACCCCACTCGGATATTACAGTGACACCTAACCAAACGGAAACAGCATGGCTGGCCAGCAGACGCGGTGATTCGCAGGCCTACAAAGACAACTATACATGTTAAGGAACAAGAACCACGTGGCGCACTAAAGGCCCCAAGCCGCCGTGCTGAGCAGTTCAAACAATTACAGAGGAAATAAAGCCCATGGGGGGGAAAAACCAAAGCCTATCCAGAGAACCACCTGCCTAACCACACAGCACCTCAGGGCAGCTGCATCTACTAAGCCACTGAAATACGCAGTTCACCCACATGAAAGTGCACCGAAACCACCAGCACGCCCACGAGAGCAGCATGACACATACAAAGCATCTGCACACCAGCAGCCCCCAATACAGGAGAGGCAACCAATGCTACCATAGCGAACCCTCCGCTACAGGAAGCAAGAGTGAGACCCCACCACATAACAGACCCCCTACACACAGGGGCCCAAAACTCATGACCCTGACACCGCCAACAGCCCCAACAGTAATGAGATCACGTCCAAGCCTACACTAAAGGCCCGCATGCAGGGCGGCACCCGAGGCTCTGCACCCGATGTCGCACACCTTCGGCAAGGACACGTGAGCATGTGCAAGCCTCCGGCACGGTCCAAGCCGCGCCTCCAACAGTCCGCACTCCAGCCCATCAGCAGAACCGGCCTGAGCACACGGACCAGGGAAAAACGAACAAGAGACAACAAACATACTGCCAAATCGCCATCACCAACTGGTGAAGCCTCAGGCACTACACTACATGCGCGCAGAGGCCCAAGGAAGGGTGCCCAACATCCAAAGTAGAAGACACGCCGCACAGGCCACACTATGCACGGACAGACCACTGCAGAGCACAAACAGCAACTCTGCACGAACACCTAACGCGCACAACCGTCCCACGGCTGGAACACGACCACGCCATAGGAGGCCAGCAAGATGCGACGACAGACAAAGCTATTGCAAGGACCCCTGCCACACCACCCCACCATCATGGTTGACCAAGCGCAGGCGGCTGCAGACGGAGGAGCACCTGCCCTGGTCAATCTAGGACCTGCATCACACGTCACTCTTATGCGACGGCCAAAACCATTCGCATTGAACCCGCATCACGACCAGGGACAAAGATGGGAAGGCTGTGTCGAGGAGTTTGAGGACTTCTTAGGAGCAATCGGGGGGCAGGACTTACCCAACAAACTGAACATCTTCACCAACCTGGCAGGAAAAGAAACAAAAGGCATTATCAAAACAATTCCCACACAAGACAGGACCACGTACCAACGCCTTCTCACTGCAGTCAATGCCAGGCGGATGGTAAACTCCAACAAGGACTATGAATTCTACGCTTTCAATCAACACGTGCAGCTTCCACATGAATCCGTTGGAGAATTTGTCATCAGCCACGAGAAGAACATTGTGTTTTGCGGCTTTGCCAACTTCAATGATGAGGAGGCAATACGGCTGAGGATCATAGAAGGGTGCACCTCGTAACCGCTCAGGAAACACCTTCTCAAAAAGCCTGTGCCCCTAAGGAAAATACTCAATCTGGCAAGAACGTACGAGCGAGCAGAAGCACAGACAGCCTCCATCGAAAACAAAAACAAATGTGAGTCCATTGCGGCCCTCGCGGTAGGACGGACGGAATACTCCAGGCCCACAGGACCCTGGAGGAGAAGAAGCCTCAGATGCCACCGGCACCCAACCCCGAGCAACAATCAATGCCACAAAAGCAGATTCGAGGTCCCACATAGACGGTCATGCCCGACCATAGGACAGATATGTCGGCGATGTGGTCAAGAAGACCACTTTAAGGCGATGTGCAGAGTGGGACTGCCTAAAAACTTTGCATGCCAGCGAGCACCACCACCAAGCCTGCCCAGATGACCTGAACAAGTAAGTGGGCCTAACGAGTGGCCAATGTACTGGAAGACCCAGGTACCACCGTTCCAAACAAGACACCACCGATAAAACGGCCGGGCGTCAGGAAGACCACAGAGGTCATGGACACCTAGCAACCCAGACCGGGCGCCATGAACGCCCACTCTACCCAGAACTAAGGAGATACAGACAGGGGCAAGTATACAGAACACAAACCCCACAGGTCCCGCGAGATGAATGCATGTACTGGGGGGAACGTGGAGACCACAGTACACGTCAGCAACAGGCAAGGTTACCGAACAGGAGAGGAAGCATACCCCCTGGACAAACCCCAAGCCCACATAGTCCAGTGGAGAGCAGCACAGCTGGTATAGCCAAAAGGACAGTCACACTGTGGCCCAACACAGAGAGACCGCCATCCACAAACCCGCCGTAGGGAACAGCCGTTGCAGCCATTAGACGGCACTATAGCATGCCCTCATCAACATCCACTATAGATCATTCGAAGTCACCTAGATGAAGGACTGCACACCTGAGCAAGACATGGAGAGACAAGGAAAGCCAAAAAAAGGACATAGCGTGCAGATCCCCTCTTAGCCACCGAGCACAAATGCTAACAACACCAAAGGACCACAACGGAAGGACGCCAAAAGCCTCCCTCCTCCACAAATTATACCTAGAGGAACCTGAGCCAATGAAAGAAGGAACATTTGAGATGGAAGGAGCAGAGAGTGGAGAGACATACGAAGCACCGCTAAGAGAAAATGCGAGCAAGACACGGAGCCGCCGAACAGGCCCCATCGAACAATAAAGAGACCCCAACGGCTGATCGAACAGAAGTCTCATGTTAAGTGAGAGGGAAGTGTTGAGTGAATAAAGAATGGGCCCCCCTTTAAGAGGAAGAGAGCATGTAATGGTGGGTGGGAGGGAGCGAGAGGAGGGAGGAAAAGGGAATGATGTAATGGAGGAACAAAGAGAAGGTTGGAGTGGAGAGTGGCTCCTGCATAATCATTTAGCGTGCGTCGTAAGGCCCAAGGGGGGGCCAACACACCACAAGTAGAGAGAGTAATAGCAGAGAGAAAGGACCCAAGTTTCACCCTGTTTGGCAAGGCGGTGGACGAGACGCTCCAGGCAATTAAAACGGATACGGAGATGGCACGCTCGCTGGGGACACTGCAGCAGTTGAGATCAGAAGGGAAGGAAGTCCAGCAGGTCCTCAAAGGGGTATACCACCCCCTATCATAAGCCCTCCCCTTCATTACCCAGGAGGCCTACAGAGGCTGCTCACAGGTATACAGTAGCAGATGCCAGCATCTTCGCCTGCAGGCCAGGACGCAGATGCCTAAGCAGGCCTGATCTGGCCATGGACCAGTGCCCCCACTTTTGCACCCCAGTGGGAGGCCGGCTAGTGAACGTTGGAAGTCCATCACCACGGACAAATGGGTGCTGGACGTTCTTCATCAAGGGCATACCTTTGAATTCCTCCTGTGGTGCGTCAAGAACTGCACGTGGCTCAACTGCTGCAGGAGGTTCAAAACATGTTAAAAAAAGGGGTGATAGAGCCGGTTCCTCAGACTCCGGGGCTTCAGAGTGTACTCCAGATACTTTCTGGTACGGAAGAAGTCAGGAGGGTGGTGGCCGAACCCAGACTTAAGACATCTCAACAAGTACTTGAAATCCCAGAAGTTTAGATAGTCATCTTGCAAGGCGTCCTTGACAAGCTGGAGGAAGGGGATTTCCTGGCAACTTTGGTCTTGGACGATGCCTACTTTCATGTCCCCATTCACCCAAGACATTGGAGGTTCCTGTGGTTTTGGTCCAGGGACAGCACTATCAGCTCAAGGCCTCTACCCTTTGGCCTGAAATTGGCGTCAAGGGTGCTCACAAAGTGCTTATCCTCAGTGGCAGCGCATCTATGCCTCAAAGGCGAACCAGCACACAGCAATGACCATACGTCTTCGGACGGAGCTCGGATTCTCCATCATTAATCCAAAGTCCTGCATGGAGTCATCGCAGAATGTTTTGTTCCTGGGTGCCCATTTCAACATGGTCGTATGCCTGGCTACCCCCCAGAGGAGAGGTTGACGGCCATCCTGGGGAAGGTGCAGCTCCTGTCATTGTCATCAGTGCAATCCGCAATAGTACGAGCCATTAAGTCACTGTTGGGCATGATGTCCTCACGCATTCACCTTGTCCTCTTTTTTCAGGCTCCAATTGCGACCTCTTTAAGAATTTCTGGATGCACAGTGGCTGCAGGTCTCAAGGCATTTGGACAGACAAGATCCACGGATGCCTTTCTGGAAGGGTGGGGGGCCCACGCCAGAGGCCTGTGGCTTACGGAGGATAATACCTCCACATCAACACCCCGGAGCTCACGGCAGTTTTCTGGGCCCTCTTATCATTCCACCCTCAGTTGCGGGGAAAAGTGGTGCAGATCTTCATGGACAACACCACCACCATTTTCCACAGCCAGAAGCAGAGAGGGACGCGCTCCCTTGCGCTCTCCCTGGAAGCCCAGACCATGTGGCACTGGGCCATTCTTCAGGACATGTTTCTTGTCGCCTTTCACCTGGTGGGCAGAAGAACATCATCGCAGACCTGCTCAGCAGGGAGCTGCGGCCCTGCCACGAGTGGGAACTTAATCAGGCTCAAATATCCCTTCTCTTCCGCAACTGGGGTCAACCCCAGATCATCCTCTTCGCAGCGGTGGCCAACTACCACTGCCAGAGGTTCGCCAGCAGGTTTCCTCTGTTAAGGATTTCAATCGGGCGACACACACCTTGGTCTCAGTCTAGTATGTAGCACACAACTGAAGATGCCTTTCTCTATATGTTATGCAGATTCAATTTGAGATGGTACACAACTTGTCTCACACCCCCTTTTTCAAATACCCTGGGTCACAATGGACCATGAACCAGGCCGGTTGGTGAAATTGCAATATTTATTTATTTTTAAAATTCAAAAGAGACCATACAATTTTTAATATGTGGCAGCAATCACCAATGGGGTGATAATTACAATGAAAATGGAAGCAATGCACTTGGTTAACCTTCCCCTAGAACAATACAAAGCACAAGTGAATAGGAGCACTTTTTGACTTAGGATAGATAGCACCCAAGGTAAGGTTTCCCCCTGCAACATTCCCTCAACCCCCAATTAATCAGATTCTGAATGGATAGAGAGAAGCAGCAGGTGTCACGAATAAGGGGCAGAAAACGGAATCAAAATCCGACCTTCCCTCACAGAATCCAAAGGCATGAAATAACACTCGGAAATGGACAAATAAATAATTAATGTGCAGTTAAATGTGTGAGGCAAATATGATTTCTCCCAACAACAGGAATGCAGAAACACTAGCAATCACAATGCAGTGGATCTACAAGAAGCATACAATTCGAAAATGAGTGGAAAGTTAGAACACGCTGCAGCCAAATAACATGTTGGAAATTGCAATTTTCTCAATTCCCGTTCAAAATGACCCAAAGTTTTTTTTATAAAAACGGGTGAAATACTGAAAATCGCAATGGTTTTTGGTCTGGGGGACAGAGGTTTATCACAGGGACAATATCAAAGTGAAAGATTGGTGGTAGCTGAAGATTTGGATGCGATTTTTGGGGTGGAATGGGATTCAGTTTTAGGAAAAATAGAGCAGTTAAAATGAAAACTTTGGTTTTGAAAGAAAGGCAAATGTTACTTAAACTAAATTATCTAGACTATATTGTTAAAGAGGAGCACAGTAAGCTCCAAGGTTGATTTGCGGGGTCAACCTTAACACCCCAGTGCTCAACTTTAACTGGAAATTAGTTTGATTACTCAAAATATCACTAAGGGTTTAGGATTTACACCAAACAGAAAAGAAAAGAGAGATGGCGCTAGATGTGCACCCTGTCCTTGATTTCTAACAGTTTAACAAGTTACCAGGGTATAAATAAGATTTCTTAGGGTGTAATACAGACAAAAGGGTCAAGATGGGGAGACTATGTGTTTCTCTGTGATGGGGAGATACCCACATTCCATACTTAGGTTTGGAATTATGGAACAGCCAACTGGGTCTGGTCACCACACGGCGGGCGCACCTTACAGCATCCTGGACCCCTCTCTGCTTGGTTATGTGCCAGACATTGGGTAGCGCCTATAACAGGTGAATGGAGGGTTAAGATACTGGTTCTGTTATGGGTGGACTCCCACCTCCCTCTGGTCCAAATCCCCTCCCTTGGGGTTATTGCTCACCTTAGGTTTTTGTGCGTTGAACTCTTCGTCCTGCGTCTCTGTGTAGGGGCGCGTGGTTGGCGCGGGCGTTCCATGGACCTTGTTGCTTCACTGGTGCATGTGCCCTTATGTCAGGTCCAGAGCGACTGTGACTCTGACTTTGCTTGCTGTCTTCCAAGTGAGTTAGATTGTATTTTCCGTCTTTATTCTGTCTCTTTCTTTCCCTCCGTTTTTTCTGTCTTCTCCGCGTCTTGCTCCACTACGCTGTTCCCTAACAATGTCTCTTTTTGTTTTCACAGGGATGGTTGCGATCTTGGAGTTGCCACGCCGATGGCAAAGACCACGTGAGTTATTGATGCGTGGAGCACTGCGCTGTTTATTGGTGTTAATTGCCAACCTGTGTTCTCTTCCCTTCTTTGTACAGGTTGCGGTGACGTTCCGGAGTGATGAGCGATTGAAGTGCTGCTTGCCCAGGTAAGTGCTTTGTTAATGCTGACCTTGTTCCTTCTCCCTTGCAGATTGCGGTGAAACCCGGAGGTGGGCGAGGTAAGAGAAGCGCAGGGTGCTGCCAGGACTCACTGCTTGCCCAGGTAAGAATTGTCATTAATGCTGTCCTTGTTTCTTTACCTTTGCAGGTTGCGGCGAACTCCGGAGATGGGCATGGTAAGCGAAGCGCAGGATGGATTCAAGACTGGTTACTTCACAGGTAAGTGTTCTTGCTCCCTAATGCTGTTCTTGTTCTTCCAGGTTATTAATGGAATCCAGATCTAGGGCTTCAGGATCGGGCCGCCGGAGAAGCAGATGAGCAGGAGGTGGACACGGTGAGCGTTACGCTGCAGGAGTGCAGAATAACGAGAAACGTGTTCTGCTGTTTGGGTGTGGTTTAAATAGCCCAGGTAAAGTAGTTCCAGGCCACGTAGTTCCAGGCCCAGCCACACCCAAAACACTAGACCTCATGGCTTGGTTCTAAATAATTGAGCTGTGTAATAGGCCTCCATGTTGGATTAAGGTCCAAAACTGGTATTGCTTTATTCCTGATAACGAGCCTGGCGCCAAAGGCGCCAGGACTTACTCCATGTATGTTTCTGATGGAATTTTAAGGCCCTTGCGGCCAGTGTGAGGGGCTTTAGCCCCACTGCTGCCAGTGGACTGTTATACCTGAGGGGGTCAGGGGCATGGATCATGACACATTTTATAGCAAAATTCAAGCGTTTCCTGTGTAGCTGAAGGTAAGCTTTTGTTGATTTTCTCAGGTTTGGCTGGCACAGCCTGTCATTCAGGAATAAGGCTCTTTTCTGATGGAGCACAATGGGAATATGGCTGGGCATGATAGGGTCTTTTTGATAAGGGTAGTGGGATGAAGAACAGGGAAATATGGCTTCAGAGCGGCATCATTTTGAAGGTGAAATATTCCTTTTTTCAATAGGAACTTTGGGCTTGCAGCAAAGCAGCGCTGCTTTTTCACTCCATTTCTTTGAGACAAACAAGAACACACCCTAGTAGCCTTTATCGGGGTGCTTTCTGTACCATCTTGCCCAATGGTGCTTGGCAAAACAGTGCAGCCCTCCTTTTGTTGCTGCAAAACACAGTTTTGATGTGAGGCAATGGTGCTCACAGGAGCCAGCGCAGCCATTTTGCTGGTTCTGCTGAAGTGCAGATTGGTGATGTGTGAAAGTACTGCTGAGTGGGTAAATATATCCCACACCTCAGATGAGGATCCTGGGAGGATGCCTTCTCTTTCCCGTGGGATGAGCTCTCCCTGTATGCCTTTCCTCTGATCCCGCTTCTGCTACATGTGATCAGCACACTCAGACATTGTCATTGCAGGGTTATCCTCATTGCTCCGGCGTGACCTTGCAAGATCTACTACCCGGATATGCTCTTTCTGTCAGTGGCTCCGTCCATCCGGCTCCCTCCATTTCCCAATCTTCTCTTCAGAGAAAATGGGACAATATTGCACCACGACTCAGCGTTGCTGAGCCTCACAACCGGGCTTCTGCAGCCCTAGAGTTTGGGCATTATTCCCTGCTGCTTAAATGTAAGAAGATGCCGGCCAAGGTCCGAGCTTCCTCTACGTTGTCATGCTACGGCCACCAATGTAAACGCCTCACATTGTGGTTTAGGACTCAGAAGATTACGTCATGTGAATCACAGCTCTGCAGCTCCTTCCGTAACTGCTTTCACTGGCCAAGACTGGTCTGGCTCATGCCTCCATCAAGGTGCATCTAGCAGCCATCTCCCGGTACACCAGGGTGCCTGGTAAGCCTTCCCTGTGGTTGCACAGTCTTGTCAAGGATTTCCACAAAGGCTTCATCAGGACTTTCCACAAGTGAAGGCTCCTGCTCCAGCTTGGGAGCTCAACGTGGTTTTGACTAAGCTCATGAGGGCCCCATTTGAACCGATGCATCAGGCCCCTCTGAAGTTTCTCTCATGGAAGACGGCTTTCCTAGTGGCCATCACCTCAGCCAGGCTGGTTGGGAGGATCCAGTCGCTCTCTTGCAAACTGCCTTGTCCTTCCATACTACAAGGATGGTGCTGCAAACCCATCCCACCTCTATGACGAAGGTTCCCTCAGAGTTCCATCTCAACAAGCCTTTGGTTCTGCCAGTCTTCTTCTCAAACCCTTCTACACCTGCTGAAAGGGCATGCATTTGTTGGTCGTTGCTCGTGCCTCAAAGTTTTATGTGGAACACGTGAAGGATTTTCAGAAGAGATCACAACTCTTTGTGAATTTTGAACCTGTGAATTATGGGAAGGCCCTGTATAAGGCTTCCATATCCATGTGGCTCACCGGCTGTGTTATACACTGTCAACGTCTGGCCAACAGACCACTACCAGAGCATCTCAGCGTTGATGGCATTTCTCTCTGTTGTTCCCCCGCTCCACATCTGCAGGGCTTATATGTGGATGTCCAACACCTGCACAAGATTCTACTGCATCGCTAAGGATTTCAGGACGGAGTCCCGGGTCGGCTAAGCGGCTCTATGCAACTCCCTCCCCCCGTGGTTGTGTATATGTACTGATGTATAATAGTATTCATGACCATGTGAATCCATGCTAGACCCTATGCTGGAGAAGGAACAAGTTACTTACCTGTAACTCCTGTTCTCCAGCTTTACTCTGGCATGGATTCACATGCGAACCCTCCCTCCTTCCCCTCTGTGGCTCTTCTTGGTTCATACTGCCACTTTACATGCTCTACCACATCTGAAGATGGCCACCAGGGGTGGAGTTTAGGGAGACTACTTTCATTGGATAGGGGCAGTATGACCCAATGGACAGTGATTTGTTATAGAGGAGACAAGCAGTTTTCAGGCTATATCGAAACTGCATTCTTTTTTTACCGAGGATTCCCAGCCTGACAACGGAAAATATTCATGAGCATGTGACTCCATGCCAGACCCATGCTGGAGAACAGGAGTTAACAGGTAAGTAACTTGTTCCTTATTTGACTTGGTTTTGGCACTATGTCGGTTCCCACGGTGTCGGGCTTCAAGCGGTGCAAAGCCTGGAGTTCCAAGATGTCCATTACAGACCCACGCTCGATCGATCCGTGTGTGGTGCCTAAGCGTTGGTCACATCAAAGAGGACTGCAGTTTTTGCATAAATATGAACACGAAATCACTACGGGAGAGGGCTGCGAAAATTGCGTTAGGTCGGCCCCTGTCAAAATCTCCGGCCCGCTCAACTGCATGGCCATCAGACTTGAGACAGAAGGGCCCCCTTCATAAAAGGTGGATAGGTGCTATAAGAAAGCCAAAAAGTACTCTCATTCACGCAGTTATTTCTCATCCTACTCCTCCCAGAAAAAGAAACTGCGTCATCGCCGCAGGCATGATTACGGTTCGTCTGACGAATGCACCAAGTCCGCTTCAGGGCCTACATCAAAAGCTGAGTGGGTGGCTTTTAAAGAGCAAATGCTCAATATGTTCAAGAAACTGGCTGCGGGTATGGGTGACTCCTCGAAACAGCACGCTCCATCGGCTCCAGCGGTGCCCGGAATCCCCGGACCCAAGGAGACTGTACCGGCACCAGTGGCGTCAGCACCGACTGCTGCCAAGGCTTTGGAGCCGCAATCGGTGCCGTCTGGTGTGCATCTGTCAATGCTGACCTGTCGTATGCGCCTCAGACCTGATCATATTTTTTCAGCACTATGGCATCTATCCCACATATTCAGGCTCTGGAGGCAGAGATTTTTTCTCACACCAGGCTGATTTGAGGGCCTTGTCAGAGGGGCTTGGAAATCTAAGTGGCCTGGACACTTCCCCTGATGTGAATATTCAGCAAGCCCACCCTTATGCCACCACACAAGTGGGAAGTATTGTTCCACAGTGGACAGAGTGGTGGAGGCCCTAGGTTGGAGTGTCCCAGCTAGACCTCAGGTTATGAACTTTCTGACATTTTGGATGAGGGAGCCGCTATGGAAAGAGCCATGCCATTCAATGTGGCTATTGCTGACCCTATTGCCACCTTGTGGCAGAATTCAGAATTCAAGAAGCAGTATACGCCTGCAAGGGGGGTGCCCGCTGTACCTCTCCGCTCATCCTATGCTCGAGGGGGCTAGTGGTACAAGCAGCCACCGTCAATACTAGACTGTCCACCTCAACTTCCATTCTCCCTACGGACAGTGAAGATAAGAAAGCTGATGCCATGGCAAAGAAAACATTTTCACCTGGTAGTATGGCCTTAAAGGCGATCAATGCGTCTTGTGCATTTGCCAAATACAGCTTTGGTCTTTGGAAACCATAGGGGAAGCTTCCCAATACATTCCCGAAGGATAGATGTGGGAAGGCTTTCTAATGATTGTGGAAAATGGACAAGAGGTGGCACGACAGTCTTGCACACAAGCCTGGACATTGCTGACTGTGTCAGAAGGCCAGTGGGATCAGCTACAGTCTTGAGGTGGCGGGCCTACCTCCACTCCACAGTTCAGGCTTCTCACCAAACGCCCAGAATAAGTTGCTGGATGTTGCCTTTGATGGCGAGAATCTATTTGGACCAGAGGCTGACGAGTCTGTGGAAAATCTTAAGGACTCAAACTTGCTGCAAAGTCAATGGGCCTAGCTGTGCAGCAACTGACAAAACCCGCATTCAGTTTTGCCTCTAGAGATCAGGGATACAGATAGTATGTCCCATTTGGCAGGAAGGTACAGCTCCCGCAGCCTAGGCAAGGGCAGAGGCATTTTCCATGCTCTGCAAGGGGCACAGGAGCCTCTAGGGGCCAGCAGGCGGCGGCAGCAGTGGCTGGGGCGGCACTGCTGTTAGACGTGCAAAATACTCACTGATTTGTTGCTTGTAGCAGTGTCTGGGTACTCATTTGTTGCTCATGGCATACCTTCTAGCTTGAGAGGATAATTGGGAGAGTCCCACAAGGTTTTCAGAGGCTTGACTAGAAACAGCACACTGTGCACTGAGTCGGGAAGGCTCACTGAATCGGGATTGGTGGATTTGGGAATAGATGAATTTTGGAAAGGAGAAATCCATCCAAGTTCAGTCTTTCAAGATCCAGAATGCCCATATAATAAGAAAGAAAGAACGCAAAATTGGCAATAGGTGAGCTGCCTGTAACTGGAATCCAATGAGGGAGCGCAGGCAGGGAGGAGGAGATCCAACAACTGAATGCAGGCGGCAGAGTAGGAGGTCCAATACGGATGGCGTGGAAAGGCGGAAGTACAGACAGATGCAGACAAAGTAAAGCAGAGAAGCAGACTAAGTATTGCACAACCGCTTAGAAGCGAAAACAAGAGTCAGAATATGGCAGCAAACCGGGATGAAGATCAGCATGGGCAGAGCGTGCCGGAAGCACGTACCGCTTCGCACAGACAAAATAGAGGAAATATGAAACAGAGAAAATAACAAAAGAAAATTAGAAGAAAAGCAAGTGTGACATGATCGAGAGAGTCGTGTAGGGAAGGCAACAAGAGGAACGACCGAAAGGTTGTGATGGAACTTGCAGGAAAGAAGAAGGAATACCGCAGGCACAGTAATGTAGAAAAGTGAAACGGAGAACAGCAAAGTCCATTTGAATATAGGATAAAGTAAGGAGCATTAGTAGCGATGCACTAAAATAACCTGTTCCCCGGCATATGTAGAATCATACCGGAAGGTTGTTAAGCGCTATTTCGGAACCAATTAGACTGCTGTCTTGCAATATGAACGGCACTAAAGAGGCGACATCTTGTAGTGTGTCTGGAATGGATTGGATGACGTTTCTTCCATTGGTGCCACTAGTATAGTGAGGTTGGTTTCCATGGGTGAGTACGATGAAATATTGTGATGAGGATGGGAGCATGAACAGAAGAATCTGGTTCCATGTGCGATCTGAAGGTTCATATCCCTTCCACTCAAGGAGATATTGTATACGGCCTCTGAAGTATTGAGAATCACAGATTATGGCTACTTCATATTCTGGACCATGGGCACTATTGATTGGATGCAGACTTCTTTTGATTTCTTGAACAGCAATCTGGTATGTGAGGTTTCAGTTGCGAAACGTGAAACAAAGGATGCATTTTAGACCAGGATAAAACAGAGGTAGTTTTATATGATAGGCCACAGCTCCCACAGTGTTTACCACCTTGAATGGACAGAAATATTTAGGAGATGGTTTAGAAGGGATCAGTCTTTTAGGAAGGAAATAGGAAGATAACCAAACCAGGTCACCTGTTTAAAAATGTGGGTACTTTTGATAGTTTTTTTTATCTGCATAGTATTTTGACTTGGCTCTATATTCTTTCAAGGCTTGCAGAGTGACTGTATGACCTTGCTATCTGTTTGTTATTTAATCATCCCCAGATGGTATTTGTGATGAGGTCAGTGCTGCTGTAGGTACGATCGACGGATGGAATCTGTAAGAGCAGAAGAAAGGGCTTTTTCCTGTGGCTGAGTGAATGGCATTATTGTAGGCGAATTCAGCACAGGGTAACCAAGAATTCCAATTGTCTTGTGCCGCAGATATGGAACAACGGAGATGCTGTTCCAGTGATTGGTTAAGTCTGGGTGTCTGTCCATTCTATTGTGGATGGAATCCTGAAGTAAGGGATCGCTGTATTACCAATGCTTTGCAGAGGTACTTCCAAAAGGTAGAGATGTAGTGAGATCCACGGTCTGATGGTATGGACTTAGGAATACTGTGCAGTCTGAAGATTGCTTGAAGAAAACCGGATGCCATTTGTGCTGCAGTTCATATTTTTTTCCATAGGAATAAAATGTGCTAATTTAGTCATGGAATCGATAGTGAACATGATGGTTGTGTAATGGGAAGAAGGGGGGAGTTCCACAATTAAGTCAGTGGAAATACTTTCCCACGGTTGTGATGGTATGGTTGGTTGGACTAGCTTTCCTAACAGCCTTGCGAGGAGTTTTTGTTTGCAGACAAACTACACAAGAGGATACATACTCTTTATTTCTGTGGACATTTAAGGTCACCAAAAATGTTGTGACTAAATCTAGAGTGGTATGGATTACTCTGACCTGCAGGTTTATGGTCATGACAGAGTCTTAGTATCTCTTGTTGTCATAGAAGAGTTGTTATATAAATGTTTTTCAAGAAAGAAGAGGCCATCTTCTTGTAATTTGTAAGTCATTACATCTTGTTTAGCGGATTCTGTCAATTTGTTACTTTGGTTTCTAATGCTCTGTAGGAGATCGGTTACAAAGAAAAAGAAAGATGCCTCAGGAAACATTTTCTCTCGGACAAACGGATCTTTATCACCTCGTGCCTATCGAGATAAGGCATCAGCCATTTGATTAGTCGACGCAGTGATGTATGTAAGGATCTTGTCAAATGAACAAATAAAATGGGCCCATCTTGCCTAACGACAGCTTTGGTGTTTAAAGTTCTGAAAAACGTTAAGGTTGTGATGATCAGTATAGATGGTGATGGGATGTTGTGATCCTAATAACAAATGTCTCCACTCTTGACAGGCTCTCTCAATGGCCAATAGCTCTTTCTCCAAAATGGTGTAGTTCCATTCAGAAGAGGATAAGGTCTTGGACATACAGGCTATCAGATGTTCGAGGCCCACAGGAGAAACCTGCTTTAGGACAGCTATAGCTGAATGAGATGTGTCTCTCTCTAATATGAAGGGCTTTGTCTGATCAGGAAGCCTTCTAATTGGTGCAGAGGAAAAGGCTCTTATCAGTAGGTCAAATCTTTTTTGAGCATCTGTTGTCCAGTGGAATTTCTGTCTTTTTATCAGCATTGTTGTTAAGGGTTGATTCAATTTAAAAACCACTGTAACTTTAGTAAGATCCCTGGCTGGTCCATCCGCTGATAAGATAAATCCCAAGTAAGGAACTGTAGACTGATGGAATAACATGTTTTGATCTTGGCAAATAGGTGATTTTGTCTTAAACGTTGTAACACTCCTGTCACATGTCGGTTGTGTTCCTCTAAAGTCTTGGAGAAGACTAGGATGTTGTCTAAATATACCACGAGGGAGGGCAACAGAAAGCCTGCAAAGACATTGTCTATGAACCTCTGGATAATGGAAGGAACATTTGCCAAGCCAAAAGGCATTACACAATACTCATAATGACCGAATGGTGTGCAAAACCCCATTTTCCATTCATCACCTTCATGTATTCTCACCAAGTGGTAGGCTCCTGTGAGATGCAACTTGGAAAAGATGGTAGCTCCTCTAACAGCCTCCAAAATATCCTGGATCAGAGGCAGAGGATATTGGTCTTTAGTGGTGATTTTATTTTGTCCTCTGTAATCAATGCAAGGGCGTAGTTCTTTGCAGTCTTTCTTTGGAATGAAGAATAAGGAAGCACCTGCCAGAAATGTTGACTCCGTTATGAGACCATGATGCAAGTTTGTCTGTAAGTATGTATGGAATGCTTCCTTTTCAGGTTCTGATAAGGTATACATACGACCAGAAGGTACTTGTGTATCAGGCAATAATTTGATGGCACAAAGATCACCCCTGTGAGGGGGTAATTCTTTAAATTCTTTGTTCGCAAATACGTCCATGTATTCATGATAACATTCCAGCAGAAGACAAAGAGTCGGATGGTATTATTAGTTGTATCAGTTTCCCGGGTTTTTATATGTGTATGGAACCTTACTGCTCCTGGTTGAAGGCATGGTGATAAACAATGTTCTGATCCCAGAATGAGAGTTCCAGCAGTTCAATTGATGTAAGGGTTATGTAACGCTCACCTGGTTCCCACGGAGGCGCGGCGTCGAAGGCGCAGAACTCTGAAGATGGACAGGAAGGGCCCCTCTATTCTGGCTTCCCTGGCTCGTTGGATACCCTCCTGTGCGTGAAAAGGGAGTATTACCAACTGTGGAACAATGCTCAAGCCTCCCACTCCCTTCCAACCCTCCACGATACCTCCTCCACGATTCCCCGTGAAGCCTCACCTTAGGGTTTGGAAGGATGAGCTCTCCATCCTGCTTCTGATGCAGGGGCGCGTTGAAACCCAGTTACTTCACTGGATTGAGGATTGATGGGAGTTCAGGTAAGCTTAACTGTTCAGGTAAGGCTCTGTAAAAGTTCTGTTCAAAAGTTCAAGCTTAATAATAATAATGTTCGTTGTCTAATTGCAGCAAGCGCTAATGCTTATGTCTTTTTCCCCTTAGGGGCCGGGGTTCGGAGTGCCGGAGATATGGCGCCGACCCGAAGTGAAACAGTTCTGGATGAGCGCTCAGGTAATGTCTTTGCATTCGCTCATTCAATGTCTTTGTCTTTTTTCCCCATAGGGGCCGGGGTCCGGAGATGCCAGGAAGCGGCAGGACCCGAAATGCAGTGGGAATAATCCAACAGGTAAGACTTAAAAGGAAACTGAGCTTTCCTTATTCCTTTTCTCCCTCTCACCTTTGTTCTTGTCTTTTTTCCTCTAGGCGCCGGGGCGTAGCTGAATCCGGAAGATCGCTGCTGAAGATGGAAGCGCCTTGCAAAGGTGAGTAAAATGCAGCGCTGCAGCGATCGAAACGAATGCCTTTAAAATGATGTCTTCCTTTTCAGGGCCATTGGAGAAATGACTCCGGGATGCAGATTTAGCTGGTAAGGGCTTTTCTTCTCCTATTCTCTTCCTTTCTCCCCTTGCAGGTGTTCCAGGGTGCTGGCAGGCGTGGCTGAAGTCAGGATGCAGGAGCTGACACGGTGAGCGTCCAGCTGCTAGGTGCAGAACAACGCGAAGCATGTGTGGCTGTTCGGGTGGGGTTTAAATAGCCTGGGAAGACGTTCCTGGTATGTATCCTTCCACCAATCAGGTATGTATCCTTCCCCGACCACACCCGGGTGGTGAAGTAGTCCTACAGGTTAAGTAGTCCCATTCAGGCGTCAAGAGGGCCTGGATGAAGCAGCAAGGTCTGCATCAGGTAAGTGTGCACCCAAGCACTTAAACACATATCCTCTTCTATGAGCCTGGCGCCTAAGGCGCCAGGACTGGGGTCCGCTATGAGCCTGGCGCCTAAGGCGCCAGGACTGAGTCCAAAGGGCCCCGACTTGGGCCCGCTGAGACTTCCCTGGGGAAAATGATGTCTGCCTCTGGGGTTGCTGGGCCCGGCCTGGCTCCTTGGAGGTAGGCATCATGACAGTGCCCCCCCTCAAGGCCCCTCCCAAGGTCTTTTCCTCCGGGGGTTTTGGTTTGTGCGGGAATCTTCGATGGAATCGTTGAATTAATCGTGGTGCGTGAACATAGTTACTGGGTTCCCAAGATCTTTCCTGTGGTCCATATCCTTTCCAATCAACAAGATAGAAGAGTTTCGACTTAACTATCTTGGAATCTAAAATGTCTTTCACTTCGAATTCTAATTCTCCATCAATTTGGACAGGGCCTGGGGGCTCAGACAGTCTGGTTCCAGGTTGTACTGGTTTTAGAAGAGATGCGTGAAAAACGGGATGAATCCGCATGTTGGATGGTAAATCGAGTTTAAAGGCCACTGGGTTGATAATAGCTTTGATGGGGTAAGGCCCAATGAATCTGGGATTAAAAGTTTGCTGACCCTTGAGGGGTAGATGTTTAGTTGCTAGCCATACCTGATCTCCTACTTGGTAAGGAGGAGTTTTACTTCGGTGCAAATCAGCGTTTTCTTTATACTTTTTCTTGGCTTGCTGTAAGTGGGTTGTAGCTTCTTTGAAGGCTTGGGTTATTGTGGAATGTAGGTGATTTACTGCAGGCATCTCCAGGGTCAGAGGTGGATCTAGTTCAGAGGTCCGAGGATGGTGACCATACAGGGTATAAAAAGGAGTCTGTCCGGTTCCAGAATGCACTGAATTGTTGTATGCATATTCTGCAATCCAAAGGATGTCTTTCCAATTTAACTCGGATTGGTGTAACATGCACCGCAGATATTGCTCGAGAGTCTGATTGGTTCTCTCGGTTTGTCCGTCGGTCTGGGGGTGGTGGCTGGTGGATAACCGCACGTCTATTTGTGCTAGTTGACAACATTTCTTCCAAAAGTGGGAGATAAATTGACTTCCACGGTCTGAGACTAATATGGAAGGGAAACCATGTAACCGCACTATATTTTCCATAAATTCCTTGGCCAAGGTGGAAGCTGACGGCAATCCTTTTAAAGGGATAAAATGGGCCATTTTGGAGAATAGATCCACTATTACGAGAATCGTGTTGTAACCACCACAAGGAGGCAGGTCAGTTATAAAGTCCATTGACAAGGTGTGCCAAGGTGCTGGTGGAATGTCCAAAGGTTGAAGTAGGCCGGCTGGCCTTTTCTTTTGACTCTTATTTTGGGCACAGATTCCGCAAGACAACACAAATGACTTTGTCTTTTCTCCAAGAAGGCCACCAGAAGTGGCGTTTGATCTTTTCTTCTGTTTTCGCGATACCGGGGTGTCCTTCCATTAATGATTCATGATGACGGGTAATGACAAGTTCCTGCAATTCTTTACTTGGCAGAAATAACCGCTCTTGGAAGTAGGGTAAATCATCCTTAACGGTGTAGTGAGGACCCTTTTGACTCCATTCCAGTAAGGCAGAAGAGTCAAAAAGCTGTTTTACTTGAGCTTGGATGTCCTCAATGGTTTGCAATGAAGTCAAGCCCAGAATTCTTTGTTCCGGTGTGATTGGCACAGGTTCTAAACTCGAATTGGGCTCTTCCATGCCTATCCGGGATAAGGCATCTGCCTTACCATTCTTGCAGCCAGGGCGATAGGTAATTACAAAATCAAATTCCGCAAAGAATAAAGCCCATCGGAGTTGTCGCGAAGATTGAGCTTTGGCCGTCTTTAAATACTGCAAATTTCTGTGGTCTGTAATTACGGTGATGGTGTGTCTTGCACCGAGAAGATAGTGACGCCAAGCCTTGAAAGCTCATTTAATAGCCAGTAGTTCTTTGTCGGTAATTGCGTAATTGAGTTCAGGTGGAGAGAATTTTCTGGACCAAAAGGCTACAGGGTGTAGTTGGTTAGTTTCTGGGTCTCTTTGCGACAGGACAGCTCCCATGGCCGAACTGGATGCATCGGTTTCCACGATGTAAGGGAGATCTGGGCGCGGGTGCTTCAATACAGGTGCAGAGGTGAATTTGGTTTTCAGGTCCTGAAAGGCTTGTTCAGCCTCAAGAGTCCATTCAAAGCGTTTGTTTTTCTTTAGGAGAGCTGTGATGGGTTGAACAGTTCGAGAAAATTCCGGGATGAACCTTCGATAGAAATTGGCAAAGCCAAGCATGCTTTGCACTCCCTTCACAGAGCTAGGAGATGGCCATTTGAGAATGGCGTCCACTTTCCGCGAGTCCATTCGGATTCCTTGAGGTGTCAGGATGAATCCGAGAAACTCCACTTCTGTGGTATGAAAAACGCATTTTTCGAGCTTGGCAAATAATTTGTGCTGGCGCAATTTCTCAAGAACTGCCCTAACATGGTTTCTGTGATCAGATTCTGAGGAGGAATACACCAGGATGTCGTCAATATAAACGATGACACAAACATCGATAAGTTCCCGAAGAACATCATTCATGAAGTACTGAAAGGCGGCAGGTGCGTTGCACAAACCGAAGGGCATTACTTGATATTCGAAGAGCCCAAATTTGGTGCGGAATGCAGTCTTCCACTCGTCGCCCTCTTTTATACGTACCAGGTGGTAAGCTCCTCGGAGATCTAGCTTGGTGTACACACGAGCATCTTTTACTTGGTCGATAAGCTCAGGTATCAGGGGCAAAGGGTAACGATTCTTAATCGTTATCTGATTTAGGGCGCGGTAGTCAATACAGGCCCTAAGGTCTCCTTCCTTTTTAGGTACGAAGAACAAAGCGGAAGAGACTGGTGTCATGATCTCTGCTTCCAAAAGGTCAGGGTTTTCCCAACTCCCTTGGAAGCAGATCCATAACCCAGGTTCCGAGTGCCAACCAGTCCCAATTGGGACCTTTTGGACCCAGTCCTGGCGCCAGTGGCACCAGGCTCATAAATATGCCCAGTCCCAGCGCTGGAAGCGCCGGGCTCATAATGCTTGGGTGGACTTACCTTCAGCAGACCATGCTGCTTACTTGCCTGCCAGTTGAGCCTCTGATCCTCTTCTGTTTGGAACTACTTTTCCTGTTGGGTGGGGCTGGAGCCACTCCCTAGATTCAGAACACTGGAACTCTTCTGGAAGGCAGGAACTCTTTTCTTACCAGGAACTCTTTTCTTACTTAGGCGTGGCTGTGGAAGGAGACACCTAAGCACTACAGGAGGCTATTTAAACCACACCCGGTGGATGAATCTTGCTTTGCGTTATTCTGCAACCTCTGCAGCAGAACGCTCATCGTGTCTTCTGCATCCGGTCCTGGGCCTAAGGAAAAAGGCTTACCATCCTGAATCCAGTCTTCAGCAACACCTATAAAGACAAGAAAGAACAGGTTAGCATTCCGGCATCTGAAAGGCAAAGGCTTACCATCCTGAATCCAGTCTTCAGCAACACCTATAAAGACAAGAAAGAACAGGTTAGCATTCCGGCATCTGAAAGGCAAAGGCTTACCTACTCTTCGTACGCTCCGGAGGCCTTCGGCGCTGCATCCCGCATCTGAAAGACAAAACAAGGTGCGTTTAAAGACATTGGGGAACTTTAATACTCACGTGCCATTACTCCTTTCCACATCTAATCCAGTGGGTATTCCGGCACCCTGCAGCCGCTCCGAACTCGTACCTGCAAAATAAAAAGACAGTTAGAGCGCATAGTGAAGCAGGCAACAAGCGCTTACTTACGTGCTTCCAGGCGCTTCTATTCATCACACGGGCTCCATCTTCAACTCACTTCAGCCCGTCATCCGCCATCGCCGGAACCCTGCAAAACAAGAGACATCATTACTAAAGACTTTAAAGACATTTGAATGACTCGAAACTTACCGTTCGTGCAGTAAACGACGGACAGCAGTCCTCTGAAGTCAAGAGGCCTGCGCTACCTATCCAGTGAAGAAACTGGTTACAGCACCCTGCCCCGAGGCAGATGGAGAGCTCGGCATTCACTTACCTAAGGTGAGAGCGTTAACCTTTGGGGGTCTACAGGAGAGGAGAAGAGGAAAGAGATAGGGACACCCCAATAACCCCAGTTCATTAACCCCATATTTTCTATCTGCAGACATCTTACTCTACACGTCAGGCATACAGTGCACAGAGGTCCAGCCCAAAGAGCCAACCGGGTGCTACACATCACCTTTGAAGATACGGTAGTCGCCCAGTCAAGACCGGCGCCTCTGCGAGAATCAGGTGAGCGTTACACTGGTGACTTTGATGGGCGAATGAAACCATTGGCCAGGTATTGATCCAAATACTGGCGCAAATGCAGGTTCTCAGGTTCAGTAAGAGCATAAATCCTACTACAAGGTAGTTGTGCATTGGGTACCAAGTCGATTTGGCAATCGTAAGATCGATGGGGAGGTAAGGTGTTAGTCTGCTCTTTCTGAAAAACGTCTTGGAATTCTTGGTATTCAGATGGTAGCTGTACAGGGGTGGAAGTTACAGAGGCTAGACCCATAGCTGGATTCCTTGGGTAACAGGTTGGTTCACAATCAGGAAAAGTTATCTTCTTTGCTCGCCAGTCTATTCTCGGATTATGTGTTTCTAACCAAGGGATTCCAAGAAGTACTTGAAATTGTGGGGCCTTGATCACATCAAACACGATTGCTTCCCGATGTCCGTCCTGACCCACCAGAGTGATTTCAACTGTGGAATGCGTTACAGGCCCTGAGGCTATTTCGGTTCCATCAACTGTAGTAATTACATCTTGGGTTACTTTCGGGCGGAGAGGAAGCTTAATCCTGGAAGCCAATTCACGGTCTATGTAATTTCCAATAGCTCCACTGTCTATGTATGCTTTTATAGCATGCAACTGCTGAGACTGTTTTGGGTTCACAAGCACCATTGGCATAACAAAATGCGAGGTCAAAGAGTTTGTTTTCAAGCTCGGCAAGCGGATCCCTACGCTTGTCGGGCTAGGTCGTTTCCCGAACCAGGTGTCAATAACTCGTTATCAGTGGCTCCAACCACCTTCTTGGGTGGTTTAACTGGACAACTTTGAAGAAAGTGACCGGAAGTTCCGCAATACAGACAAAGTTGCATTTGTCGCCTTCTCTCTCGTTCCTTCTGCGTTAATGGTCCTTTAACACTGCCAATTTGCATAGGTTTGGAAACGTCAGTACTCTTGGAGTTAACGTGGGTCTTGATAGGTACTCTGGTTTCATACTTGAGCCGATCTGCTTTTCTATTTTGAAGTCTGTGATCAAGTTGAACCACTAAGTCTATGTAGTCTGCGCAGGCCTGGGGTGGATCTACTATCTGAGCTATAACATCTTTAAGCTCTCCGCGCAGGCCTCGATGAAACAATGTGATCCTTTTATTTTCAGGCCATCCGGTTTCCACAACTAGTCTATTAAAGGTGGCGATATAGGACAAAAGATCCTGATTACCTTGTCGTAAGGATAGCAGTTCGTTGTCAAGGGCCTGTCCCTGCGAGTGTCGAGCGAACAATCTTTCCATGCTGGCCTGGAAGCCCTGGAAATCCCGGAGAATGGGATCATCCTGATTTACCAATGGAATAGACCAATCGGCAGCACAGCCACTGAGGTAAGATAGTACAAAGGCTACTTTGGTCTGGTCGTTGGGGAAGGCCCCGGGCCTGCATAAAAAGTGTAAACGGCATTGGTTCATAAAAACGGCATATTTCTTGGGATCCCCCGCAAAACGTTCCGGCGGGGCCAAAGGCATGTGTCCAGGTAGATTGATTTGTACCGGGTTATTCGAACTCATTGTTGTAGAAATATCTCCGGAAACAGGTAAAGGAGTGTGCTCTGCCTGGCCCTGCAATAACCTTTTGGCCAGATCATCAGTTCTTTCCTTGCATAGGATTAGTTCCCTTCTGAGAGCATTAGTCTCCTGGCGGGCTGAGTGCACTTCTGCCCGTAATTCCCCTAAAAGATGGGCCAGCTGATCTGTCTCGGAAGTCTCCATAGCGCCCGGGTGGGAAATTGTGGTGAGGCTTCGCGTTCTGTAACGCTCACCTGGTTCCCACGGAGGCGCAGCGTCGAAGGCGCAGAACTCTGAAGATGGACAGGAAGGGCCCCTCTATTCTGGCTTCCCTGGCTCGTTGGATACCCTCCTGTGCGTGAAAAGGGAGTATTACCAACTGTGGAACAATGCTCAAGCCTCCCACTCCCTTCCAACCCTCCACGATACCTCCTCCACGATTCCCCGTGAAGCCTCACCTTAGGGTTTGGAAGGATGAGCTCTCCATCCTGCTTCTGATGCAGGGGCGCGTTGAAACCCAGTTACTTCACTGGATTGAGGATTGATGGGAGTTCAGGTAAGCTTAACTGTTCAGGTAAGGCGCTGTAAAAGTTCTGTTCAAAAGTTCAAGCTTAATAATAATGTTCGTTGTCTAATTGCAGCAAGCGCTAATGCTTATGTCTTTTTCCCCTTAGGGGCCGGGGTTCGGAGTGCCGGAGATATGGCGCCGACCCGAAGTGAAACAGTTCTGGATGAGCGCTCAGGTAATGTCTTTGCATTCGCTCATTCAATGTCTTTGTCTTTTTTCCCCATAGGGGCCGGGGTCCGGAGATGCCAGGAAGCGGCAGGACCCGAAATGCAGTGGGAATAATCCAACAGGTAAGACTTAAAAGGAAACTGAGCTTTCCTTATTCCTTTTCTCCCTCTCACCTTTGTTCTTGTCTTTTTTCCTCTAGGCGCCGGGGCGTAGCTGAATCCGGAAGATCGCTGCTGAAGATGGAAGCGCCTTGCAAAGGTGAGTAAAATGCAGCGCTGCAGCGATCAAAACGAATGCCTTTAAAATGATGTCTTCCTTTTCAGGGCCGTTGGAGAAATGACTCAGGGATGCAGATTTAGCTGGTAAGGGCTTTTCTTCTCCTATTCTCTTCCTTTCTCCCCTTGCAGGTGTTCCAGGGTGCTGGCAGGCGTGGCTGAAGTCAGGATGCAGGAGCTGACACGGTGAGCGTCCAGCTGCTAGGTGCAGAACAACGCGAAGCATGTGTGGCTGTTCGGGTGGGGTTTAAATAGCCTTGGAAGAAGTTCCTGGTATGTATCCTTCCACCAATCAGGTATGTATCCTTCCCCGACCACACCCGGGTGGTGAAGTAGTCCTACAGGTTAAGTAGTCCCATTCAGGCGTCAAGAGGGCCTGGATGAAGCAGCAAAGTCTGCATCAGGTAAGTGTGCACCCAAGCACTTAAACACATATCCTCTTCTATGAGCCTGGCGCCTAAGGCGCCAGGTCTGGGGTCCGCTATGAGCCTGGCGCCTAAGGTGCCAGGACTGAGTCCAAAGGGCCCCGACTTGGGCCCGCTGAGACTTCCCTGGGGAAAATGATGTCTGCCTCTGGGGTTGCTGGGCCCGGCCTGGCTCCTTGGAGGTAGGCATCATGACAGGTTATGCTTTCTTAGGCAGAGCAAACCCAATATCAAAGGGTAATGGCTGCTTTTATTAGATCAAATGTTACCTTCTCCGATTGAGAGAAAATGGACATAGTAATGTGGGTGGTTTGTTCTTTAATCGGTCCACATATTAGAGGAGTACCATCAACTCCTTCTACAGGAATATGTATTGATTTACTGATTTTGGGTATGTTGTTTTGTTCAGCCCATTCGGCAACCATAAAGAGTCCTGTGGCTCTGAAGTCTATGAGAGTAGGCATTCTCATTATTGTTTTGGCGGAAAAACATAAACACTTATAGAACTACCATGGCATGAGGATTATGAATAGAGCCCAAGCAACTTTCTCAACCGACCCATCCATTGCTCTCTTTACGGATGGGTAGAGGCCTTTCCTGAACACCTTGGAGTGGCAAGTGGGCAGTCCTTTAGGACATGGTTCTTTGACCCACAATACATACAAATACCCAATGTCCTCCTGTTTCCCTCTTCAGGGGTCCCCAAGCCATTCCTAGTTGCATTGGCTCTCCTTCAGAAGGTTTTGATACCTTAAAATGGTCGACACGTGGATTGTCAGAGGAAACCCAATAGGTCCTGTTCTTCTTTTCCAGGATTCTCTCTCGTATTTTATAATCCATTTGTAGCACTAAGGATCTCATTTCAGCTATGTTATAAGGATGAGGAATTCTGGATACCTTTTATTTAAGATCCTCATTTAACCCTCTCTGAAATATGGTGAGTAGTGCATCATCTGGCCATGCTGATTCTGAGGCCAGTTGTTTAAACTGGGTTATGTAGTTCAAAATGTCCATACTGCCTTGTCTTCGAATTAACTGCTACAAACGGCCAGCACACAGTATGGGGAGAGACGAAGAGCACAGAAGTCAGAACCAACAAGGTAAGAAAAGCCCCACTAACCCAATCCTAAAACCTTGAGTTCCACATACATCTCTTAAACACTAAACAAACACAACCCCTTCTCTGCACAGCTATCCACATGCACTTCACTACACTGCAACAACCAAACAAACCACACAGAGTCACGCACAACAGCACATGGCAATCTACCGAGCTGTAAATCGCAAACCAAGAACAGCGAACGGTGCAAACCAAACTGAAGCTTTCAACAGGATATCACAACTCTCGCTCTACCTCTTCCTGCTATGCCCTACTAACCACCCAACACTCCACCCTTTTCAGATCCGCCAGGGGACCACTCTCGTAGTGATAGTATGCAGTATAAATGATCTTTAACATTAACATTAAATCTAACACGTTTTCTTGTGCTGAGACGACCAATTCTCTTTGTCCAAACATAACTTGTAAGCTATTGACAAAAGCAGGATGAGAATCCAGCAATTGATTGTTCGTGGTTTCTAGTGGTGTTGCTCAAGCAAGGGCATTTCCTGACAAATTTGAGATCAAAAGCTAATTTTAGAGCGATCCCTGGGGAAAAATGTCTGTTTTAGGGTGAACTGGACCATGCAAGTATCAATACATTCTTAAGTCTTTTCGGGTCCAATCTCGTTTTTTTGCGGCCAAAGGACCCGGTGAGAGTTCAGTATGCAATTGTGTTACCATTTGCCTTAGCAGTGTATTTTCATTCTTAACATTTTGCACTTCTACATTCAACGATTGGGCAGCTGCAACCAATTATTGCACTTGTTGATCCATTCTTGGATTCCTTTTTAGGCTTTGCTATCTATTAGACGGGCAAAAGTACTCGCTGTTTTGTTGCTTGCAGCAGTGTCTGGGTAGTCACAGTCGTTGCTTGTTGCATAGCCTCTAGCTTGAGATGATAATTGGGAGAGTCCCACAAGGTGTCCAGATGTCTGACTAGAAACAGGACTCTGTGCACCCAGTGGGCAGTGCCCTCGGGAAACCCTCACGTGGAATAAAACCCGAATCAGGATTAGTGGATTTGGGAATAGATGAATTTTGAATTGGAGAAGTTCATCCAAGTTCAGTCTTTCAAGATGCAAAGATCCAGAATGTGCATATAGTAAGAACAGAGTGAACTCAAAACTTGCAACAGGTGAGCGGCCCGTAGCTGGAATCCATTGAGGGATTGTGGGCAGTGAGGAGGAGATCCCACAACTGAATGCACGCTGCGGAGTATGAGGTCCATTAAGGATTGCATGGAAAGGCAGATATGCAGACAGATGCAGACAGAAAGTATAGCAGAACCGAGTAGAAGGGAAAAGAAAAGAAAGTCAGACTATGGCAGCAAACATGGATGAAGAGTTCAAGGTAAGCAGAAGGCAAGAATGAGGAAGAGAGAGGAAGGATCAGCATGGCCGGTGAATGCAGGTACTGTTTCGCACAGAAAAACCAGAGGAAATATGGAATGGAGAAAAGAATAGAAGAAAGTTAGAATTTGAAGAAAAAGCAAAGACCGAGAGGTTGTGATGGAACTTGCAGGAGAGAAGAAGGAATACCGCAGGTGCTGTAACAGAGAAAAGTGAAACAGGGAACAGCAAAGTCCATTTGAATGTAGGAAATAGTAAGGAGCGTTCAGAGCGACGCACTAAACTAACCTGTTCGTCGGCATTTCTAGAATGATATCGGAAGGTTGTTAGGTGCCATTTTGGAAACAACTAGACTGGCGTTTTCAAATATGACTGGCACTAAAGAGACACCTTCTTGTATTGTTCCTGGAATGGATTGGATGACATTTCTTCCATTGGTGCTACAAGGATCGCAAGGTTGGTTTCTTAATAACTGCCCTCAAAGCCACCCATGCTTCACCGGTTTGAGGATAGATAGGCAAGCACTGGCCTTAATTGCGGGAGATTTCCTCTGATGCCTGGGCCCTTCAGCTCATCAAATAGGGGTACTGTCTGCCTTTTCTAAAGAGGCATCCGCTCAGACCACCTCAACCTCCTCAACAACCAGAACAGTAGCTCCAAAAAGAACTGTGAGCCCTGCTTTTGAAGGGTGCCATGGAAGAGGTTCCTCCCAGGCTGGAAGGATAGGGCTGGTATTCCCGGTAATTCCTGGTACCCTAGAAAGGGGGAGGACTCTGGTCCATCTTGGACCTCAGGGCATTGAACACGTTCCTGAGAAAGGACAAGTTCAAGATGGTGACGTTGAGAGAAATTCTTCACATGCTCAGACTTCAGGACTGGCTGATATCAATAGATCTCCAGGACAAATTGTTTCATGTGCCGAGCCACCAAAAGCATAGGAAATTCCTGAGATTCCTCATAGGGGACAAGTACTACCAGTTCAAAGTGCTCCCCTTTGGGTTGACCTCTGCCTGAGGGTTTTCACCAAGCTAATGGTGGTAGTCACGACCCACCTCAGGAGATCCAGCGTCTGTGTGTTCCCATACATGGATGACTGATTGATCCGAGGGAGGTAGACAGAGCAGGTTTGTCCCATCTCAAGGACACCTGGTCGCTACTCCACAGGCTGGGCTTCTCTCTGAACTTGCAGATGTCCAACAAAAGCCCATCTTAAAACCCAACCCGTCCTCAATGACCATTAATCAGGCTTTCCAGTGGGGTTTGGTACTGAGACTGTACTCCTTGAGCTTAAATCTAAGCTACTTACTCGTATGGACAGGAATTAAGCCTCATTACTAATGTTGCTGGACCTATCAGCTGCTTTTGACCTGGTGGACCATTCAATCATGTCCACCAGGTTAAAGGAAGTTGCAAACGTTTCACCACTTGCTATTCAATGGGTGTCCTCTTTTCTTGGCAATCACGAAAGTAGGGTTTACCTTGGAGAAGCTGAATCAGTACCATTTAATGTTGGTTGTGGGGTCCCTCAAGGGGCATGCACCTCACCATGGTTTTATAATATTTTCACTGTCCCACTGTTTGCTAGGCTGGTGCATGAGGACGTAGTTTTTATGAATTATGCCGACGACACGCAATGTGTCGTCCCTCTTACCAGGAATCACGGATTCGATGAAACAGAAATTAACAAATTATTTGACCTCTTTGAGTCATGGATGATTCACAATAAATTAGCACTCAATAAGGACAAAACCGAGCTGATGGTAATTGAGTCTATTCCTATGCTATAGAAACTAGGCATGGCATATGAGAGTTTTCACACAGGGACAGAAATTATAGCTCCGCTGAAGAAAGTGAAAACTCTTGTAGTAGTACTTGACCAGCATCTTACCATGAGACCATATGTAAGCAGCCCGGTGTCATCATGCGCATATTATATAAAGTTGCTCGCTCATTTAAGATCCTTGATCTCCCAAGAGAATGCGGAAATGATTGCTAGAGCAACTATCGGGGCAAAAATTGATTACTGCTCCAGTTTACTCATAGGTATTGATAAAACTAGCCAGAATAAACTCCAGGTTTGTCAGAATGGAGCTGTCAGAGTAGTGATGGGGCTCAAACGCAGGGACCATGTCACATCGGCCAGACGCTCTCTACACTGGCTACTGATTGAAGCAAGGATACGTTTTCGAATCCTAACCATTGTTCAGCGGTGTAGATCGGGTAACATGCCAGTATATCCACAACAACTACTGTTCACAAGATCCTATGACACATTATTAAGATCTAATAATTAGAATCTTCTCAGCACTCCCAAATTCCATACTGTTAGTGTCCAACACAGCCTTCTCAGCAATTGCCCCAAAAGTATGGAATAATCTGCCTCCAGAGCTGAGATGCCTGGAATGCACTGAAACATTTAAAAGGAAACTGAAAACTCATCTGTTCACATAGGCAGACTTTTTTCGCCAGCTGAATATAGGATTCCTGAGGGCCTACTTGTTTTTATGTTGTATATGTCTTGTTGCACCCTCAAGCCGCAGGGTCCATGGATGCACGTAATAAATCTCTTAAAGTAAAGTAAACAACCCCAACACAAAGGCTCCAGTTCATTGGAGCGGTCCTGGACACTCGGGTGGGCAAGGCCCCCGAGGGGAGAGCCTGACCAAGGGCTCAACTGTTCCAGAACCACACCACCCTGCCCGCGGTTTTCTTCCTTCATCTCTCGGCTCTCATGGCTTCCTGCATTTTTCTAGTTCCAGAGGCCAAACTGTGAATGCAGCCTCTACAATGGCTCCTTTGTGGTCAATGGTCCCAATACTTCGGAACATTAAAGGACATTTTAAAGGTGTCAAGGTCATTGGCCATTGATCTCTCTTGGTGGGCCAGCAGCGAGAACATGATGGTGAGGGGGACCTTTTGTGCCTCTGTGTCCCCATGCCAGGGTGGTCACAGATGAGTCTCTAAAGGGTTGGGGTGCGCACTGTAAGGATTTGCAAGTGAGTGGCCTTTGGTCCACAATGGAAGCCCAGTTGCACATGAACATGCTGGAGCTTCGAGCAGTCGGTTTGGCCCTGAAAGCGGTTGCGCCCTCTCTCAAAGGGAAGCACGCCCTTATTATGATGGGCAATACAGTCGCCATGAACTACCTGAACAAGCAGGGAGGCTTGTTCTCCCTTTCCCTTTGAAGAGAAGCGATGCAGCTGTGGTTCTAGCTTTTGGAGAACCAGATCTCAGTCTCGGAAATGCATCTGCCAGGGACAGAGAACAGATTGGCGTATGCTGTGAGCAGGCAGAGCATGGTCTCGGACGTGTGCGAAGTGTGCAAAGAAGTCCTCAAGGAGGTATTCATTCAGTGCGGTACCCGGCAGTGGATCTGTTTGCCATGGAGTCCAACAGGAAATGCAAGCAGTTCTGCTGGAGGAAATTCCCAGCGAAAGACACACTGGGGGTGCATTCCTGGTGGAGTGGGTCTTCGACCTCCACTATGCCTTCCCTCCGATTCCAGTCTTTCCGTGGGTTCTCAGGAGGTTGAGGTGGTTCTGAGCAACCCTGATCTTGATGGCTCCTTATTGGGCAAGGAAAACATGGTACTTGGAGCTTCTGGACTTGGCCATCTGCCCACCTCTCCGGCTGCCTTGTCGGCCAGATGTCCAATCTCAGTCGGAAGGTCTGATACTCCACCCAAACTGGAATCCCTCAACCTACATAATTGTCTCTTGAGAAGATGAGGTATGATGACTTGGAGGAGGTACTTGAGGTGCTACTCATTGCTTGCAGTCCTTCAACAAGATCGATGTATGCTTGCATGTGGAGAAGATTTGAAGCGTGGTGAAGGGAACACGAGATTGACCCTATCTCTTGCCCTATCACTGCAGTGATGGAGTTCCTTCTGTCACTGCCTCGCCGGGTCTTCAGGTTGCAACAATCAAAGGAAACTTGGTGGCTTTATCTGTTTTCAAAAGGTCTCAGGATCAATAGTCTTTCTTTACGATCTCGGTTATGGCCCAATTCCTGAATGGCCTTGTGAATACATTTCCGCTTGTTTCCTCTGTTGTCCAAGACTGGGACCTTAACTTAGTTTTCACTTTCCTCATGGTGGCTCCCTTTGAGCCTTTACATTCTTTCTCCATTCGCTTGCTTACTTTGAAGACTGCTTTTTTGCTGCCCATTACATTAGCTAGACGGGTCAATGAGCTGCAAGCCCAATTATGCAAGACACCATATCTCTGCCTTTTCAGGTAGAAGGTTTCTCTTAAAGTTTGACGAGGATTTTTACCCAAGAGTTTCATTTGTACCAGGCTATCGACCGGTCTGTTTCCTACCCGCCGCCTCATCTCTCCAAGGAGGAGGAGCGGTTCCATAGACTAGACCCGAAAAGGGCTCTCTGCTTTTATGCTGTGAGAACAGCAGAGTTTAGGAAAATAGACCAACTGTTTGTAGCCTTTTTATTGGCAAGAAGGGGTTTGTCTCCAAGCAATCCATCTCCAGGTGGATCAAACACTGCATTTCAGAATGCTACCACAATGCAGGAAAGAACTTACCTCAGGGCATCAGAGCCCACTCCTCTAGGGGTGTAGCAGCCTCCTCGGCTCTACAAAGGAGGGTGCCAGTGAGAGACATCTGCCAGGCCAGGCGGAATGAAAGGCACACGCGAGCACAACTCGGAGTTTCCCGGTCTGGTAACAACAGTACCAGCAAGCTTACCAGTACCTTAGTATCCAAACCGGCAACCTCATAATAAGTCCCAATGTCCTTTCAAGACCAACATTCGGTGTTTGGAAATAGTTACACCTGTCCCTCTGAAATCTGGCCTTCACTGTTGGGAATAGCCCCACAACTTTCAAATGTTGTAAAGTGCTTAGGGGCACTGCTACATGATGAACGCAAGTTATCTCCACAGGTTATTGGGGTTCTCAAGAATTTTCTTTCATTCTTAAGTCAGTGAATTGTTTTTTTTAATAATGTCCTTCTTGCATAGGTTGCAGGTGGTCATTTCGCTTGTCCTCTTTCACCTGGACTAGACCAAGAACCTATTCAGAGGATTCGGAAACTGACAGATGACCAGATAGCAATGTGTTCAGAGCATTATCCTCTTCCGTAATAAATGTTACCATGGTCACTGTACTGGCCGCCCGTCTCATCAGAGTCAGATTTCAGTCCCTCTGCATGGTCCATTAAGGCCCGCATTCGTAGTGAACCACAATTTTTATGCACAAAATGTCATTATAATCCATACCTGGTCGTAGAGAATAAGACCACCAAGAGAGGGTGGCTGAGCACAAGAGAGTGAACTGGAACCAAAGAGGAGTGTGAGTGCCCGGTAACAGAGAGGTTTCCCCACCAACCCAGAGGTAACTGGGAGAATTGAAGAACCTTGGAGGCAGCTGGGTAATCGTGATGAGATATGGAATAGAAAGACAATAGATCAGAATTGCAAAAATGTGCGAAAGAGAATCCTGATTAAACCTACACATAAGAATTAGATACAACTACCCTGGGAAAAGGGAGACATTTCCCACAGAGCAAGAAGTGCAAAGTGGAGGATATGTGAGAATTCTATGAGTATGAAGTGAAGGCAAATAGAACTCATAAAGGAGAAACGCTAAGTAAGCCACTCAAGAGAGGGTGAACATTGAAAGGCTAAAACAGAGGGCTAAGGGTATCAGTTGAGCATTGATCAGATAAAAGAGAATAAGCCCAAAAACCTGCTGAGGGAGTTACAAGAACTGATACAGAAGGTGATGAGAAACTATTGAAAAATAGCCTATTAAAAGAACTTTGAAGTGAAGAATAAACTGTTTGAGAGGAGACATTCGGGAGAAAGGAGTCATTGTCCCGACTTCGTTTAGTTGGTTAGAATAGTGGTAGGATCAGGAAGAACTCGTTTTTGCACAGATGAATATTTTTGTTTGGAAACTTTCTGACTGACTAGCATCTTAATTTTTTATATATATAGGGAATACCCTATTAGCAATAGGGAAAGAATGGCATTATTCTCATTTGGTAAACCATCAGTGGAAATGTCAACACAGTGTTTGTGTCGTCCTTCTGACCTGCCACAGAAACCAGACTTTAAAATAAAGGGGTATTCTGGGTTTGTAGTCCGAAGTGCTCAGGTAAAGATTTCAGCAGCAAAACGGATGCTCGAGAGGCAGATTGAAGAGGTAGACCGTGTTGGTCTGCTTTTTGGACTTTGCAATCATTACGAGACCCAGTTCATGGTCTCTGGGGCAATTACTTCTGCACTTCCCAACCAGGAAGATTTGTAGAGAGCCATTGCTCTCGAACGCTTCTGTCACCTCCAGTGGCAGAGTCCTGGGTACCAGTGTCTTAGATGCAGTGGGACTTTTCTAGCCAACTGGTCACCCCTTAATAGGCCTTTGGTATGGTTACGGAGAAGAGCTTTTCTTGTCTTTCGTGCACTCTGTCTTCATCTCTGTGTAAGAGGAAATTGATGCAGACTGCACCCCAAAAAGAGTACCAAGTTAATACTTCTCCAAGAATGGTCCAGAGATGAATCAACTAAGGCAAGCCCCCACCCCAATATGGGGAAAAATACCACAGTGAATTGGTCCATTGCAAGCCTGCTGCCTCTTGGTAAAGGTCCAACCCAGGCTGTTGTAACAAATGTCCTTTGCCTTCTGATGTCATACCGAAACACTTTGACTGAAGTAAGGTAAGTGGGGGCAAAGGAAGTTTGTGAGCCTGAAGGCACGCCCCTGCATGCTCACACCAGACACAATACAACCCGCTAGGGTTGACAACCAACTACGGTGAACATCTGCTGGGACTGAATTTATTGAAAAAATTGCACACAGTGATTTACTGTTCTCCAGATGAGGTATACGTGACTATTTCTCCCCAGCAGAATTCCACCTCCCAATTTATGGTTTTGCCCTTACCCAGTGAGTTGCACCAGGTACCTAAACATCTATGGGCAGAGAATGACAATGATGTTGGAAATCTAGATGTTGAACCAGGGCACGTTGTTTTGAAAACCGGTGTTTCGAGGGGATTGGGTCCTCCGACGTATTCCATATCTATGACAGGTAATCACCACAGCTGTGCTGCTTCGGAAACTTTTCCGGCGTCTGCGTCCTGCGTCGAGGGCCTCCTCCGACGTCCGACGTCATCCGATGTGATAAGTAGGACGCACGACGCCTGTAGCCTCAGTTCCGTTTTTTCCGCGAACGTGTTGCTTCGTGTTTCTCGGTTCTAGGCCTCGACTCTTTGGAGTTCTGTTCTTTCTGGTTCTTCGAACCTGTTCATTTGTGAATTTCCTTCGGCGATGTCTTCCACTTCGTCTTCAACCCCGCGTCCGGGCTTTAAGAAGTGCGGGGAGTGTGGGTCCAAGATGTCGGTGACTGACTCGCACGACGCCTGCCTCTGGTGCCTCGGGGAGGCCCACGACACGGATGACTGTGTCGACTGCCAGTCGCTCACGTCCAAAGCCTTACGCGAACGTAAGAAGAAGTTGTCGGTAGGTCGGGTGTCCAAGCCCCGGAAGTCGAAGTCGGCGGGGCTTTCGACGGATGATTCGAGGGGTGACTCTCCGCGTCATCGTCGGAAGTCTCGTCGGTCTTCTTCTAGGAGTGGGTCTCGCCACTCCTCGGCCTCTTCGAGGCATTCTCGGAAGCGCCGTCACCGGTCGCCTTCCAGGTCCTCTTCCGAGGATTCTGCAAGGCACGTCGGTTACCCCACCAGCCGTGCGACGCCGGAAGAATGGGCTTCCTTCGGGAAGAAAATGTTGGCGATTCTTGAGTCGCAGGGTACTCAGCCGTCCGCGCCCCCGAGTGGGGTCGGCCGTGTGAGGTCGAGAGACGCCGCTCGCAAGAGTGGTCGGCACGAGTCACGGGAGCGGTCCCGTTCGGACAAGGAGGCTCGTTCTCGCCGTACCCGTTCCAGGTCCCGGTCCTCGACGCGTTCGAGACCGTGTGCTCCTGTGAAGTCTTCGAGGAAGACATCGACGTCTGAGGCGTCGAGGGCGTCGACAGGCTTTCTCGAGGCTCCGGCTTCGAGGGCCTCGTCGAAGCCGTCGACGATCAGGTCGTCGAGGGACACGCTCGGAGCTCCGGCTTCGAGGGCTGTGTCGACGCCGCCGATACTGGAGGCGCTGCATCTGACGTCGACGCCGATTTCCTCGACGCCGATCCTCTCGGCGCCGTTGCCGGTTTTCTCGGCGTCGGCGCCGATTCGCTCGACGCCATCGACGCCTTTCGTGTCGGAGGTGCCCCGTGTCACGGGTATGCCCCCTAGGAAGGCTCTGGTTAAGAGCAAGCACTCTCAGGTGCCTTTTCGACACCTGGAATATATTTCGGAGGCGGATGAGGATTCTGATGGCCTGGTTCCTAGTCAGGTGCCGGATGAAATTGTCTCGGGCCATAGTCAGTTTGACGATTTGAGGCAGTCACTGCATGATGCCAGTGGACTGGACACCTCTCCGGAGGTGGAATTTTGTAGGCCTGAGCCTGGCTCCCATGCCGATTCCTCGTACCGGCGCCTTATGGCTAGGGTGTCTGAGTATCTGGGATGGTCTGCTCCCCCAGGGGAGTTTGTGCAGGATGATCTGACGGACATCCTTGATGTTGGTCCCCCAACTGACCCGGTACTGCCGTTCCATATGGCTTTGCAGAGAAGGGTGGCGGCGGCTTGGACTGCTCCGGAGAGTCTCCCGGCGGTGGGCAGATCCTTGTCGCGTAAATACCGTCCAGCCAGTAGCGACTCCTGCTACTTGACCAGGCACCCCACTCCGGAGAGTTTGGTGGTGCAGGCGGCCACGGCCCCGGCAAAGCAGGCGTCGTACCCTACCATCCCTCCTGATAGGGACGACAAACGTTTTGATGGCTGGGCGAAGAAAGTGTTTTCTTCTGGTGGTATGGCGCTTCAGGCGGCCAACTCCATTTGTGCCTTGTCACGTTTCGCGCACACTCTGTGGAACTGTGTTGCATTAGCGGCTGAACATATTCCCGAAGGGGTTGAACGGGAGGGTTTCCTTGCTATGGTCCAGGATGGTAAGGATGCCATGTGTGAGTCCGTTCAGTCGGGTCTGGACTTGGCTGAATGCGTCAGTAGGTCCATGGCGGCGAGCACCGTGATACGCAGGTTTGCGTGGTTGCGGAAGTCGGGGTTTGCTCCTGATGTGCAGTCCCGGCTCCTCAACATGCCCTTTGATGGTGAACACCTTTTTGGCAGCAAGGCTGACGAGAGCCTTGAGAGGTTGCAGACCTCAAAAGCTGCAGCGAAGTCGTTGGGCGCTGCAGTTCGCCAACCTCCGCCTTTTCGTCCTAGGGGACAGCAGTGGAGGGGTGGTTCCTTTCGCTATTACTCATCCTTCAGTAAAGCGAGAGGAGCTGGCAGTCAAAGAGGCCAACGCAGGGGTACCAGAGGTGGACGACAGGGTACCCGTGGTGCCAAGGCCGCTCGGGCAGTTGCCTCTTTGCCCTCGGGTAACGCCGCAGCCGCTCCTACTCAGTCATGAGGCCATGTCCCATGGTTCGCCGGTTGGGGGAAGGCTGGCGCAGCATCTTGTAGAGTGGCAAGCCATTACTTCAGATGTGTGGGTTCTGGAGATCATAGCCCACGGCTACTGTCTTCCCTTTCGGCACAGGCCTCGCGACAATCCACCGGGGAACCTCTCTTTGAAGTGTCCGGATCCGCTCCTTGCGCAGGAAATTCAAGCCCTGCTGGAGAAAGGCGCTATAGAACTGGTGCCTGTAGCGGAGAGGAACAAGGGATGGTATTCCCCTTATTTTTTGATTTCCAAGAAAGACGGGGGATTGAGACCCATCATGGACTTGCGCGGTTTGAACAAACTCCTCAGGAAGGACAAGTTCAAGATGGTTACTCTCTCTCAAGTCCTCCAGGCCCTTCAGCTTCAGGACTGGTTGGTGTCACTCGACCTCAAGGATGCTTACTTCCATGTGCCGATCCATCCCAAGCACAAGAAGTATCTGAGGTTCGCGGTTGGCGACTCGCACTTTCAGTTTCGGGTCCTGCCGTTCGGATTGACCTCCGCCCCGAGGGTTTTCACCAAGCTCATGGTGGTGGTGGCAGCGCATCTCAGGCAAGGGGGGATTCACGTCTACCCCTACCTGGACGATTGGTTGATCAGGGGGAGCTCTCCCGAGCAAGTCCTGGATCATCTGTCCGTCACCTGCCACTCCCTCCACAGGCTGGGCTTCTCCCTCAATTTAAAGAAGTCCCATTTGACGCCAACGCAGGGGCTCCAGTACATCGGAGCAGTGCTCGACGCTTCCCTGGGGCAGTGTTTTCCTCCCCAGGTGAGGGCTCTTCACATTCAGCAAATGGTGCACAAGTTTCAGCATGCCCAGACCTCCCAGCGTTCGAGTTCTTGAGGTTGCTCGGCCTCATGGCATCCTGCATTCTTCTGGTGCCAGAGGCTCGCCTGCGCATGAGATCTTTGCAGTGGGCACTCAAGATGCAATGGTCGCAGTCCTCCGGCAGGATGTCGGACCCGATTCAGGTGCCGCCCTCGGTCGCCCAGGACCTTCTGTGGTGGGCCGTCAAAGGCAACTTGATGAAGGGGGCTCCATTTTGGCTTCCCTGGCCGGAGGTGACGATCGTGACGGATGCATCCCTCACGGGATGGGGAGCTCATGCCAACGGGCTGACAGTCAGCGGTCGTTGGTCTCCGTCGGAGTCCAGACTCCATATCAATCTGTTGGAGCTGAGGGCCGTCAGGCTAGCCCTGAAGGCTTTTCTGCCGACTGTGCGAGGAAGGAATGTCCTGATCCTGACGGACAACACGGTGGCCATGCACTACCTCAACAAAAAGGGGGGGCAGGGTCACTTCCTCTGTGCAGGGAGGCGATGCAGCTCGAGTTCTGGGCCATCCAGCAGGAAGTTTCGGTCTCGGCAGTTCATCTGGCCGCAGTCGAAAACGTGACGGCGGACGCTCTGAGCAGGCAGAGCGCGATCTCTCACGAGTGGGAGTTGGCTCGGGAGATTCTCCTGGAGATCTTCGCCCTTTGGGGGACCCCTCAAGTGGATCTCTTCGCCTCCAGTGTCAACCGGAAGTGCGAGAGGTTCTGCTCGCGGGAATTTCCTCCAAAAGGAGCCTTAGGAGACGCGTTCGTGGTGGATTGGTCGTTCCCGCTGCTGTACGCATTTCCTCCAGTCCCCGTCATCCCGCAAGTGCTGCGGAGGTTGCGGAAGTTCGGTTCCCGGATGATCCTCATTGCTCCGGCGTGGGCTCGGAGGACGTGGTACCCGGACCTTCTCGACTTGTCCATCTGCCCTCCACGTCGTCTTCCCTACCGAGATGATCTGCTCTCACGGGAGGGGGGTCTGGTCCTCCATCCAGAGGTCAGATCCCTCAACCTTCACGCTTGGCTTCTGAAAGGTTGAGGTATAGGGATTGGGACCTCCCTGAAGACGTGATGGAGGTGTTGCTTTCGGCCCGAAGGCCAGCAACTAAGTCTCTGTACCGTTGCCGTTGGCGTAAGTTCTGCGACTGGTGCAGAGTTCGGAATGTGGATCCTTTTGCATGTGACATCCCCATGGTTCTGTCCTTTTTGCTTTCTTTGGCCCACAGGGGCTTGCAAGTGGGTACCATTAAAGGTTACCTGGCGGCGCTGTCCATCTTTAAGCGCTCGTCTGATGAGTGTTCTTACTTTAAGATCCCTTTAATTTCACAGTTTCTGAAAGGGCTCACTAATGTGTTCCCTCCGTCACCTTTCCTGGTGCCCGGTTGGGATTTAAACCTTGTTCTTAGGTTTCTTATGGGTGCTCCGTTTGAGCCTTTACATTCTTGCCCTTTGAGGCTGTTAACTCTGAACACTGTGTTTTTAGTTGCGGTTACTTCCGCTCGCAGAGTGAGTGAGTTACAGGCACTTTCAGTTAAGCCACCCTTCACTGTTTTCCACAAGGACAGGGTTGTCCTTCGTGTTCGTCCTTCTTTTCTTCCGAAGGTAGTGACGGAATTTCATTTGGCCCAGAAGGTTGTTCTTCCGGCATTCTATCCTCCTCCGCATCCTGGTAAGGAAGAGGAGAGGCTCCATAGGCTTGATCCTAGGAGAGCTTTAAGCTTTTATGTTTCACGCATGTCCCGGGTCAGAGTGGACGATCAACTCTTTATTGGTTACGCTGGTAAGCGTTTGGGGCAGGCTGTGACGAAACAGACTTTGTCCCGCTGGATTATTTTGGCCATCTCGGAGTGTTACCGCTTGGCGGGTAAGGACCCACCGGCTGGCTTGCGGGCCCATTCTACCAGGGGTGTGGCTGCATCTACTGCGCTGCAGAGGGGTGTTCCTATTCGCAACATCTGTGATGCAGCCACCTGGGCTTCAGTACATACATTTGTACGGCATTATTCCCTCGATTCCATCAGAGGGCAGGATCTGGCCTTTGGCAAGGCGGTCCTTTGCTCTGCTATTTGATTGGCTATTCTAAATTTTGTTTATAAATTCTTTCCCTCCTCCTTGCTCTGGTACTGCTTTGGGAGTCTGTCATAGATATGGAATACGTCGGAGGACCCAATCCCCTCGAAGAACAAGTTACTTTCTTACCTGGTAACGTTCTTTCGATGGGATGGTCCGACGACGTATTCCATATCGCTCCCGCCCTGCCTTCCCCGCTGCAGAATTTCTTTTGCGATTGCAGCTTATGTTCCGCAAGGCTTTGTGTCTGACTGGCAGTTGACTTATGTCACACGTTCTGGGGGAAAAAACTACAACTGAGGCTACAGGCGTCGTGCGTCCTACTTATCACATCGGATGACGTCGGACGTCGGAGGAGGCCCTCGACGTCGGCGAATCGACGTCATCGACGCAGGACGCAGACGCCGGAAAAGTTTCCGAAGCAGCACAGCTGTGGTGATTACCTGTCATAGATATGGAATACGTCGTCGGACCATCCCATCGAAAGAACGTTACCAGGTAAGAAAGTAACTTGTTCTACTGTTACGCTCACCTTGTCTCCGCAGGGATGTCGGGCGTTGCTGGGAGTGCTGGGAGATCAGCTGCCTGCTGAACTGCTGGGCTCGATAACTCGGGAGGTAAAGTCTGCTCCTGATACTTGTGTTTGGTGGGCTATCCGTCCTGCTATTTGTTGCAGGGGAGCTGTTGCAGGGGCGCTGTTCCAGGGCACAGGCTCTGGTGGACCAAGTTATGTCACTGGTTCCGTTTGCCCAGTCTGGCTGCGGCTAAGACTAGCCTGCCCTGTTTTGCCAAGGTAAGTCTTTCCTTGTTTCCTACTTGTTATCTGTCTTTCTCTTGACTTTTTCTGTTTGCTGTCTTCTTTCTTGTCGTCTTGCCTCCTCTCTTCAAAGGTATTTTAGCATAGTCCTCACTGTTAGCATTAGTCTTGTTACGTGCTGTTCTTTCTCTCACATGTTTTTCCTTCCTCCGCAGGTGCCGAGGTGAAGCTGGTGACCGGGAGGCAAAATGCTCATACCTACTCCGCTATGGATGAGCTTACAGAGAGATGGAACGTTGCGCACAGTAACCTGGTAAGTGTGGCTGTGCGGGGTTAAGTTGCAGGGGGCGCATGAGTCTTTTGACCCCCGATCTGACCTGTTGTCTTTCTTGCTTTTTCTTCCAGGTGCTGAGTAGCTGTAGTTCCGAGGATTGATGAGGCCACTGCTGGAGTTCTACGGTGGTGTCCGGAAACACGTAAGTGTTGTCCTAATCGTATTTTGTTTTGTCTTCTTTCTTGCAGGTGGAGCTGGATGCAGTTGGAGCCAAAGTGGGTCCCGATGCTGCAGAAACAGAGAGCTGGTCACGGTGAGTGTCACGCTGCTTGGAAGCAGTGTAACGCAAAGGATGGATTTCAGCAGGGGTGGAGCTTAAATACTCGACGACATTCTGCCACTCCCAAAAGACTAGTCTGCATGCTCTGCATGCAGGCAGAAGCAGTGACTCAACAACCCTCCATCTTGGGATAAGGGAGGAGCACTTCCTGCTCCATATGAGCCTGGTGCCAAAGGCACCAGGACTGAGTCCAGTTGACTCCTTTTGATGCACCGCAAGGTCTGTCCAAAGTGGGGCCCGGGGAATGTTTAAAGGCTCCCACTACATTATGGAGCACGGGTGCCTCTGAGCACCGAATTGTGACAGGACTCCCCAACCCCTCCCCCCCTCTCAAGGCCCCTCTTGAGGTTGAATTTCTTCTGGGGCTTGGCTTAGTCGGGTGGTTGTGATGGAAATGCTTCACCAGCTGTGGTGCGTGGACATAGTCACTGGGTTCCCATGTTCTATCTTGCGGACCGTAGCCTTTCCAGTCTATGAGGTAGTACAGCTGGGACCTGACCATCTTGGAGGATATCTTTGACCTCATATTCCGATTCCTTGTTCACAACCACGGGTTCTGGAGGTGAATTGACTCGTGTACCAGGCTGAACATGTTTCAGTAGCGAAACATGGAACACTGGGTGGATTTGCATGTTAGGAGGTAGAGTTAGCTTCATGGTGGCAGAATTGATTATTGCCTCGATGGTGTACGGGCCTAGGTATCTTGGCCGGAATGCTCTGGGTCCTTTTAAGGTTATGTGCCGAGAGGCTAGCCATACTGCATCTCCGACCTGGTAGACTGGTGCCTTTTTCTGATGTTGATCTGTGAACTTTTTCTGTCTTTCTTTGGCCTTGGCCAGGTGTTCTGCTTCCTTCTTGATTGTGGTATGCAAAGTTGTTACTGCCGGCATTCCTAGTTCCTCAGGTGGATCAAAGATCGAGGTTCGTGGATGTCGCCTGTACATTCTGTAGAAAGGACTTTGTCCGGTACTGGTATGGCTGGAGTTATTATAAGCATACTCAGCTATCCACAACAGGTCTTTCCAGGTGTCTTCTATTTGGTGGAGCATACACCTCCGGTATTGCTCCAATGTCTGGTTTGTCCTCTCTGTTTGGCCATCGGTCTGGGGTTGGTGGCTTGTGGATAGCCGAACATTGATTTTGCCAGTTTGCAACTCTTTCTCCAGAACCTCGAAACAAATTGGCTGCCACAGTGAGATATTAGGATGATGGGAATCCGTGTAAGCGGACAATTTGTTCCAGGAATACCTTTGCCAAGTGATGGCAGTTGGGAGGCCTTTCAAAGGAATGAAGTTGGCTATCTTTGAGAACAAGTCTACCACGATCAGAATAGTGTTGAAGCCTTGACAGGGGGGGAGATCCATGATGAAATCGAGGGATAATGTGTGCCAGGGTGTTGGAGGGATCTCTAGAGGATGTAGGAGACCTGCTGGCTTTGTCTTTTGTGATTTGTTCTGCGGCCAGATCCCGCAAGTTGATACAAACTGGAATACGCCCTTCCTCCAGGTCAGCCACCAGTAACGTCTCTTGATTTTGGCTAGTGTTTTGGTCACTCCCGGGTGTCCTTCAATTAGTGATTCATGATAGCTTGCAATGACCTGGTTCTGTAAGTCTTTATTTGGAATATAAAGGTGCTCTTGGTAATATGGCAAACCATTGGTGACCGTGTGTTTTCCCCTTTGAAATCCATGCCTGTTGCACCTCTATGTTCATGTGACGTTGGACCTCAAGTCTTAAGTCCTCCAGGGGTGAAGTTACAGTAAGTGCCCCCATCATTTTTTCTTCTGGGATGATACCCACCAAATCCGGTGTTGCATACGCATCTTCTCCTTCACCCATACGGGACAGAGCGTCAGCCTTGCCATTATGTACCCCCGGGTGGTAGGTGATCACGTTTTCATATTCGGCAAAAAAGAGAGCCCACAGGAGCTGACGAGATGACTGCACTCTTGCTGTGTTTAGATATTGCAGGTTGCGATGGTCCGTAATCACGGTGACTGTGTGCTGGGCCCCTAGGAGGTAGTGCCTCCAAGCTTTGAATGCTGCCTTAATTGCCAGATGTTTTTTATCTGTAATGGTGTAGTTCAATTCCGAGGCTGAGAATTTACGCAACCAGAATGCCACAGGATGCAGTTGACCAGTGTCTGAGTTTTTTTGCGAAAGGATTGCTCCCATATCTATGTTGGAGGCATCGGTATCAACCACGTATGGGAGGTCAGGCAGGGGATGTTGTAAAATTGGGGCTGTGGTGAACAGCTGTTTGAGAATCCGGAAAGCTTCTTCCGCTTCTGCGGACCAATGAAAACGCTTGTTCTTTCGTAACAATGAAGTGATTGAATGGACAATCTGTGAGCATCCTGGAATGAATCGTCGATAAATGTTTGCAAACCCGAGAACACTCTGGACTCCTTTTACTGACGATGGGGAAGGCCAGTTGAGGATGGCATCTACCTTTAGTGTGTACATATGAATGCACTGTGGTGTGAGGATAGAACCTAAGAACTCAACTTCCGTTACGTGGAAGGAGCATTTTTCCCGCTTGTCGTATAGATGATGTTGCTGGAGTTTCTCAGGCACAGCCCGGACATGGGTGATATGATCTTCCTTGGTAGCCAAATAGATCAGGATGTCTTCAATTTAGACGAGTGTGCAGACATCAAGTAACTCCCGGAGTACGTTGTTCATGAAAAACTGAAACGCCGCAGTGGCGTTACAAAGCTCAAAGGGCATGACCTGGCACTCGTACAAGCCATATTTAGTACGAAAGGCAGTCTTCCATTCGTCGCCCTTCTTAACACGTACTAGGTGGTAGGCCCCTCTATGATCCAGTTTGGTGTAAATCTGGGCGTCCTTCACTTGGTCCAAGAGTTCTGGGCTGAGTGGCAAAGGGTAGCGGTTTTTAACCATTATCTGATAAAATGAATGGTAATCAATACATGTCCTCAGGTCCCCCGCCTTCTTGGGGACAAAGAAGAGGGGTGATGCTGCAGGTGACTTTGACGGGTGGATGAAACCGTTTGCTAGGTATTGGTCGAGGTAGGTTTTCAAGTGGAGATTCTCCTGTTCGGTGAGTGTGTAGATCCGACTGCAGGGAATCTGGGCTCCTGGTATAAGGTCTATCTGACAGTCAAAGGGCCTGTGCGGAGGTAGCTTTTTTTTTTGCCTGATCCTTCTGGAAAATATCCTAGTAATCCGTGTATTCGGATGGCAACGTGCCCGTTAGGCCCAGCGTCCTTCCTTCCATTGGAAGAGTTCTTCCTTGTCCTTCCGGGAGGAACTCTGCCTGGTAACAAGAACCGGCACATTGTTTCGAGAAGGTTAAGATCCCTGCACAGCAGTCGATTTGAGGGTTGTGGGCTTCCAGCCAGGGTATCCCCAGAATCCTCTGGAATTGCGGAGTGCTGATGGGGTCAAAGATGATATCTTCCCGATGGCCGCCTTGACAAAGCAGGGTTACTTCTTCTGTACATTGTGTTACAGGGCCAGAAGATAGCTGGGTGCCGTTGACGACTGTGACATGTTCTGTTGTCATCTTTTTACGAAGATGAAGGCCCATCTTGTCCACCAAATCTTGGTCCAAATAGTTCCCAATTGCTCCACAATCTATGTATGCTTCCAAAGCATGGTGAGAGGAACAGTTTCCCAAAAGCAAGCTACCTATTGGTGTCACACACTTAGATTCCAGGTCTAGACAAGGATTTGGGTTAAAACCTTTAAAAAGGCGCAAAAGCGATCACATGACCATCAAGACGTATCATACAGACAACGCGATCGTCTGAGTGAGAGAATTAGTAGTCCCGCTCCATTCGCATACATTGTACACAATAGTCATTTCAAGATGGCCGGGATATATTTTTATCCCATCCTGCCACTACTATAAACAATGCGTCATTACGCCGACGTTAAACCTCTAAAAAGGCGTAAAAGCTATCACATGACCATCGAGATGCACCATACAGACAACGCGATCGTCTGAGGCAGAGAATCAGCAGTCCTGCTCTATTCGCAAAAGTAAGTTTCTCTGCATGTAGCGTTCTTTCACATCGTAATACGCACTAGAAACGATTTACAGCACTATCTTTTTTGTGCCCCCGCTATTTTGCAGCACGGGGTATTTTCCTCAATGGCGTTTGAAACAGAAGACATCATCTCTGCACTACGCCCGCTATCTATTCACTAACTTTTCGCCGACGACAGCGTTTCTACTGCTCACGGAAGGTAGGAATACTGATAAACGCCTCCACCATAGGGCGTAGGTGGGTCCTGTGAGGTAGTGTCATCATATCTCATGTGCATTTTTTGCACTTTCCCCTTTCTGTTTTCACTTTCAGTCATGGAAGGTTATTCATTGACACATTCCGCTTTCACAGAAATGTATGAGGGATTCTAAAACTTTGAAAATAACCTTTGTAGAATACTTGACTTCAGCGACATAACAAGGTATTATGAATAAAACAACATCTTGTTACAACAAAATGACTAATATAATGTAAAAATAGGAAATGTTTGTGTACATTTAGGTGTTTCAAAAGTGGCGATAAAGAAAACAAGAAATAGTCCACTTATTTCAAATTTTGTTATAGTTATACGTAAAAAATCACATAGAGATTTCTTTTTGGGTGCACAACGATCAATAGAAGACAGGGCAGGTCATAGAAATGCCGAAGAGGCATGTGTATGAATGATATTCCGAACACAGCTAGTTTTTAATGTATTTGTTTGTCTGTCCTTAGAGATATACCAGTTAACATTCGCAACCCATTGTGAAGACTCTGAGGTTTGGGTCAAAAACACCTCTCCAACGTGTCCTGATGAAAGCCTTATTTGGCACTACACTTGCTGAATGGACAACAGTCATCTACAAATGTTGAAAAGAGTGTCTTGCTCTTTGTGCTTATAAGGCTGGAAACAGAGCCATCCTGTCGACACTTTATATAGATGGGCCTATGCCCACACATTGTACCAATTGGGTACTTCAGAATAGCTTTACTTGAAAATATTTATGTTGACAAGTCACCTATAGAATTACTAACATCACCTTGAGAAACAGTAATGTTTTGATATAGGATCAGGATGAAGCAAGTTTGACTCATATAATCATCTCTACATGAATGTTTTCATGTTGTTCAAAAGGATTGTGATTTATCTCTATTGTCTTTTGTGCTCTTTTAATAATTGGACCTATTGGTCTCAATATTTTATGAAAATTAATAAAACTTAAATTTTTTTGCAAATTACTAGCCTTTGTGTTACATCTTGTGATATTTGTTTTAACACAAGATCGTGTTCGATATATGCCAAATCCTTGTCTAGACCTGGAATCTAAGTGTGTGACACCAATAGGTAGCTTGCTTTTGGGAAACTGTTCCTCTCACCATGTTCTGACCACATCCCACAAGCCCCTATCAAAAAAGTGGTCCCTTGCTCATGAAATATCCCCTGCTTCCAAAGCATGCATTTTAGATGGTTGTTTGTGGCCGATTAGGATCACTAGTATAACTAGGTGCGAAGTCTGTGAAGGTTCCTTCTTAATGCTCGACAAGCGGACCTCTACGCTTGCCGGGCGTTGGGGTTTTCCGAATTAGGTTCAGCATCCCCCCTATCCATGGCTCCCACTGTCTTCCTTGGTGGTTTTACTGGACACTCTTGAAGGAAGCGACCTGCCTTTCCACAATACAGGTATAGTTGCTGCTGTCTTCTTTTTTCCCTCTCTGCCTTGGTTAGTGGGCTCCGCAAGCCTCTGATCTGCGTGGGTTCAGGATGGCTCTCGGGTTGCCAGGACTAAGCTTCTCTAGACCGGACGTACACTGTGCGCCCCTCGGACCGGGTACGATCACACTTAGGATCCTGCAGCCTGTTGTCAAGTTGCACGGCTAAGTCGATGTACTCCGCAGACCCATCGGGGAGGTTCACTACCTGAGCCAGAACGTTTTTTAGGTCTCCCTGCAGACCTCAGTACAAAAGCGTGGTTCTCTTTTCTTCTGGCCAGTTTGATTCGGCCACTAATCTGTTAAAAGTGGCTATATATGTCAATAGGTCTTGGCTGCTTTGCCGAGCAACAATAGTACGTTGTCCAGGGCCTGGCCTCTGGTGTGCCAGGCAAATAGCTTTTCGAGTTCGTGTTGAAACACCACGAAATCATGGAGCAGCAGGTCGTCCCTGTTTACCAATGGAATTGACCAGTCTGCGGCGCTTCCAACCAAATACGAAAGCACAAATACAACCCTTCATTGGTCATTGGGGAACGCCCCTGGTCTACACAGGAAGTGCAAGCGGCACTGATTCATAAAGATGGCGTATTTTTTGGGGTCGCCCGTGAAACGTTCAGGTGAGGCCAAGGGGACAGAAGCAGGCAGGACAATCTGCACGGGCGCGGGCTGTGATGTCGAAGACGATGGAGTCGGCCCAGGAAGCTGAGCTTGGCCGCTTTTGTCTGAAGTAATTGTCTTGCTAAGTCATCGGTACGATCCCGATTCACAATCAATTCCCTTCTCAGGGCTTTGGTTTCTTGTCGGGCCGCGTGTACCTCCACTCGTAACTCTCCCAGTAACTGGGCTAATTGGTCAGTGTCCGAGGTTTCCATGATGTCCAGGCAGAGGTTCGGGGGAGGCTTTGCATTCTATTACGCTCACCTTGTCTCCGTGGGGAAGTCTGGCGTTGCTGGGAGTGCTCGGAGATCGGCCGTCTGCTGGACTGCTGAGCTCGATAACTTGGGAGGTATAGTCTGCTCCTGATACTTGTCTTTGGTGGGCTATCCATCCTACTATTCGTTGCAGGGGTGCTGTTGCCGGGCACAGGCTCCGGTGGACAAAGTTACGTCACTGGTCTGCGTGCCCAGTCTGGCTGCGGCGAAGACTAGCCTGCCCTGTTATTCCAAGGTAAGTCTTTCCTTGTCTCCTATTTGTTATCAGGCTTTCTCTATACTTTTTCTGTTTTTGCTCTGTCGTCTTTCTTGTCGTCTTGCCATCTCTCTTCAAAGGTATTTTAGCATTGTCCTCGCTGTTAGCATTAGTCTTGTTATGTGCTATTCTTTCTCTCACATGTTTTTTCCTTCCTCCACAGATGCCGAGGTGAAGCTGGTGTCCGTGGGGCAAAATGCTCAGACCTACCCTGCTATGGATGAGCTCGCGGAGAGATGAAACGTTGCACACAGTAACCCGGTAAGTGTGGCTGCACGGGGTTAAGTTGCAGGATGCGCGTAAGTCTTTTCACCCCCGATCTGACCTGTTGTCTTTCTTGCTTTTTCTTTCAGGTGCCGAGTAGCTGTAGTTCTGAGGATTGATGAGGCCGCTGCTGGAGTTCTAGGGTGGCGTCCGGAAACACGTAAGTGTTGTCCTAATAGTGTTTTGTTTTGTCTTCTTTCTTGCAGCTGGAGCTGGATGTAGTTGGAGTCAAAGCGGGTCCCGATGCTGCAGAAACGGAGAGCTGGTCACGGTGAGTGTCACGCTGCTTGGAAGCAGTGTAACACGAAGCATGGATTTTAGCAGGGGTGGAGCTTAAATACTCGACCACATCCTGCCACTCCCAAAAGACTAGTGTGCATGCAGGCAGAAGAAGTGACTCAACAACCCTCCATCTTGGGATAAGTGAGGAGCACTTCCTGTTCCATATGTGCCTGGTGCCAAAGGCGCCAGAACTGAGTCCAGTTAACTCCTTTTGATGCACTGCAAGGTCTGTTCAGACCGGGGCCCAGGGAATGTTTAAAGGCTCCCACTACATTATGGAGCACAGGTGCCTCTGAGCAACGAATTGTGATGGTTACATTGCATCGCATTTCAGTTGATGGTGAGCAAGCACTTAAAAGTATTGTGTTTGACTTAATGCATCAATGTGTGATAGAAGAAACCTCCGGTAGCACATGCAATATCCCAGTTTTGCCTGTTTATAAGAAAGTTGACTATGCTTTACCCTACCGCTTTGTTATTGATCTAAGAGCGATTAATAAGGTTGTAGCACCCCAGTTTCCCATTGTTCCTGACATCATTACCATTCTGACTGATTCCCACGACGGCTACGCATTTTTCAGTCATTGACTTCAAAAATGCACCCACATAGCAGGTATTTGTTTGCTTTTTCCATTGGGGGGATGCGATCTAACGCAGTAAGAAAGCTGAAAGGGACCTAGCACGATTAACGATGGAACAGAGACACTTTCAAGGGGATTGGGTCCTCCGACGTATTACATATCTATGACAGTAATCACCACAGCTGTGCTGCTTCGGAAAATCTTTCGGCATCTGCGTCGATGCCGTCGATACGCTGTCCTAGAGGACCTCCTCCGATGGCCGACGTCACCAGATGTTATAAGTAGGACGCACGACACCAGTAGCCTCAGTTCCATTTTTTCCGCGAACGTGTTCGCTTCGGAGATCTTGGCGCGCCTCGACTCTTTGGAGTTTCTGTTCTTTCGGTTCTTCGAACCTGTTTGTTTGTGAAGTATTATCGGGATGTCTTCCTCTTCTTCCACTCCGCGTCTGGTCTTCAAGAAGTGTGGGGACTGCGGGTCCAAGATGCCGGTGAAGGACTCGCACGACGCCTGCCTCTTGTGCCTCGGGGAGGCCCACGACACATATAATTGTGTCGATTGCCAATTGCTTACGTCCAAGGCCTTGCGGGAACGTAAGAAGAAGCTGTCGGTCGGTAAGGTGTCCAAACCCCAGAAGGTGAGATCCACTGGTCTTTCAACGGACGATTCGAGGGGCGACTCTCTGCATCGTAGTCGTAAGTCTAGGGGGTCTCGGTCCCAGAGTGGGTCCCGCCACTCCTCTGCCTCTTCGAGGCACTCCCGGAAGCGCCGTCATCGGTCGCCTTCCCCGTCCTCATCCGAGGACTCCGCCCGTCGGCGGGTTTCTTTTCCCACCAAGCATTCCTCTCCGGAGGAATGGGCTTCCTTCGGGAAGAAAATGTTGGCGATTCTTGAATCACAGGGCTGCGGTCCGTCCGCGCCTCCGAGAGGGGTTGGTCGTGACCGTATTAGAGACACCGCTCGTACGCCTTCGGGCTCGGGTGGTCGGCACAATTCGCGGGAGAGTTCCCGCTCGGACAAGGGGAATCGTTCTAGTCATGCCCGTTCCAGGTCCCGGTCCTCGACGCGCTCGAGCCTGTGTGCACCTGTGAAGTCTTCGAAGAAGACGTTGACGCCGGTGGCGCTGAGGTAGTCAACGGACACTCTCGAGGCTCCGCCTCCGAGGAAGTCGTTGACGCCATCGGCGCCTAGGCTGTCGATGGACACGCTCGGGGCTCCGTCCTCGAGGCCTGTGTCAAAGCCGTCGATGCTGCCGGCGCCGCGCTCGACGTCGACGCTGATTCACTCGACATCGACGCCGTTTCACTCGACGCCCTCAATGCCTTTCAAGGCTGTGGTGTTGGAGGTACCCCTTGGCACGGGGTAACCCCCTAGAAAGGCTCTGGCCAAGGCAAAACATGTCTTTCTCCCTTATTCAATGCCCACTTTCCAGCCAATGGAGTATATTTCCGAGGTGGAAGAGGGTTCTGAAGATGGGTTGGTTCCGGACACGGTACCAGGTGAGATTCTTTCTGGTCATAGCCAGATTGAGGACCTGCGTCAGTCACTGCATGATGCCAGTGGTCTGGACACCTCTCCGGAGGTGGAGTTCTGTAGACCTGAGCCTGGCACCCATGCTGAGTCATTGTACCGGCACCTTATGTCGAGGGTCACGGACTACTTGGGGTGGTCAGTGCCCCCAGTTGATTTTGTGCAGGATGACCTGATGGATATCCTCGACCAAGGTTCACCACTGACCCGGTACTGCCATTCCATATGGCTCTTCAAAGAAGGGTGGCAGCGGCTTGAACTGCTCCAGAGAGTCTCCCGGCAGTGGGCAAGTCTTTGCCGCAAAAATACCGCCCAGCCAGTAGTGACCCTTGCTACTTGACCACGCACCCCACTCCGGAGAGTTTGGTGGTGCAGGCGTCTACGGCCCCAGCAAAGCAGGCATTGTATCCCACCATCCCTCATGATAGGGACGACAAGCGTTTTGATGGCTGGGTGAAGAAAGTGTTTTCAGGGGAAGCACCGTAATACGCATGTTTGCGTGGTTGAGGAAGTCAGGGTTTGCTCCTGATGTGCAAGCCAGGCTCCTCCACATGCCCTTTGATGGTGAACATCTTTTTGGCAGCAAGGCTGACGAGAGCCTTGAGAGGTTGCAGACCTCCAAAGCTGCAGCAAAGTCATTGGGCGCTGCAGTCCGCCCACCTCCGCCTTTTCGTCCTAGGGGACAGCAATGGAGGGGAGGTTCCTTTCATTATTACTCATCCTTTAGTAAAGCAAGAGGAGCTGCAAGTCAAAGGGGCAACCGTAGGAGTGCCAGAGGTGGAAAACAAGGTATTCGAGGTGCCAAGGCCGCACGAGCAGTTGCCTCTTTGCCCTCAGGCAACGCTGCAGTCGCTTCTGCTCAGTCATGAGGCCCATGCTTCGCCGGTTGGGGGATGGCTGTTGCAGCATCTTGTAGAATGGCGTGCCATTACTTCAGATCTGCGGGTTCTGGAGATCATAGCCCACGGATACTGTCTTCCTTTCCGGCAGAGGCCTCACGACAATCCACCAGGGAATCTCTCTTTGAAGAGTCTGGATCCGCTCCTTGCACAGGAAATTCAATCCCTGCTGGAAAAAGGCGCCATAGAGCTGATGCCTGTAGCGGAGAGGAACAAGGGATGGTATTCCCCTTATTTTTTGATTTCGAAGAAAGACGGGGGATTGAGACCCATCATGGACTTGCGCGGTTTGAACAAGCTCCTGAGGAAGGACAAGTTCAAGATGGTTACTCTCTCTCAAGTCCTCCAGGCCCTTCAACTTCAGGACTGGTTGGTGTCTCTCGACCTCAAGGACGCTTATTTTCATGTGCTGATCCATCCCAAGCACAAGAAGTACCTGAGGTTCGTGGTTGGCGACTCGCACTTTCAGTTTCGGGTCCTGCCGTTCGGATTGTCCTCCGCCCCGAGGGTTTTCACCAAGCTCATGGTGGAGGTGGCAGAGTATCTCAGGAAAGGGGGGGATTCACGTCTACCCCTACCTGGATGATTGGTTGATCAGGGCACGCTCTCCCGAGCAAGTCCTGGATCATCTGTCCGTCACCTGCCACTCCCTTCACAAGCTGGGCTTCTCCCTCAACTTAAAGAAGTCCCACTTGACGCCAACTCAGCGGCTCCAGTACATCGGAGCAGTGCTCGACACCTCCTTGGGGCAGTGTTTTCCTCCCTAGGGGAGGGCTCACCACATTCAGCAGATGGTGCACAAGTTTCAACATGCCCAGAGTCTCCCAGCATTCGAGTTCTTGAGGTTGCTCGCCCTCATGGCATCCTGCATTCTTCTGGTGCCAGAGGCTAGGTTGCGGATGAGATCTCTAAAATGGGCTCTCAAGCTCCAGTGGTCTCAGTCCTCCGGCAGGATGTCGGACCCCGTTCAGGTGCTGCCCTCGATTGCCCAGGATCTTCTGTGGTGGGCCGACGAAGGCAATCTGAGGCGGGCTCCATGTTGGCTACCCTGGCCGGAGGTGGCGATCGTGGCGGACGCATCCCTCACGGGATGGGGAGCGCATGCCAACGAGTTGACAGTCAGCGATCGTTGGTCTCCGTCGGAGTCCAGACTCCATATCAATCTGCTGGAGCTGAGGGCCGTCAGGCTTGCCCGGAAGGCTTTTCTGCCGACCGTGCGAGGAAAGAATGTCCTTTTTCTGACGGACAATGCGGTGGCCATGCACTACCTCAACAAAAAGGGGGGGGGGCAAGGTAATTTCCTCTGTGCAGGGAGGCGATACAGCGCTGGTTCTGAGCCATCCAGCAGGAAATTTCGATCTCAGCAGTTTATCTGGCCGGAGACAAAAACGAGACGGCGGACGCTCTGAGCATCCATATGTGGATCCTTTTTCATATGACATTCCTGTCGTTCTGTCTTTTTTGCTTTCTTTGGCCCACAAGGGCCTGCAAGTTGGTACCATTAAAGGTTACCTGGCGGCGCTGTCTATATTTAAGCGCTCGTCTGAGGAGTGTTCTTATTTTAAAATCCCTTTGATTTCTCAGTTTCTGAAAGGCTCACTAATGTGTTCCCTCCGTCACCTTTCCAGGTACCCGGTTGGGATCTGAACCTTGTTCTCAAGTTTCTAATGGGTGCTCCCTTTGAGCCTTTGCATTCTTGTACTTTGAGACTGTTAACCCTTAAAACTCTGTTTTTAGTTGCAGTCACTTCCGCTCGCAGAGTGAGTGAGTGAGTTACAGGCACTTTCAGTTAAGCCACCCTTCACTGTGTTTCATAAGGACAGGGTTGTCCTTAGAGTTTGTCCTTCCTTTCTTCCGAAGGTGGTGTCGGAATTTCATTTAAGCCAGAAGGTTATTCTTTCGGCATTTTATCCTCCTCCACATCCTGGTAAGGAAGAGGAGAGGCCCCATAGGCTGGATCCTAGGAGAGCTTTAGCTTCTACATTTCACGCATGTCCCGGGTCAGAGTGGACAATCAACTCTTTATTGGTTACGCTGGAAGGCGTTTGGGACAAGCTGTTACTAAGCAGACTTTGTCTCGATGGATCATCTTGGCAATTTCCAAATGTTACCGCTTGGCGGGTAAGGACCCTCCGGTAGGCTTACAGGCCCATTCTACCAGGGGTATGGCTGCCTCTACTGCCCTGCAGAGGGGTGTTCCTATTCGTAACATCTGTGATGCAGCCATCTGGGCTTCGGTCCATACTTTTGTACGTCACTACTCCCTTGATTCTATCCGGGGGCAGGATCTGGCCTTTGGCAAGGCGGTCCTTTGCTCTGCAATTTGTTTGGGTATTCTAAATTTGTATATTCTAAATTCCTTTCCCACCTCCTTATGTTGGTACTGCTTTGGGAGTCTGTCATAGATATGGAATACGTCGGAGGACCCAATCCCCTCGAAGAACAAGTTACATTCTTACCTGGTAATGTTCTTTCGATGGGATGGTCCGACGTATTCCATATCGCTCCCTTCCTGCCTACCCCGCTACAGAATTTCTTATGCGATTGCAGCTTACATTTCCGCAAGGCTTTCTGTGGTCATACTGGCAGAAGATTGGTGCCACACGTTCTAGGAAAAAACTACAACTGAGGCTTTTGGCGTCGTGCGTCCTACTTATAACATCTGGTGATGTCGGCCGTATCGACGTCATCGACGCAGGACGCAGACGGCAAAAGATTTTCCGAAGCAGCACAGCTATGGTGATTACTGTCATAGATATAGAATACGTTGTCGGACCATCCCATCGAAAGAACGTTTCCAGGTAAGAAAGTAACTTGTTCTTCTAACCTAATAGTGGCAAATAAGAAAATAAGTCTAACTAAACAGCCCTGATTTGAGACAGGCCTCTAGGAAGGCCGAAACACGTGTCATCTGAAAGGGCATTTTTTCATTATTTTTTCTATACTTAATAAATCACCTTGCAACACTGGGCACAGTCTCCTCTCTGGGTTTTTTCTCATAATTATTTTGTGATGGTTCTTGTTTTAAACTCCCAGATGGCACTTCTAACGCTGCCTATGGAATCACCACCTTAGACTCCATTATTGAAGCAGGAGAATTCCTCACAATTCTTCCCAGGTCACAGAAATAATTGCCTTGACTAGAGCTTGTGAGATATCCCATGGACTCAGAGTAAATATTTATACTGACAGTCAGTACGCCTTTGGAGTAGCTCACAACTTTGGACCAAGAGGGGATTTTTAACATCCCATGGCACTAAGATTCAACACGGTCCCTTGATAGTGCAACTATTATCAGCATTAGCTTTCCCTAAACAACTCTCCATAATGAAATGTGCAGCACACCAGAGAGTAACTGATGATATTGGGAAAGGGAACACATTTGCAGACAAAAGAGCCAAGCAAACGGCCACAGACCCACAATCAGGAATGTATGCATTGGACTCAGCCAGGTGGGTCGCTGAGAGTGGGATGATGGAAGAGGGCATTATTTGCATTTGATTCATAAACAGGTGCATGCAGGACTGCCCGATAAATATGATGGTCCTGGTCACCGCATTCGACCAGGAGACTATGTCCTGGTGAAGGACTTTGAAAAGAAGTCCAGTCTTGCAGCTCCCTGGAAAGGACCCTTTCTGGTGCTACTGGCTGCTCAGACGGCTGTTCGAGTGGATGGAAAGAAGTGCTGGATCCATGCAGCACACCTAAAGTGAGTGCCCTTGCCTTTACCCTATGACAAGTGGGAAAAGGAGGGGGTAAGAGTTTCTGAATGCAAGTTCGTGCCTTTCAGTGATGGCACATGCTCTGGTCCTTCCTCCGCTTACTGACCCTTTGTTCACTGACCACTCTGTGCCTGGAATGTCCAGATATAACCTTCGACAACGGAAATGCAGAGGGAATGACATTTTGTAGGTAGGAGAGTGTGGTAAAATACTACACCCACAGGAAACCAATTGTATTCCCTCGATTCCCCCAAAAGACGCCTTGAGGTAGAGGGGGCCAGGGAAAGGAGGACTACAAGCAAGATTGGCCATGTGGTCAGGATACGACGTCCTTTCATCGCAGGATGTTTTTTCGTGAAGTTTTTTACTGTGATTTTTTTTTTTCGAACAAACCCATTGAATTTTTTAGAAAATGGGGGGCGTTGAGAGGGGGGAACACCCCCCCAAAAAATGTGATGGGTTTTTTCTAAAAAAAAAATTGCGGTAAAAAACCCCACAAAAAAACGTCCTGCGATGAAATGACATGGAACTGTGGTCAGGTGCCACCCTCGGATGAACTTATAGAGCTTGTTTCAGTGATGCTTCTTAACAGAGACTGAAAGACTATGCCTTTGTTTGAGGCTCTAGATGCAAGGACATGAAAAGTATTGCCAATGGAGAGACCAGATCTAAATGGCTATGGTCAACTAGGGCTAAATATCTAATAGTAGCTTTTGTAGCGTGTATTGTGCTTATATTGATACCTGTATTATGGTTTTTAGAAAGTTCTCATCCCCTTAGCTCACTGTTGCCTACAGACACCTCTACTACCTTGTCTCCTTTCCATATCTGCTCACATACCCTTTGTCCCCTTGATCTCAAGCACAGAGAAGGGTATCTCAACAACACCCTCATAAAAATCATGAATGACACCCATGCCATCCAATTTCTGGGTATGTTCTCACCTCCCACATCACAGTGAGAAAGGTTGGTACGTATATTCCCTCACATTATCAACTGCTTGCTATGCTTCTTTTAGGGCTATGTTATTTGGTAAATTAAATGATAGTACCACTGGTAACTTTGATGAGACAAACATCAATGAATTTGATCAACGGGTATTGCTGCCTCTAGGATGCTCTGTCTTTGTTAGAGAGGTAGTGTGTTTATTAGCAAACATACAGATAAAAGATCTAGACCCTACCAATCAATGATATCATCTTGAATGTCCACAGTAGGAAATAGGGAAGCAACTCCCCCATCGTACACCATCAACCATAATCCTGATACAGTACCATTTTGTTCAACTATAGAAGGTTCTCAGTATATGGGTACATATGACAGATGTGTGCACACTGCGGCTTTGGTGAATGAGACAAGGTCTTTATACATTGGGTGATCCATCAACTTTGTCTTTGGGGAAAAAAAGCTTACCGAATGATTGGAAGGGAACATGTTACTTGGGGATACTGTTGCCAGGGGTTTACTTAACTTCAACTGCAGAAATATTGAAACATTGCCTTAGGAGGGGGATCAATAATGAAACCTGTCTCCAAATATTAGGCGATGTGGCGAAATCCAGTGCTTACCTCTAGAGATGTCAGAAGCTTGGCCCCAGTGTTGGAGAAAACAATCAATGAGACTACTGATATACTGTTTAATATGATGTTAGAACAAAGGGCTATTAGACTGGTTGCTCTTCAGAATAGAATGGTGTTAGATGTCATGTTCGATGAAAGAGGAGGAGTTTGCAAAATGGTTGAGTCGGCATGTTTTGTGTATATACCCAACTCCTCCCCTAAGGTGCTCCAGGCAATCAAAATATTACATACAATAGGTTCTGAAATACATGTTGATGAAGGTAATTGGGACATTGGAACTTGGGCGTGGAACCTATTCAAATCCTGGGATCGGAAGATATTCTCTTTCCTTGCAATATTCATTGGCGTAATATTGTTGTTGTTTTGCTGTATACAATGTTTACCAATTTTAGGTTCTATACTAGGTAAGTGCTGCTGTATGGCTCTTGAGAGACTGAGACCTGAACATTGTCCTCTTGTTAATATGATTAATGCATTGATCATGCAGTATGTAGAGATCAGATAATTTATGGCCATTGATATAAATGAATATGATGATGTTTGACTCGGAATGTGTTAGTTTAGGCTAAAAGTAGGCTTTGTGAAAAAGCATCCATTCTGTGTTAGCTTAAGCTATCTCATAAGCTCATTTGAAACTCACTTTCAAACTGCACATTTCATTTCTTTGCTCACTTCGTGGGTTTTCATTTTGCATGTAGAAAAGGATCGTAGCCTAAAAGGCTGGCAAATGTGTCTCTGCGAAGAATGCTTAGCTAAATGTTTTTACCAGCTTTGAGCCTTGAACATACCGGCACGAACGGAGATAAAGGGTAGTTTGTCTTCCTGGCTCCTGCTTTCCAGAAGCTAATTGTACGACAAATGTTTTGAAAACATAATATGCCATGCACATTCTGAAAATAAAGAATAAAGCAAACTCTTGAGCCAAAATACAGAATGACGTTTCGGTCAAAGACAAACACAGATAAACTATGTGCAGAATGTCTTCTTGTCTCCTTGCACTGGGAACAGGGTGAACCACGCTGCTCTGAAATCAGTAAATTGTACAGACATGACACAGAGTGAAGTTCCATGTATTTGTGCGGAAAATATGTATGTTACGCAGGTTGTAAACTATCTGTATTGCAACAAACAAAGGAATCCTGAAGTGTACTTAAGGCTGACTGGCCGCCATGTAAATTGCCCAATTTCTCTATGACTGCCTGCAGGTATAGTTGAACCTGAGACCGCTTAAAGCGAAATTAACTCTTGTTAAAAGTTTGGATCATGACTGGTGTTCGTTATTTATTTGCAGTAACTCAGATTGAGATTAACACTTCTTGCCACGTAGGAGTTTGTTGTGTACACTTCTGGAGTCTAAGACGGAAAACCATGGCCAGATGTTTACAAAATGACTACTGCTCTGCAGGATTACAGGTATGAGTATAGACTAAAGTGCCTACGCGCCCCAACTTATTACTAAACCAGCAGTGGCCCCAACCATTAGGTGAAACAGGCACAGCTTGACGGGTATACCACCTTCCCTTTTGGTAGACCCAGAGGAGGCTACATTCTACTGGAGGGGTGTGAGCTGGTACAGAAGAAATCCAAACAACAATAGTACTCTGGGACCAATATAAAAGAATGTCCAACTAAGGTTGTATAAACATACAATATTTAATTAAACTAACAAAAATTGCATGCAAATAATAAAACCACTACTGGCCTGCCCATGTAATTTTAAGTACAGAGAAATGTGAGGAATCCAGGGTATTCATCCCCTCGCTCCTCTGTGAGGCTAGGGAGGTGAGCACACTCTGCAACATCCTCCCTAGGGGTCGAGGCAAGTGGGACCTCAACGGGAGAGACTCCCCTTTGGAGACAAGAACTCACATTCCTGTGAGTAACTCCCAAAGCCATTCCCTAAAATGGCATATATGGGACTATCAGAAATAAGGAACAGTATTGCAACAATGTTTGAAAGAGAATCATGATTAAACCTACACTTAAGCATTAGATACAACTACTCTGGGGAAAGGGGAACATGTCCCATGGAGCAAGAAGTGCAAGTGGAGGATACCAGAGAATTCTAGGAGTATGAAGTGAAGGCCAATAGAACCCATAAAGGAGAAACGCTAAGTAAGCCACCCAAGAGAGGGAGAACATTAAAAGGAGAAGACAGAGGGCGACAGGGTATCAATTGAACATTGGCCAGAGAAAAGAGAATAAGCCCAAAAACCTGCTGAAAGAGTTACAAGAACTGATACAGAAGGTGATGAGAGACTATTTAAAAATAGCCTATTAAAAGAACTTTGAAGTGAAGAATAAATTCTTTGTGAGGAGACAGTCAGGAGAAAGGAGTCATTGTACCGACTTCATTTAGTTGGTTAGAATAGTGTCAGGTAAAAGTAGTTTTTGGACAGATTAGTATTTTTATTTGGAGACCTTCTGACTGACTAGCACCTTAATTATTTATATAGGTAGGGAATACCCTCCTAGCAATAGGGAAAGAATTACATTATTCTGATCATTTGATAAACCATCAGTGGAAATGTCAACACAGTGTTTGTCATCCTTCTGACCCGCCACAGAAAGCAGACTTTAAAATAAACAGATACTCTGGGTTTGTAGTCAGAAGTGCTCAGGTAAAGATTTCAGCAGCAAAACGGAGCCTCGAGAGGCAGGTTGAGGAGGTAGCTGGATTGGTCTGCAGTTTGGACTTTGCAATAATTAAGAGACCCAGTTCATGGTCTAAGGGCCATTACTTCTGCCCTTCCTGACCAGGAAGTTTTGTAAAGAGCCCTTGCTCTCTGTGGGTTCTGTCACCTCCAGTAGCAGAGTCCTGGGTACCAGTGTCTTAGTTACAGTGGACCTTTTCTAGCCAACTGGTCATCCCAAATGGGCCTTTGGGATGATTGCGGAGAAGAGTTTTTCTCGTCTTTCATGCACTCTGTCTTCATCTCTCTCTAAGAGGAAATTGATGCAGACTGCACCACCAAAAGAGTTCCAAATGAATACTTCTTGAAGAATGGTCCAGCGATGAATCAACTAAGGCAACCTCCCCGTCCCAATATAGGAAAAATACCACCGCGGATTGGTCCCTTGCAAGCCTGTTGCCTCTTGGTAAGTGTCCAGCCCAGGCCGTTGTAACAAATGTCCTTTGCCTTCTGATGTCATACCGAAAGCACTTTGACTGAAGTAAGCAGCCTAGGGGGGGTGGGAAGGGGCAAAGGTAGTTTGGGAGCCTGAAGGCATGCTCCTGCATGCTCACAGCAGACAAAACAAAACCTGCTAGGGAAAAAAGGTCCAAGACCCTGCTTGCAAGGATAATAAGTATTTACTTCTACAAAATATAAATGCATCAGCAAAGAACTCTGCTGCTGCTGAACGTTCTGGCAAATTGGGGATGTGCAGCAAACTAAAAGGATGCCTGACCACATCAATGTTATTACATACAGGAAAAACCCATGAGGCTGGTTGAAGTAACCCTATGCATGGATGGCCCACTCCATATGGGATACTAGGCCATTGGTCCCAGCCTTCGTGTCCGTCTCTGTCCATATGGGTGCTGCTGGGCTTGTCATCTGCATAAAACAGGGCCTAACAAGCAATTAGTTAAAAATGCTACTCTATCACTGTAATGGTGCACCTGGCCGACACACAGATGAGCCAGGGGGAAAACAAAGGTCCTACCAACTCGCATACTTCACTCACTCCCAGATCCGCCAGCAGCCTCCAAGGTCCTCCACGCTCATTTTGAGCTATAATTTCATCCCTCCCTGGGACCCAGCAGCACATATCACATGACTCAAATGTGATGGCAAGATAGCCTTGCTTTGTGATCTTTTTGATCGATTGGGGGGTCTTACAGTTTTATGGTTGGTGTTCTGGGCCTGGCTGGCACCCTAGTATGTGGAGGTCTTAGGATGAAAACATAGGAGCGCTGTAGTTCTGATGCAGAGGGTGTGTTGGGGCTAAGGGCCATCTTATCTGTAATGTGGGATGGTAACTGCCAAGAAGTGCTCTGCTCCCTTCGTGTGGCCTTGCAGAACACATTCTTCCTGGGGCGTGAATGTCTGCAGCCTTTGATACAATGAAAGGCTTGTAACTCTCTGAAGCTCACTCATGGTGTGAATGATGTCTGTATCAATAATACAAGCCTAATACTAACATATTTGGTGCTTTTGCTATGCTTGGGCCTACATTCCAAAATGGCTGCCAATAACTAAGATGACGTTTACACTAGCCTCTACTATGTAGCTCCTAATGCATGCACTACACAATTGTGCACTCTCATGAATGTACACCCCACTGGTTCCTGCTTCCACGAAGTGCGGTTTATCATTCGGAATCACCTATGGGCGTGAGAAGCCCTTTCTCCTTCCCAACATTCCCCCCTTTCGTTAATTCTATATTAATGAATTCCCCTGCATTGCTACACCTGCTTAGGCCCCCAGTAATCATTCTCTTCCAACATCTGTACTCTTTCTATCCGTTCAGCTTCCAAATATGGTAGCGATCCCTCCTTAGGAACCCACGCTCTACACATGCTGCGCAAACTTGCTTCAGAGTGGGCATACTCTTCAGGGGGCAAATCATGTATATACATCCACCTTCCCCAGCTAAATCAACCCTATGTTCTCTATAGCTCTCAGTATCTGGTGGGGATGTAGTTATGGTGCCATGTGGGGTGTAAGCAATGTTCGAGTTGGACCATGCAGATAGTCTGTCTGGGTACCATGTTCTGTGGTACTACAGGGTGCATTCGATACCCCAATTGAGACCATCATTCTAGCGCTATTAGGCACTGCTTTGGCACAACAGCTGAAGCTCACTCATGGTGTGAATTATGTCTGTATCAATAATACAAGCCTAACACTAACACATTTGGTGCTTTTGCTACGCTTGGGCCTACATTCCAAAATAGCTGCCAATAACTAAGATGGCGTTTACACTTGCCTCTACTATGTAGCTCCTAATGCACGCACTACACAATTGTGCACTTTTATGCATGTATGCCGCACTGACCCCTGCTTCCACAAAGTGCAGTTTGTTTATCATTCGGAATCGCCTATGGGCATGAGAAGACCCTCTCTCCTTCCCAACATTCCCCCCTTTTGTTAATTCTATATTAATGAATTCCCCTGCATTGCTATACCTGCTTAGGCCCCCGGTAATCATTCTCTCCCAATATCTGTACTCTTTCTAACCGTTCAGCTTCCAAATATTGTAGCGATCCCTCCTTAGCAACCCACGCTGTGCAAACTTGCTCCAGACTGGGCATACTCTTCAGGGGTGCAAATCATGTATATACATCCGCCTTCCCCAGTTAAATCAACCCAATGTTCAACCCAATGTTCTCTACAGCTCTCAGGATCTGGTGGGGATGTAGTAATGGTGCCATGCAGGGTTTAAGCAATGTTCGAGTTGGACCATGCAGATAGTGTTCTGTGGTACCACAAGGTGCATTGGATACCCCAATTGAGACCATCATTCTAGCGCTATTAGGCACTGCTTTGGCACAACAGCTGAGGCCCAGCTGGCAGGTGTAGAAGATGATCAACATGAACACGATGACCGGTACCAGCATCTTTACTATTGTTCCAATGCAGGACGGGGCCCAGGAATAAATTCTGGCAAACTAATCCACACTTTGTATTCCAGCTTCTTTTTTAGTGCGTACTCCTAAGGTGTGTACGGCTCCTATTATTTGCGAGAAGGAGTCATTCTCTGCATCATTAGGAGGCAGGAATGTGCAACAGGAATCTCGATCTCTTTGCACACGCCTCCTTCCATCGCTGTGAGAAGGTCATGTACGTAGTGGTTTGCATCATCATCAGCCGCAATGCTCCCAACTCGACCTTTATGGTGCTGAACCCTTGTTGTGTGTCATTTGCCAGGTGTATCAGTTCCCAGCTGACAATCTGCTGCCATTTAGCGTTGGCCGCTGCTTAGACCCCAGTCAGTAACAGTAATGCAAAGAAAGTTTCCGGGCCACTGAACAGTCTGTACTCATCGGGTATCTCACTGAGAAGTTCATATGAATCGTGAGATAAATAGTTTGCTATTTTCTTCCTCCGCAACTTTTCTTTCCTTTCACTTTCAGGGAGAATGTGGATTTTGGGTAGGCCCTTCATAAGTGGTATCTGCCATTGGTGGTGGTGATTCCCGCGGCCCTCCTTGGAGATTCTCTTCGGGTATTAAAAGCAGTGCCGAGTGCAAGGTAGCTAGTGAACAGTACCCCCTCCATGATGGTGGAAGGTGCAAGTAAGCCTGCTGACCACACACCCAATAATAGGCCATAACTGCAGCTGTGCCTTTCTTGAGGTCTTGTATGGGTAAAGTCTTATTTCAATGCTCATTGGACCCTACGGAAACAGTCCCCTCATTGTAAAAGCATAGTCCATATGTTTCTTCTCTGCACTGGTTTTTCCATTGCTGCAATCCATGCCAATTTTGCGATATGGTAATCCAGAAGGGTGCACATGCTGCATTCAAATGGGCCAGGACCTTGTCTTCAAACCCTATTAAGCCACCTGCCATGCAACTCGGCGTTGCTTCCTGCCACTTATTCACCATGTATTTGTAATGACAAGTATGGTCTTGGCAAGCACTGCATACTTTTAGGATTGTTGTGGCATTGTAGTTGATCTGGATCCGATACTTTGCGCCATACATTGCGTGCCTGGAATGTGCCTCTTATCCTACATAGCGCTAGATGCATTAGGTATTGAGTCTCTAGAATGGGTACTTCTTGTGCCACTAAAACCTTGGGGGGCCCTGACACATCTGGTATCAACAAACAAACATAACTCCCATTCACTCACTTTTTCTCTCCCCACAATGCTCATGTCTGTGTACCAACTATTGGACTGTTGTGGATGGTGCACATCGTCTAAAGCATCCAATACAAGCCCATGATAGGCATCATGCTTTGCCCTTTTTGTTTGTCTTTGCATTTGTTTAGTGCTTTTTACATATCCATTAATAACTCTACAAGTACTAGTGTTGTTAGTGCAGCTGGCCTTGTGGATTAAATTGTGGAAAAAAATAAGGATCTGACAATAACGTCTAACAATCCTGATCCAGTGGGTACGTCTACAACAGGGACAGATCTCTTACTGCTGTCATGTAAGTTAGCATTTGTACTAGTGCTATTATAAATGTTATTAACAGTGGTGTTTTGATAAACCTCCCCATCCCCCCTTTTTATATGTGGACGCCATATAAAAACAGCTCCTAAATAAATGCCTAAAGCAAACATAAAAATGTAAACAACCCCGCAATATAATGTAGGGCACACATGTACGAATACGAAAATCTAGACACAGTATGATAATTAACATTTTTCTTAATGTACAGGGAGTCATTTGAGAGCGCTCGTGACATCTTCTGCTGTTTCTGAAAAGCAAAAATATTATTCAAAGAAAGATGTAATGAAAGCAAAAAAAGAAACCGAGAAAGAGAGAGGCAGAGAGGGAGAGAGAGAGAAAGGAAGACAGACAAAGTTTGGGAAAGAGCAAGAGAGCACTCTCTGTACAAAAGTGTTGGTGTGCTGTTTCGTTACTGGCACAAATTGGCCAGAAAGGAGGTAGTGAGTAGAACAAAGTTGTGTAAGGACATGGGAGTCTTACTGCTGAAGACCAGATGAACCCACTCCTAAATAAAAACCACCTATGAGTGGTGGTATTGAACTAGTATCAATAGTTGTGGCAAATATTTGACAAAACAGTTATGTGGGCTGCAATAGCGCTTTAATTAGATTGCAGCAGGTGTTTTCAATACACGTAAATCTGGGTCAAAAGATACAACAGCCAGTGTACATTTTCAAGGTTGAGTAACCAGTTTGTAGGGTACAAATGCTAAATATTTGTGGTATCAATCTGTTGCTTCTGTGTCCACTAGGGTATCCTTGGGAGGGAGACCAGCGGACTTAGTGATGTGATAGCACATTTATCGGTGGACAATTCGTCAGAACAATGTGGGGTTGAACAAAGAAAACACAAAAAATACAAAAGGTCAACACAGAGAGAACCCACATTTTTGATCAGGGGCCAATGTTGTCTGACTGTTTTTTTGATGAGGTTGCTCAGTGGACTGTAGGTGGTGACGCACACTAGTCTGTCTAGTTCTTTTTTAGTTGTTTTTGTGAGACATATGTTGCGGTACGTGTTGGCAGCCCGCTTCTTTGCGTTCTTCATTGCTTTCTTCGGGTAGCCTCTGTCAGATAGACGTGTTTGGAGATCAGTGGCGTGTTTCTCAAAGTTGGTGCGGTCTGTGCAATTTCTTTTGATCCGCAGGAACTGCCCATAGGGTAGATTATACTTTAAACCCTCGGGGTGGTAGCTTGCATTGTGTAGCAGGGTGTTTCTGTCGGTAGGTTTACGGAACAGTTCAGTGTGTAGTTTATCACCCGACCTGTAGATGTGGAGATCCAAAACGTTGATTCCATGGAAATCCCAATGTATGGTGAAACTGATGTGCTGATTCCGCTGGTTTAGCCAAAGGTGGAAAGCCAAAAGGTCCGCCGGGTTCCCGTGCCATATAAGGAGGACATCGTTGATGTATCTTTTCCATAGGATGATTTTTTCTCTGTATGGATTGGTGGTTCTGTTTCGTAGTGGGCCATGTAGAGGTTCGCTATGTCCGGTGCGAATGTCGTGCCCATGCTGACACCTTTGATTTGTTTATACAACTGTTCTTTGAAGAGAAAGACATTTTCAGTCATCACTAATCTTACACATTCCAAGATGAAGTCCATGGGTACGGTTGCGGTATCTGTTCTGGTCTCTAATTAGAGTTTCAGTACTTCCAGGCCTTCCTGTTGTGGTATTGAAGTATACAGTGCTTCAACATCTAGGGTAGCAAGGATGTATTCCTGTTTCATGGTGATGGCATCAAGCATCATGATGGTATCGGTGCTGTCTTTCAAGTACGAGGTCATTTTGTTGACGAATGGTTTAAGGAAAAAATCAGTGTAAACTAACAGAGGTTCGAAGATTGAGTCACATGCCGAGACAATGGGTCTGCCTGGCGGATTCGTAGCGTTCTTGTGTATTTTTGGAAGTATGTAGAATGCTGGGATGTGCCGATGGCTTTTGTTCAAGAAACGATGTTCGTCGTCGCAAATCCAGGTTTCTTGAGCGTGGTTTCTGCTTACTCATTCCCCACACGGTGCGCCATTAATGGATCCCGTGCGTGCCTACAGACACGCGACTGCAGCTGTTCACCTTCCGACCTTGAGGTAAGCCGACCCGAGCTTTAGATTAGGTACAGCGCTCCTAATGATTCACCCTTACACACGGCCGCGCATAACTTTCCACCTCATGTGTACCCACGCACATTTGGATATTATTATTCATGATACGACTCACGCTGGCATTTTTATGATATTTTACCATCCCTACGGACCCCCGGCACCAGCACTTTTGGCACCAGTCCGAATCAACGCACAAGCAACACCCCCATTGATCAGTGCACTGACGAGCTTTTTATAGTTGCACGTGCTAGCAGCTTTGTTTATTTGGATTCACTGTATAGCAAGCATGCAACAACACAGGCTAGACTTAACCAACTCCCATCATGCCTGTTTCACCACACTGTGTGGCGCCTAGACATCCACGAGACCCTGGCACACAGTTTTTGATTGAACCTCGTGTTCATTTGATCCCTAGTCTTCCACCCTGGTGGACCGACACAACGTTACTCAACGCTTACCTGACTCTACATCCAGCCTCGGGTCACCTTTAGGTAAGTCCCTACCTACTAAACAGCATTTCAATTAAGCAGCAAAAACTGACAATTACATGCCACCTGTCCTTCCTATTTTCCACAGGAACGGGCACACCTAGGACTTCGAACTCCTCTCAGTGTACAGTGACACTGCCTCCACCCTAGCCACTGCGCTCCCAAGACCCGGTAAGCACCGGCTCTTTCCTCCCGTGACTCGTGTCACTTTCTCACTGCTAGATTCTACCTTCTTGTTCTCACTCCTAATACCATCTTGTCTATTTACTCCAACAGACCTCTACAGATACCGCCACCCCCGAAATCTTCTTGTCCTGATGAAGGCCATTCCACAAGAGCTCACTTAGCTCACCTCCTGGCCGAAACACTGTTGTGTTGACTTTTTGTATTTTTTGTGTTGTCTTTGTTCAACCCCACATTGTTCTGACGAATTGTCCACCGATAAATGTGCTATCACATCACTAGTCCGCTGGTCTCCCTCCCAAGAATACCCTAGTGGACATGGAAGCAACAGATTGATACCACAAATATTTAGCATGTGTACCCTACAAACTGGTTACTCAACCTTGAAAATGTACACTGGCTGTTGTATCTTTTGACCCAGATTTACGTGTATTGAAAACACCTGCTGCAATCTAATTAAAACGCTATTGCAGCCCACATAACTGTTTTGTCAAATATTTGCCACAACTATTGATACTAGTTCAATACCACCACTCATAGGTGGTTTTTATTTAGGAGTGGGTTCATCTGTTCTTCAGCAGTAAAACTCCCATGTCCTTACTCAACTTTGTTCTACTCACAATGTTACCCACCTGGGCAGAGTAAGGCATCAACCAGGTGCCCTTTTTTGTAAATCAGAAAGGAGGTAGTTCATATGTTCCTGTGCACAACTGATCAGGGCTGGTGGGCATAGGATGTCACTATGGTGTGCTCAGGGGTGTTCTGTGGACATTCGATAGGTGGATCCATTAGAAAAGCTCCTTAACTTTCAGAGCAAGGGCAGTGGAGAAGACGACATGATATGGCCCGTGATATCTGGGGTCGTTCCACCTGAGGACAAAGTTCTGCACGTAGATCAGGTCGCCCAGAAACAACAGTTGAGTAGGTGAGGAATCTGATGGTGCTGCAGCTGCGGTGCCCGCTGTTTCCTCCGATTGGGGTGGTGCAATCTGTCGAGAGACAAGTTTTCTGGCCCGTGATAGGATAGTCAAGTAGCTGTTAGGTTCTTCTCCCAACACAGATGCTGCCCTGTGGTGCATCTCATGCTTTTCTAACAGGAGACACAGGTGTATGCATGCGACAACCAGTGACTACCTCATGAGATGACAAATGGTGGTTCTTGCAGTGTTGTGTGCGCAAACTGAAAAGTCCCAATGGCAAGCAGTGCACCCAGTTTTACTTCAACATGGTGCAAAGCTTGCACAATTTACTTTTTTAAAAGGCCGTTTATCCTCTCCACAACTCCATTGACCTGGGTTTGTTAAATGGTGCACATTTGATGTTTAACGCCAAACAATGCTACAATTTCTTTGAACAGTTTGTTAAAAAAGTGTGTGCCATTATCTGATCTCAGGAAGTGCCTGCTTGCATGCAAATTGTCCCTGCATTACTGAGTCTAACGTGCCACAATAGTAGTAGGCCAGTGGCTTGTGGCCCATCATGCCCTTTTGTGTTAGCACTACAGTCAAAAGTTGAGAAAATAAATAAAATTCCTGAGTGTAGTCTGGGGTCACTAGCACTTGGACAGTAGATATCACTTCCTTGAGGGCATCACAATTGGTGAGCATATCTTCTGTCCATACAACCTTGTTATCAGTCTTTGGGCCCTGCAAAAGGGGCCAAGTGTATGCTGCGTAGTCCAGTATGCAGGTCCGACAATAGTTACACAAGCCTTCACTGCGGTGGGCTGTGGGGTGGCATGTCCAGATGTGGCGCGATCATGTATTATTCTTTTTCGTTGAGATATCAATTGCCCCAAGTACAAAACTTCCTGCAGGCAATACTGTATTTTGGTCTGGTCAGCCTTGTACCGCTTGAGGGCCAAGAGCTTTAAAAGTGTTATCAAGTCTTTTCTACACTGGTGTTCACTGTCGCTGCATGTACTATATGAACGTGCTGGGTACCTGTATGTTTTCTAGGGCTGCTTGAAGAATTCTGTTAAAAATACTCTGGGACTCACAGTACCCCTGAGGCAATCTTGTGTGTTCGAATCTCATCAATAAAAAAAGCTATGTGTTGGAAGCCATGGCTCTCTCTGGGCATTACATTCGTGGGACAACTCTTTGTTAAAGGGATACCTCTCACTTTTAATGAGATGGTAACCAAATATCATATTCCTATGACTTGTATGCGCCGATGCCTACATTTGATTGATGCTATTGTGGTAAATTATGACTTGTTAATACATACTACTTATACTTATCAAGCTAACGAAGTGCACCATATGTCTAATCAAAATTTCACTGCTTCCATGTTCTATAAAATGTGTACAAATATGTCAGATGATAAAGTCCCATGGCATAGCCAAAAAGCTTGGAAACGTGATTGCTCCTTGGTGTATACTCAATTAAAATGGCCTCCTGTATGGAACATTATTTCTAAAGCTATTGTTTGGGAAAGTTTGCTACAGACCTTATATTTTTTCCATTATAGGGCCTTTATTACTCCGTTGATTATCTTTAAAGGTGGTCTTTCACAAGATGAAAACTGCTGCAGCGGTTTATGTGTAAGAGGTACTTTCAAACACATTGTTTTCAAGTGTATCCATGTTAAATATTTCTGGGAAATGGTATGGTGTACCCTTAAATCCATTTTTCATATAAAACAGGAGATTTGTTTCTCTTTCCTTTATTTGGGCAGCTCAGCTGTTCAACCTGCATTAGACAAGTATAAATGCAACCTTTTCTATCTCTTTATTACAGTAGCTATCCAAACTATTACATCTAATTAGAAGGATCTTAAACATGTGCACTTTAAAATTTGGTGGAACGGTGTATGTAACATCCATAGAATGGCGAAATGTAAAGCTGTATCCCCCTTTTTTTTGTCAAAATATTTTTTATTGAAATATCGTATAAACATGAATTCATCGAGCAAGTGAATGTGGAAGAAAATTAGAAGCAATTACAAATGATCAACGCATCAACATTTCATTTTTATCGTTATAATTCATCAAATCTATATAATTTCATCAATAACAGGCTCCTTAGGAAAAGGTTTAGGTAAACTTAACTTGAGAACTATTAGGAAGAGAAAGAAGAGAGAAGAAAAAAAAGACAAAAAAAACACACACCCCGGTACATAGTATCCATAAATGCAGAAAACAGATTTAGCCTCTAAAGACACCACATTAGTTCAGGCTACCACCTGGGCCTTGCGCAATGTCCGTGGTGAAAATTCGTTAAGGTTTCAGAAGGTATTTAAGCAGTCTAGGTTGAAAAAACATATGCTCCCTCTCGGCAACGTGCTCTAGGAATGGTCCTCAGGTTCTTGAGAACTTAGCTGTCTTGCCTTCTATTGTGGCTGTTAACGTTTCCAAGCCAAGTAATTCCCAAATCTTAACCTACCAATACGCTATATGGGGACCCTCTGTGTCCTTCCAGAATCTGGCACTGGTGAGACGGGCTGCCATGAGCAAGTGAGTTATCAGTTGCGCTCTGGGACCTGACTGTAGGTATGATCCGTCATCCGGAGTATCTCCCAATAGCATTATAAGCAGATCCATGGGGAGGAGAGTTCCGCAGATGTCTTTAATCCTAGATCTAACCTCTAGCCAAAAGGACTGGATGATCGGGCAGTGCCACCACAGATGGCCTAGATCCCCTCTCGCCCCACATCCATTCCAGCAGGTGTCGGGATAGTCGGGATTAATAGCGTGTAGTTTCTGCGGGGAGGGGTACCAACGAAAACATATTTTAAGCCCACATTCCCTTATTGTCGTGCATCTAGAGACTTTGAGCTCTATCCCATATCTTTTGCCGACTCCTGGGCAATATCTACTCCCAGATCTCTTTCCCAAGCTAGCATATAAGGCATTTTCTCCTCCACTGGATTCTCCTCCAAAAGGCGATAGCATGTGACTACCCTGCAGGAATGTTGGCCTTCCATATTCGTCAGCTCCAATCCCGTGGGAGATCTAGTGGCTACCTTTTTTACATCTGGATTAGTTATCCAGTGGCGGAGCTGCATGTATCTAAACCGCTCGGTTTCTGGGAGATTGAATTTCCCTTTGCAATGGTCGAAGGTTAGGGGGGAGTTGTCCTCATAAAGTTCACCCAACCTCACGGGTTTCTCTCTTGACCATAGGAGATAGGAGTTGGGTTGAAGCCCAGGAGTAAAGGCTGGATTTTGCATTACGGGAGATAATGGACCCAGGCCCGACACAAACCCTCTTTGAGCACAGGATCTATCCCAAAAGCGAAGTACAGTTTTTGTGGAAGGAAGGAGGGATCCTCTGTAAATACGCACTTCTCGTGGGATGAAGGGCAGGTGACCTAGGGGTATCTCTGTGTGATATTGTTCAATGTCCTGCCATTTAGGGGGCTCTTTTGGGTGAGACCAACTCAGAATGGCAGATAACTGGCAGGCCCGATAGTATCTAACAACCGAAGGCAGTCCCAGTCCGCCCGTCAGTCTGCCCCGGGTTAAGAGCTTACGCTGGATACGGGGAGTTTTGTGCTTCCAAACAAAGCGGCTTATTTCCTTCTGAAACTCCAAGAGGTCTCGGTCAGGGATCACTATGGGAAGCGCCTGGAATGTATACAGAAGCCTAGGGAGTAAGACCATTTTGATAGCGCTGACTCGACCCAGCCAAGATATTTCCTGCAGTGACCATCTCCGTAGGGATTCTTTAGCTTCTTTTAAAAGTGTGGGGACATTGGCCTTCAGCAGACCCGCAAAGGTCGGGGTTAGATGTATTCCGAGATATGTAATGAAGGTGTTCTTCCACTTAAGGGGGTAGAGACCCTGCAGGGAGCTCAGGGTATCAGAGGTTTCCGATAGGTTTAAACCCATTGATTTGGCCATGTTTATTGTGCATCCTGAGATCTTAGCGAATTGGGCAAGGAGGTCCATGAGGGGAGGGATTGAGGTTCAGGCCTCTCTCAAGAAACAGAGGACGTCGTCCTCATATAACGCGACTTTATGACATTGATTTCCGACGATAAGGCCCTTAATCTTCAGTTGTAGACGGATATGATGGGCTAGGGGTTCGATCGCTAGGGCAAACACCAAAGGGGACAGGGGGCACCCTTGCCTAGATCCTTTACCCAGGGGAATTTGGGCCGACCACTGCGAGTTCATTCGAATTTGGGTTGAGGGGATCTGAAAATTTGAGAGGATTAATTTAGAGAATTTCGGGCCAAACCCAAAGCTCTTCAGCACTAAATTCAAGTAGTCCCAGGCCATACTATCAAATGCCCTATGGGCATCTAGGGACAGAAGAGACAAAGGGCCCGAGATAGCGGAGGCGAGGGAGATTAGATTTATTGCCCTACGGATATTATCATGTGCTGAGCGCCCAAGAATAAATCTGGTCTCGTTTCTCTCTACGATGAATGGGAGAACCTCCCCTAAACGCTGTGCTATAATTCTGCTTAATAATTTTGCGTCTGTATTAAGCAAAGCTATAGGGCGGTATGAAGTACACTCTGTTGGGTCCTTCCCGGTCTTTAGGATTAGGGTAGTAGAGGATACAGCCATAGATTGCGTGACCAAACCAGTATCCCACAGATGATTAAATAGTTCTGTGAGGCGAGGTGTGAGCTCAGGCGAGAAGACTCTATGAAATCTATTGGTAAATCCATCTGGGCCCAGAGCTTTACCCAAGGGAAGGGCTTTGATGGCCATTTCAACTTCCTGTGCGGTTATCGGGGTTTCCAAGGGCTCTCGCAGGGCCTGAGGAAGTTGTGGGAGATTTGCTATGGTCAAGAAATATTTAGAGACTTGCGGGTTCCCTAAATTGGGGGTGGCTTGTTCAGTGAAGATTTTCTCAATAATTTGGAGTTTGCCCTCCTCTGTATGGATATAACTACCCGTCTCATCTCGCAAGGCGTCTATCCTATTTTGTCTATTCTGTTTTTTTAACTTGGCAGCAAGGAGTTTGTTAGCTTTCTTCCCCTTCGAGTAGAAGTATTGTTTGGTGAGCATCATAGAGTAAGCCGCCTTACCCATGTGGTGCGCTTCCAGCGCCCTCTTTGCCACCCGCAAGTCTCTCAGGGAGCGTCGGGAGCCTTTTGTTTTATGTATCTCTTCAAGTCTGTGAGCTTCTTCTTCTAAGTGCGTTTGCAGTAACTTCCTGGCCTTCCCTCTCTGTACAGCCTGTTCAATCAGGTGCCCCCTGATAACCCCTTGCCTGCATCCCATAGTGTCCCCAAATTCACGTCGCCCGTATCATTCTCCCTGAAATAAGATTCCAAGGTTTCCCTTATGTGGATACGGACCAATGGATCTTCTAGTAAAAAATCATTAAGCATCCAGGGGGGTTTCGAGGCGGGGTCGCCTGGAATGGGGAAAACATGAGCCTGATGATCAGAAGGAGCCTCCGGCAGGATCTCCACCGCCCCCACCAAAGTGAGCAGAGATTTAGAAATAAGAAACATATCTAACCTGGAGAAACCCTCATGCACCGCCGAGAAGTAAGTATAGTCTGGCTCGTTTTGATGGCAATAGCGCCAGATCTCAATAAGGGAGTGTTCCCGCAGTAGAGTAGTAAGGGCCCTGAAGTTGTTCCTATCCAGAGACGATGGGGGTAGGGTTTTATCTACTAGAGGATTTATAACAACGTTAAAATCTCCCCTCTGTATCCCCTTTTTTTCTTTCAAGTAAACATGAATTGAAATCGAAGTCATTCATTGAATATTTAGAAAATGTACCTCCTAGTCCTTAAAGTATAACACTAATATGTTGCTTTTCTCCTCCCTTTCCCTTCCTTTTGTCTCTGTTGGTCTAGTACGTCCTATTTGTTTGAATTCTTCATAACATATTCTGTTTACACCAATAAGATTATTTTGAATTTGCATTCTATGTTTTAGTATTTCATTATAAGTCACAGCATAGGAGGCCTTTTCACATCAGTAATTTTTCTGTAGATTAATCATTTTGTTTCATATCTTGTATTTTATATACATGTTCTTGTATGTATCATATTGCCTTATATACCAGTGTATTCTTAATAATAAAATACCTAAAATAAAAAAAATGATCATGTCTGTAGCCACCGTAACAGTGACCATTTGCTTCCTGCATGTGGCAACGCCAGAGGGTACGATATTGTGAGAGAGGGTCCAACCAAAACTGCAAAATGGTAATATTGCACTGTTACACTTCATGAATAATCCTATTCACATATGATCAGATCCAATTCATGGTAGAGAGCGCGCGCGAGAGGTAACGTCATGAGGAGGCTATGAATCTATGCCGATGGCAATTTCACGTTTTACTTAGTTCTGACTTTTGCACTGCTCTGTTGGTGGGGGAATGGATCCATTTGTCTACTAGTTCCTTCGACTTCTTTTTGGAAGGAGGACTCGCAGCTCTTGTGGACTAAGAGCCGAAGAGGACTATTAATAATTGTTTGGAGGAACGCAGCCTCGTTTTATATACGGGAAAGGGGGTGCCTTTAAGGAGAGTCGCGAGTTTCATCCGGTTTATTTTTCTCCATTCACGAGGCACTTGTATTAAATAGATATAAAGGTCCCCTTAGGAAGCAGCAATACACGTGTTGCAGTCAAATGAAAAAGTCAGGCTGAATAAGTCAGAAAAGTCAGAAGGCAGAGTTCCGCCTCATTCAGCAACTGGGGTTAAAATGTGGGTGCTCCTTCCCGAAATCTGATGGAGGACATACACGTTTTCTAAGTCTGCCCATAAGAAGTGTGCATCGTTGGGACATGTACTAGTCAGGCCAAGAAGTGTGAAAGGCATTGGATTACAGCACAAAGCCTCAAAGGTTTTTCTCGCAGTTTTGAAAGAAAAACCGAGTATTTCAGCTCCAGTTTGGCTTTTGCATTGAAGTGCTGTGCATTGGCTCTTGTTTAAACTTCCCTATGCATCGAGCATGTTGGAACAGTGGCCACTTTTTCTCCTTTGCTGAAAAAGAGTCTATCACATCTCTAAGTTCCCTGCTGTGTGCTACTTCATTTCAGATCAGGCTTAAAATCCCACCTTAGTAAGAGGATGAACGCCTATGAATGCCAGTAACAGCATGACAAAATATTTTTCCATCATTACTGAGTATCTATGTAATGAATTTCTTCATGCATCCAACATAGTACCATTTATTCTCAATACAAGCTACTGTAAAATACACCATCACACTCGCCCAGTCTCGGGAGGATAGCTCAGGGGCAACGTGCTCGTCTTGGAAGCACGACGACACAGGGCAACACAGGTTCCATCCCCGAGTCCGCGACACAGGGCAACACAGGTTCCATCCCCGAGTCTGCGCTTAGAAACCTCTGGGTGTTAAGCACGTTATAAATAACCTATCATATCATATCACACGTAAGAATAATATACCACCATTAGTACCTAAAACCTAATGCTTTTTAGCCGATATTTGTGTGGGTTTGGACAGTAAATTGCAGATTTTGTAAGCCAATTTTCCAAAACTGTCGCAGGGGAGACCCCCCGCACCCTCTCCTTGATGTGGGCCAAAAATGTGCCTGGAAAAATGTACACCCCACCATCTTCCAAAGTCACCAGCTGCCACTGATCCAGACTGGTAGTGGATGAACGATCCGTACGGAAGGGATGTTCGAGTCCATTACCAACTGAAGAACAACCCACAGTACAGGGCTCAGGAAACAAGCACCCAGCAAGAGAAAATCTGTTGAGCATCACAAGGTCCCAGGCAGAACCGGTGAAGTATCCTGACACTAAGTGTAGGTAACAGGAGTTGTTAAAGGTTCTGGAGGGGGCCAAGGGAAAACTAAGAGAGCTTTAGAAAACGGGCAATAACCAGCTAATGTATACTGACTAAGCAATCCAGCATAAAGAATGGTAAACTAACAAGTAACACTCACCTCAGCAGTTGTGAATTGAATATGTCTTTATAATTTCAACACCATCTACCTAAAACGCTATTTGAGGGGCTATCTTCTTGAACTCCGCAGAGGGAACAGAAGCCCATCCAGCTGTCTTCTGAAGCAACAAAGGGCTTTGACAACCCTGTGATTGGTCGACAGCAGATACTGGCAAGAGTCCAGTCCCTTCAATCCATGGGGTCAACACTCTCTATTGAAATGGGAAGAAAATCCTTGTCGTTATCTTTCATAAAGGAAACAAAGGAACCCGGTAACATATGGGGAACCAAAAACATTGGAGACTGTGAAGAAACCAAGAAAACAGTAAAGAAGTCAACGGAGTAGTGAACAATTTTTGTAACGCAATTCCCGGGCCAGTTCCACGAGACTGTGGTGCCGGATAGTCGAGAGGGATTCAGGGAGCATCTTCTTTTTTTTAAAAAAAAACATTTTTTGGGCATTTAGGAAAAACTGAAAGCACAACCCCACTGTCCCCAAAATAGAAACCACATAAAGCATGCAGTAACCACGCCCCTAGTCCTGCACCCTCGAGACTTCTAAAACATTTCACCGCAGCCATCCAGCAAAGCCTGAATCATCACATTAGCCCCGCCGGGCGGCCCAGGAAAATGACATCCAGTCCTGCCACAGTCTACCTAATGTGAGACCTTCCAATGGCGACAGCAGCCACACACCACCCAAAAGACCAGGAATTCGACCAACCATGCCCCACCTGTGCCACTCAGGCATGACCCATTCCAACCTCCTCCCAGGGTCATCAGCATCCAATCAGCACTTAGCCATGACGTAGCAACACTCATGGGCCCATTCTGTGGGCCCCGGCAATCCAGGCCCTGTGTGCACCATTTCTCCTCTGCACTGCCTCTGGGCCTCCCGCACACTTAGGAGCTGTAACTGTAACCCTACAATCCCTTGCCACCCTGCTCTTAACCAGAGCCGCGCTGCCCTGGCTGCACTTACTCAGAACAATTGCTGCCCTGATTGCACTTCCTCTGTCCCTCTCCATGGAACTTCCCCCTGCACTTTGCGCTGTCACACTTGCCCGATCTGAATGACACAAGGCCTAGTAAGATAGTTTGTCTTGACCTCCCTCCCTTGTCTTGCCGCACCTAGAAACCAGGCGCGTTATAAATGACATGACATTATCATATCAATCAAGCAAATCCCCCATGGCCCCCATGAGAGCATAGTGGCAACCGACGATCAATCGAGCAGGGCCATACTGGTTACCCCACAGAGCTCCAAATACCTCTCACAGGTTCCCTCTGCACCTCTCTAAAGACACTCCCCATGGCAGTGGTGTCTCCCGAAGGGCGTGCCCATGGTGAATGCGCATCAGGCGGCGTGAATAGTGCCTACACTAGCTCATCCGAGGCTTCGACGTCCATGCTCCTCTCTCTCATCCTGCTATGCACCACCTTGCGCCAAAAGCTGATCCGGCTAAAGCCCATCTCCCCACGTCTGCCCAGCGAGCCTTTCTTCTGGGGCCCTCCTCCTGTTTCCAAACCATGGTGATCCTTCGCTTAGCCAGCACACAAATAAGGTCTTTCATCTGTGACACATGCACTCTGTGCTTCTTCAACCTCAGATGTATAGTTCCGGGCGGCTGCTGCTGGGCTTTTAGTTCCGGTCTTCAAAGAGACAGAGTCTCTGCAGCCCCAGATCTTTAAGCGTCCCCCTAGGCCCCAAGCCGGTTCTTGCCATCCCAGAGGCATGCCCCTTCCGTCTCCCTCAGGAGAGGTGAGGCGATCAATACGGTGGGGGGGTGGGAGGTCAGAGAGGCAGCCCGTTATGCTGACTGTCCCTCTAACACCCCCTGCATGGGCTGGTCATCCACTGAGTCATGGTGGGTTGTTTTTTGTGGGTTTTTGAAACGTATTCTTGTTGCAGGGCTGTCACCGGTGGGATACTTCAAAGCTACCTGCCATGCTCTCATTTACAATTAATTCTGTCTCGTTTTTTTTGTATCTGAGCTGGATGTTACAGCCCTTTTGTCTAGTAAAATGGCCTGTCAGTAAGCAGCAATCAATATGAGAGCGATAGGTTAAGAGGTCAAATTAATTTCCATGAGCATTTTAGGTTTTAGAAGTGCTAATGCTTGTAGTTAACTCTGTGATGGGCCACATGCAGATTTTGAAGGGAACCCCCTATACCACACTTCAGCCGGGTCGGACTGGGCCATAGAATTGTCTCGGGCACCAATGAAAAAGTGGCCCACACTTGCAAATGGCAAGTCATTCCTTTTGTGACACTGTTTGAATTGTACCCAAGGGGGAGTTTTTTGATAAAATGTGATGCAAATTGTGCATTTTAAAGAATATTTATTTAGCAACACTGATTAAAACTACTAGCCGCATAGTGAAGTAACTCATCAAACTGGTCCAAACTGGCCAAAAAAAAGTGGCCCACTTTCACCCAAAAACGGGCCCACACCAGCATTTTGCGTTTTTGGTTTGGCTATGGGCCTATTGCACTACAGGCAGTCCGAGCCTGCACTATCACATCAGTTAATTCGACAGTATGTGGAAGAAAAGGTGCTGGTGGTCCCTTGCAGGTGTTGCGCGCTTCCTGCTAATAATAAGCAGCCTCTGACCCAGCCCCCTGCCCCGAAGTTACACATACACTGACCGCCTGCCCCTGTTGGAATCAGGTGATATGGACGTGGGGGCGGGTTGACCCAGAGCACCGCCTTCTCTGTTTCCTGTGAGTGGCTCTCTGTCAACAGTGGAGTGTGAGTGTTCGCTGCGTGACTTCAGTGTCTCCTGTAAGAATTCTTCTTGGCTGGGGATCAGGAAGCTTGCTCATCTGCTGCGCGTGGACTCGTCACTTCCGGTGCGTGCACAGACCTACAGCCAGGTCTCTCGGAATGTAAAAAATGACTCACTATTGTTGCATACACAGATTCTTGTTGTGTTTTTATTGGGGATATTCTTAGTGGGAAGTTGGTACTAAGCTCAGAATATGGCAACAACCAATGCTTTAAGTAGGATTTAAAATTAACGTGGCGGCTCTGTAATGGGGGCGTGGCCGACGTATCATGTGCATGGCCTAAAGAAGGGGCACGTGGATCCGTCAAGAGCCGCCTGTCCCAAACCTTACATACCCTCCAAGCATGTATTTTGTGTCGTCATTGTCTCAATTGCTTTTGTTTGAGTACTATTAATAAAAGCTCCCTCTCGTTCCGTTTGTAATTAAATTGCTGAAATGTTTCTCATTCAGTATATAAGCAATTAAATCGGTGAGCAAATCCCCTTCATTCTGTTAAAAAAACCTGCACTTTTCTTTAGTGCTCATTTAGGGTTTAAACTCCCTGACTGCTGGCTGATGAGAACCTGCTGCTATTAACCGCCCTGGCTCCAGTGCTTTAACTAGGATGTTGACACAGTGTGAAGCCACAATGGAGGACTATTGGTAAACACACACCGCCTAACTAAAGAATGTGTCCATTTGAATGTGCATTTGCCAGCCAAAGACAGACCCATTTAGAAAGTGTTATCCCTGACCTGTATAACCTGCTTTCAGCTCTTTGATGGGGGCAGGACATTTGCTCGGGTAATAATGAAGTTCAAGGGGGGGCTCATGTTTTGCCCCATCCATGATAAGCCCAGGGAAATCGCCCATTGCAAGATTGCATTGGGCAACATCTCTGTTTTAATCTATTTAACACACAGCTGTCTCAGAAAGGGGAAGGTGGGAGGTCCACAAACATTTTGACTGAGCCCCATGCATCTTCTGGCAGCCTCTGAAGTCACCTGTGTTAAAGAGAGGGTGACAAATAGAACCAATGTACGCTACTTTGCATAAAATCAGAACGCATTTTGGGAACGCAAGAATTGGCACCCATTTTTTATATGGCATTTCTGTGACCATGATTAATGCCATGAACCTTTCCGAGCATATAATGTACACTGGCCTGCCTATTACTTCAGTTTATAACACCCTTCCACTGAAATGTCTGCAAGCAATGAGTCCTATATATACATTTGACAAGCTTCACCACTTAGGAGGAGGGTGTTGGCTGTCAGTAGACGGCTCTGCTGCACGTGTTCGATCGCTGTAGCTTTCATCACTTGATCGTGATTCGTCAATCTCTGCCCGTGCCGTTATTCCCGAGCCCGGTGCTTGCACTTTATCGTGATAAACTTAAGTCAATGTCCGGCCGCGCAGTTAATATCGATCTGGATACTTAAGGACACTGGGAGCGCCCTGGCAGAGCCCCGGCTGAGAGGAACCTTTTGGAGGCTGCCGGCCAACCCTGGCAATAGCCCTCTTTTCAACTTGGCTTCCTTTCACCATGCTGCACTCTTGACTCCACTGCAGAAGTGCTGGGGAGTTTTGGAGGGAGCCCTCATGCAGCCTCTGTGATGTCGGCAAGCCGCCGATGGAGCGGGCAGCGGCAGGAGAGAGATCGCGGCCTTCAGCAAAGGCTGTTCCGCTCGCGGAACATGCAGGGCGCTGCGCAGCAATGATACGCGACTCGTTGGTTGGCTGCATAAACCCGGACTGGCGCGAAAGCGCCAGTTCCGGTGATACCTTTATTTCTCCCCTCCTCTTCCTGTGTCACGTGACCTTTTTTGTCAGGGCACGTGACACCACATTCCTCCCCAAATTGGAGGTAAATTCACATACACCACGGAATACATTTTAGCATGGATTACCGTCTCTTCCGCCAGTCTCTTTACGATATACCCCGTCTATGACATACCCTTTGAGGCGGGATGATGGTTTGGGCTTCTCCCTCAGGCTGTAGCGGGTGTTCCGTCCTTTGGGCGAGATGTCTATGGCGGTCCTTCCCTCTGTCTCAGTCTCTGGTGGGCGCGGTCTGTCTGACTCTTCCGGCGCATTTTCACTGTTTGACGGTGTGGGTCTTTGGGGCGTCTCAGCGGTCTTTTCCTTAGTTCTCGATGGTGTGCGCGTCTGGCGACGCTTTCTTGCTCGTTGTGCCTCCTCCTTCTTGCATCCATTTCCGGGATGTCTAACTCGGGTGCAACCCAGTGTGGATGTACGGGGAGTTCCGCCTGTATTGGTACTCCAAACATAAGGGCTGCTGGGCTGATCCCGGTAGCTGAGTGTGGGGTTTGCCGGTGCGTTCTCAGAAATCGGTATACTGCCTTCAGCCAGGGGTGCTTTTGCTCTTTGGCAATTCTGATAACTTTGTTTAGAGACCCCATGAAGCGTTCCGCATCTCCATTTGCCTGAGGCCATCGTGGGGTAATTCGCTGATGTTTCACGTTTACTTCTTTGAAGAATTCTCGCAGCTCTTGGCTGGTGAACGATGGTCCATTGTCACTCTTCACTTTCCTTGGGATCCCATGCGTGGCGAATATTTTCTCCAGTGTGAGGATGGTGGTTTCAGCGTTGGTGGATGACACATGTTCTACTTCGGGGTATCTGCAACTCCTGCTACGCCACGAACCCAGAGGAGCCACTGCGCTCTGGAAAAAAAAAAAAAAACACTTTTTTTTTCTCAACAATAGAGGAAAAAAAAAAACTCCTGCTACGCCAACACCCCAGGAGAGACACTGCACGATCTATCACACGCGGCCCGCCCGGAACTGCAGCGCTCCACGGGGGGCCACGTGCCATCACACCAAAAGTCACCCAATAGAGCAGCATGTCGAGCCCAAACGCCAGCCCGACAAGAATCAGCACTGGCTCCTCATCATCAAGGAGAAGCATCACTGATGAGCGCAGCGATCCCACACTAACAACGTTCATGCCACCGTTCGACCCTTTCACCAGCGGAGCTGCCATCCGGTGGGAAATATGGCTGCAACAATTTGAGATGCATCTGGAGGCCCGAGACATCGCCACACCCAAAAAGATGCGCACCTTCCTCTTGCTCAACGTAGGGTCAGCAGCTCTGTGCCTTTTCAACGCCCTACCAAACCGCGGGCGCGATATTGACTACACAGCGGCGAGAGCTGCGCTCACCAACATGTTTAAGCCTGACCTCAATCCGGACTATGAGCGGTTCCATTTCTGTATGGCACGACAACGCGAGAGAGAGACGGTGGACAAATTCCACGCTCGCCTTCGCGAAATGGCCGTAGGCTGTGAATTCCCGGATGAAGAATTCGCCATTCGCCTCCAAATCATCAATGGGATCTCCTCTGAAAAACTAAGAAGGGCAATTCTGTCAGAGAAGAACATGCGACTATCACGCATTCTCGAGACAGCACGCCTCCGTGAACAGACAGAGGAACAAGTAGCAGTAATGGAAGCTGCCATCCAGAGACTACCGTTAGACAGCCCCAGACCCGCAGAAGACGTTGCAGCTATCTCCAGACAACAATTAACACGCCCGAAGCAGAACCAGAGGCCCCACCCGCCACAAGGACGAGATCAGGCCTGCAAATGGTGCGGAGGCCCATGGCATAAAGGCGAATCTTGCCCCGCCTGGGGGTCCACATGCAGAAAATGCAATCGCCTCAACCACTACGCAGCTGTCTGCCTGAATCCGCCAAACAGGAATGACAAAGACCCAAGCTCACGCACGACACAAGAACAACGGAGAAAATTCGCACCGAGAGAACATCCCCACCAACAAGCGAGGAGAGGTAAAGCGAGAGCAGTCGATGAGTCCCAAAGATCCCCGAGCTCGAGCGACGGCGACGACAGCGACAGCAGCTCATCCCCCGAAAGACAGAACAAACGGAGGAAGAAGAAGGGGAGAAGACCAGTACACCGTGTACACTTGATATCGGCAGTCAAATCAGGCCGATCGCGCCAAAAGAAGAGACCGTCGTGCACAGTCCTCTCCAACGGAGACCCACTCAAAGTGATAATTGACACCGGCGCGACAGTAAACGTCATGCCCGTGACGGCATTCAACAGACTTCACCCAAAACCAGAACTCCACAAGAAGAAAGTCAGGCTATATGCCTATGGATCCAAAAAAAACCCTACCTGTGCAGGGGTTGTTCAAATCCGACTTTGCGCACAACAACACAAACTGCCGCGCTCAGATCTACGTCGTAGATGCCGGTTGCGAAACCTTATTGAGCTGTAAAACTGCGGAGAAACTAAAGCTGATACACTTCGCATTCAGCGTTCAGCACGACGAACTCAGCAACATCCTAGGTCGTCATAAGAAACTATTTCAAGGCATCGGATGCCTTAAAGGGAGGTCTATCAAACTACACATTGACCCCACCATTGAACCCAAGGCAGTGCGCCACCGGCGGATCCCATTTCACCTGCGAACTGCTGTAGAGAAAGAGCTATCCAAACTCAAAGATGCAGGAATCATCGAGAGAACATCAGGCCCAACCCCATGGGTCTCGCCAATGGTGGTAGCCCAGAAACCGAAACAGCCGAATGCAGTGAGAATATGCATCGACATGAGGCTCCCCAACGTAGCCATCGGCCGAGAATGCCACGTAACTCCCACCATTGATGAGCTCATCGTAGACCTCACAGGGGCGAAAGTATTTAGCAAACTCGATCTCCGGTCAGGATACCACCAGCTAAGACTATCCAAAGAATCACGGTACATCACCACGTTTTCGTCCCACCTCGGCCTCATGAGGTACAAGCGGCTGAATTTTGGAATATCATCCGCCGCAGAGGTTTTCCAGCACGAGATCCGAAAAGTCATCACGGGGCTGGCTGGTACCACCAACATCAGCGATGACATCCTAGTATACGCCTCGGACAAGGACGAACACCACCAACGACTAGCCGCAGTCCTGGAAAGACTCGAGGGAGCAGGTTTGACGCTCAATGCCGAGAAATGTGAATTCGACAAGGATGAACTATGCTTTTTCGGCTACATCTTCAGCGCCGCAGGTGTATCCCCTGACCCATCCAAAGTACGGGACATAAAAGATTTCAAGCCTCCCCAGTCTGCCTCGGAGGTGCGAAGTTTCATGGGGATGGCAACATACTGCGCGCGTTTCATCCCTGACCTCGCCAGCATCGCGAGCCCTCTCAGGGAACTGACAAAGAAAGACCAAAGATGGGAGTGGACCGAAGTCCACCAACGAGCATTCCAACAGATCAAAGACGCCCTGTCCGCTACCACGACCATGGCGTTCTTTAACGTGGAACGGCAGACTGAACTCCTCGTGGATGCCAGCCCCGTGGGCCTAGGAGCCGTACTGACCCAAACAGACAGCGAAGGCAGAGTGTTCCCCATCGCATTTGCCAGCAGGGCCCTCACGAAGCCAGAACAAAACTACGCCCACATTGAAAAGGAGGCCCTAGCGATACTGTGGGGGTGTCGCCACTTTAAGGTGTACCTATTAGGAAAACAGGCAAAAGTCTTCTCAGACCACAAGCCCCTGATACCGATATTCCGGGGCTCCGCTCCACACCCCCCTGCCCGCATAGAGAAGTGGATGCTGCAACTGCAGCCGTACAACATTAAGGTAGAATATCGGCCAGGTTCAGACAACCCGGCAGACTATCTGTCCCGCCATCCACGACCCGCTACCGACAGCGAACGACGTCATGCAAGAGAAACAGACGAGCACATCTGTCACGTGGTAGCATGCGCCAGGCCGCAAGCCCTGACACTGCAGGAAATAATACAGGAGACAAGAGAAGACACAATTCTACAACACACTACCTCGGCCATTCAATCAGGAAGCTGGAAGAACTATCTCATGTCGACATCACAGCCTCCACTGGTCGCTTCACAGAGCAGATGGCTTCCCCTGCCCCTAGAGTTATCTAGCCTTCCTCTTTGGACAACTAACCGGTGGCCTATTCACACAAGTTACTCTGGTTTCTTAACTTCACTGATATCACTTCATGTGATGTCATGCGAGGTTTGAGAGTTTATGTGACGTCATTTAGTCAAAGGGCACAACACCTCACTTCCTTTGAGGCTATCAGGGGTTAAACTGCGCAAGTCACTTCAGACACGCTGCTAACTTAGGGATTGTGTGACTGCCTGGGCCACACCGATACATCTGTGAACCTGCCACACATGGTTGTGCTTTGATCCTATGCCAGAACGTCTTCCTGAATCTGTTCAGTTTCCAGACCTATGAAGACTCTTGCATTGCTCAGCTGAGTATTTGCTTACTGGGGAATTTCTTAAGCAATTACATCCATATGAGCGGCTACAGTGAATGCAGCCACGCACTGCCACGCACTTGGTAAAGGAAGAAACTCCTCCACCCTCCATTTTGGCTTCCATTGACCGTGTGATGTGTTTCTGACAGGTTTTAAGTGGGATAAGAAATCGAGGAGGCGGGCTCTGACTGGTCATGATGCAATATTTGTGGGTGGACCCTAAAAAGGATGCAGCGCAGCTTCACGTCCCAAGTAGATAACACACCTTTAAAAGAGGTGGGGCCTTGTAACTAAAGGTGCGATCCAATAGCGCCAATCAAGTTTCATATGTGCAATGAAAAGGAGTACATTTTATTTCAAAACATGTTTTAAAATGTAACTAATGTGTGTACAAATATTGACCAAAATAAATATTTTCAAACATTAAATAATCACCTCAAAATTGGTCAACAGACCATGCAATCCCACATTAATTCTTTCGCAAGAAATCCATTTGTTATCCATTAGAATGATTCTTATAAATTAAAATCATTCTAATGACAAATCTTTTTAAACGTGCTGTCAAACGACGTATTCTGGTATAATTTCCATTCAGTGTTTGAAAACAATCATATGTCTTAAAGGTTATGGTTGTAAACGTGCCTGAAAGTGACATCTACTGTTGAAGAGCCGTATTGGCACTCACTTTCATTTGCATTACTGCAGGGAATAAATCTGTCCCAGGAAATCAGTTTGTGGAGCCCTGACTCAATGTCAATACTTGGAGACTGCTGGCGCTGAGCCCTGGTTAGCTCTTTCCCACTTAAAGCCCTTCCTGTTTATCTGTACCAAGACTAGAGGTTGCTTGTGGTAAACTCTACGTTTTAAAGGGGGAGCCTGCAAAGGGTTGATTTAGAACTGTTCAACAAAGGTAGCAGGCGCCCCTCTCTCGGAAGAACAAGGCATGATAACCTGTTCAGTGGTTGTTAACCACATTGAGAGTTCGCAGCCATCTGCTCTTTGCTCACTGTACCTTTCACAAATGGGAAATATCTATTTGCATATCAGTCTTTGTACCGCCCACATGGGCAGTCCAGCGCCGAAATGCTATGGCAATTCCTCTCTGAAAAAGAGTACTAACAGCAACCCCATACACGTGTTTCAGCCTTGTTGAGCATCATCAGTGAGGTGAAGCCGAGTCTCTCTAAGCACAGTGAGCAGGGAGTCCACGTCTGGTTGCCCCCAGGTAACCTAAGGTGACCAACCCCAAGTTCCTTCAAAGAATTCATCAAAGGTAGCAGGCGCCCCTCTCTCGGAAGAACAAGGCATGATAACCTGTTCAGTGGTTGTTAACCACATTGAGAGTTCGCAGCCATCTGCTTTTTGCTCACTGTACCTTTCACAAATGGGAAATATCCATTTGCATATCAGTCTGCAACTCTCAATGGGGTTGGTCACCCTAGGTTACCTGAGGGCACCTGAGAATTGATTTAGAAGTGTGTTACTCTTTTGACCCTGATTGGACAGTGTATGCTGCACCAGTGGGTTCTACACCCAGTATTAAATATGTGTTTGTCTAAGAGTACGATCTGCCTAAAATCTGATTACAAATTTTAGCTAGAGCATATATCTCTGTTAGAAAGCAGCCCTCCATGACCGATAATGGCGTTACTATAAAGACAGTGTCTGGGGGACGGTGACGGGGGCCCGGCCTGAACTAACTACTGCTTTGCTCGTTTTGCCAAGAGCAACAAGCTGAGTTATCTTACTTATGTCTTGCGGTGCGGTGGGGTGGGTGTAGGCAAGCAGTAGTTACAATTTGGGAGGGAAGGATTCATGTGGTAATTCATGTTCCGCTTGTAAAAAACGCTGCGCTAAATAACGTAAACCGTCAATTTTCAGAGGACTTGTAAAGCACGAGGATTAGCATCAGTTTTGCTATTGCCTTCACAAATCTGTCCACTAGGTGGTAGTACAGGACTGCTGGTACGGAAGTTGTCTGTTGGTTATTCTAAGCCACATGAGAATATTTTTCTTTGTCCCAGATGTAGGCACGACGAAACGATATGTAATTGTACCCACCTCAACCCCAAAAGGCACAAAACAGGGTTTACGCTGGGTTATTTCCTTTCTTGGCCTTGCATCCTCCCCTTCAGCCCTCTTTACATTAAAATATTATCGGAATAAAATACCTGTTTGTATAATTGTAAGTTCCATTCTGGTTCTCAAATGTTTGTTGCGTTTGTGATTTTCGTCTGCTTTTGTTAGCTTCCCTGTGAGTTTGGCTTGATGGTGTTAGTTGAGATTGTTTGAAAAATCTGGTTACTATCCCCTAAAAAAATAGTCTGCGAACCAGGTTAGGACACACCTGGGCGCTCAAAGCATGAGGCAGTCTTATTCACAACAGTTCCTCTCTAATACACGTCGCTTTGCTGTGAATTACTTGGGCGTGAAATAGTGAGAAGATGTGTAACCGTCCAGGGCGAATTCCCATTGACACAAGGTTTCTCCGTATGCTGACAATCCTGGTATACTTTTGCTGGCGTTAATGTTTGACGGTTTGCCCCTAATATGTCCGTTAACCTGGAGGGTATCCAGCGTTGCAAGAGTGGGGGGAGAGCTACGAAAAAAGTCCTGCTACTTTTCCCCTCAAATGCAGGGCGCGCGATTCCGTATGGTATCATTCACAACCCTCCAATCAACTTTTTTTGTTAATATTAGTGTAAGCTGGCACTTTAACAGAACATACATGTAACAAAACATAAATAAAACTGCAAGACCATTACAGATGCAGGAAACTCATCTATTACAGCGCTGTCTAGGCTCTGTGGGGCAAAATACATGCAAACTCCTTCTTTGCATATGGATTGCATCAAGAGTAGGGACTTCACCGAAAAGGACATCGCAGGGAGCATCATCAGTCTTTGATACTTGGAGGCACCATGGAAGTGACTTTATTTATTTTTCCATTTATAGCAGCGCACCAAACCCTCAGGCATCAGGGCGCTAGTTACAGCAGGTGCAGGGTGAACAATCTTAGCGTGCAAGAATAAGCAGAACAGAGCCATGCGTCATGGTACCGGGGGGTGGGGGGGATAAATGCAATATGTAGGTGGTCAGGCAAATCAGGTAAGAGCAGAACTGGCACAGCCACGCTCATGATACGGGGGCTAAGTGCAGTAAGCAGGTGGTCAGGTAAATCAGGTAAGAGCAGAACTGGCACAGACATGCATCATGGTACAGGGGCTAAGTGCAGTAAGCAGGTGGTCAGGTAAATCAGGTAAGAGCAGAACTGGCACAGACATGCATCATGGTACAGGGGCTAAGTGCAGTAAGCAGGTGGTCAGGTTAATCAGGTAAGAGCAGAACTGGCAAAGCCACGCTCATGGTACGGGGGCTAAGTGCAGTAAGCAGGTGGTCAGGTAAATCAGGTAAGAGCAGAACTGGCACAGACATGCATCATGGTACAGGGGCTAAGTGCAGTAAGCAGGTGGTCAGGTAAATCAGGTAAGAGCAGAACTGGCACAGACATGCATCATGGTACAGGGGCTAAGTGCAGTAAGCAGGTGGTCAGGTTAATCAGGTAAGAGCAGAACTGGCACAGCCACGCTCATGGTACGGGGGCTAAGTGCAGTAAGCAGGTGGTCAGGTAAATCAGGTAAGAGCAGAACTGGCACAGCCACGCTCAGGGTACGGGGGGTAATTGCAGTAAGCAGGTGGTGAGTAAGAGCAGAACTGGCACAGCCACGCTCAGGGTACGGGGGGTAGTTGCAGTATGCACATGGTCAGGCAAATCAGGCAAGAGCAGAACTGGCGCCGCCACGCCTCATGGTACAGGGGCTACATCAGAGGAACATATAGACAAAGGGAGAGAGGATCACCAGGAGAAGTGAAGTAAACGGCAGCAGGGCATTCAAGTAAGGTGGAAGGAGAGGGCTGGAAGAAAAGGGAGCTATTGGGCAAATTATGAGCAGTCACACCCCAGGGAGTGGGAATACATAACTTGCAATAAGACAATGATAAAACCTATGAACAGTACAAGCAGAGGTGAGAGAAGTGTGTGTTGACTGCCAGTAGTTGGAGTTCAGAATGTGGCCCAAGTCGGGGTGCAGATCCGTGCTATGATGCATCACAAAGTCTGGCATGAAAATGTTAATGTTAAAGGACATTTTTACCGCGCACTATCACCACCGGAGTGGTCCCCTGGTGCTCTGGCGGCTCTGAAACAGGAGGGGAGGTTGAGTTAGTGGGAGGAAGCAGGAAAAGTGCACGAGAGCAGTGATGTGCTGTTGGCGGCCTCAGCTCGGTGGGTCCGTTGGCTGGGCCTGTGGTGTTTGCGGCCGGTAGTCATTGTGTACTGTTGTGCAAGACTATGTGTAATTTTGTTTTGTTGTTGCAGTGTAGTGAAGTTTGTGCTGTTTGTTGTGGTGTAGGTTTTGGTTGTGTTTGGTTTGGAGTTTGAGAGGTGTATGCAGCAGGGGAAATTGTTAGTAGGGGTTGGTTAGTTTGCGTCTCTGTCCTGAATTGAAGCGCTTGGCTTGCGTGGTCTTCCCCTGTTGCGGCTCTGTCCTGATCTGGGTCTGAGTGGCATACAGGTTACTTACTCCTCTAGCTCCCGCCTCTAACAAGCTCTCTCATAGCTTCCCTTATCTTCCATTAATACTCCTGTGGCCATTGCACCTGCCAATGACAACCTCTCAGGTAGTGGGGTGATTGCCAATATCTCGATAATTCCACACCCATGTGGTACTTGGCGGTAAATAATTAAGGGGCGGGAAAAGTAGTGAGAACCACAGAATGGCACTGGACTTCCGGAAATCGTTAGTGATATGGGCCGGATTCCTACCCTGCCGGCTTCAGGTTGGCCAGATAACTGGTGCAGGCTAGTGTGTTAACATGGCAAACATCTGAGGCACTCTGGTGCAGAGGAAGAGTGCGGCCACATTGAAGCTGGTGAAACAGGCTTCCAAAGCTGGTGCTTCCTACACGTGGCGTAGGAGAAAAGCAGGGTAAATGAGCAGCACAGTGTGTAAGGGAACACTGCTGCTTCTGTAGATATAATTATGGAGGTCAGATCACCACGCATCCCCCTTCGCAAAAGTAAGGGCTTAACTTCCAGGGCAAAGGATTCCAGGTAACCAGGATATCCGCACACTCTGCAGGGTCGGGCCGATGGCGGGGGTGAGCCAGAGACCCTCACACTTTGGCACGCAGAGAACAACTTTAGAATAAAGTAAGCCAAGTGGCAAATAACTTTGTGGGGCAAAAATACCTACATTTCACTATTATTATATATGGAGTAATTCTATAGTCATTAGGCTTTTTTTTAATAATAGTATGATATTTTAACATAAGCTATGAAGTTAATCCCTTACAGAGCTGCAGATAATACACTGTGCAATTACATGATTTTCCCAGGATCACACACTTTGGTTAAATGGTGAAACTGGAATGTGGACAATTTAAGCAAATGAACACATCTTCCCATGTTTAGTTGATATAGATATATTTTTTTTTTAATTGTTTAATCAAAATAAGATTTTTACAATATATCTGTCACATTGTATTTAATGTCCTTGTCTTGACATCCAAATGTTCGTTCGTATCATCTGGGCTTGTCGTTTTGCTTCGGCCATAGTCAGTTTGTTGAATCGTTATTGACTTTGAATAGGTCATTCACAATGAACTCTAATATTTTTGCTGGCCCTCATTACGACCCTGGCGGATTTTTTCCGCCATCGACGGACTTTTCCGCCATGGCGTAAAGTCCGTTTACGCCATGGCGGATGGCGGATTTACCGCCCCATTCCGAGGTTGGCGGGGCGGTAAGTCCCCATTGACCCATTTACCCTTCCCCATTCCCATTTCGGCCCCATAGGGCTCAATGGGAGTGGGGAAGGCGTTAATTACGCCACCGTACATTACGGTGGCGTAATTAACACCAAGGTCCCATAGCGCCATGGATTTTTACGCCCGCAAAAAGCGGGCGTAAAAGTGACCATGGCGCTTTGGGAACTCGTAGTTGGCGGTAAGGGGTCGGCGCAGCTAACGCTGGCGTAAACCCCTTACCGCCAGGGTCCTAATGAGGGCCGCTGTGATTATTTGCCAGCTCGTTCTGTCACCCCAATGAGCCTACACCACCAGGTTTGCTCTTCCATCAGTAAGTCACCATGTAATTCGAGCGCAAAATAACTTTTTCTTATTGCACATGTTGCCGGGCAGCTCGTCAGGAGATGACCAATGGTTTCTTGCGTTGGAATCATGATGTTTTGGCAAAAACGACAATTTGCTGTTGCAGATAGGCCTCTTATATGCAAGATTTCATTAGTTGGCAAGAGATTTAACCACGCTTTTAGGATTAGATTTCGTGCCTGTTTGTTCGGAAATCTCTTTAAGAAGCTTTGTAACTCATTTAATTTCCTTGTGTTACCTGGCAGATGGGAGGTGAGTCTTAAAGTGGCGGCTGTTTCAGTCGTCTTCGCCCAGTCTGCTTCCTTCAGTTTGCACACAATTCTGCAAGGATTGAAGATGAGATCATCTTCATTGGCAGCAATGGTGTCCAGGAGCTGGATGTTTCCTTTTTGCCATGTTGTGAGCAATTCAGAGTTGCCTGTGTCCATCTCACATTTTATCATGTTGTAAAGCGCATCACCGTCTACCATTCTACATTTTCTGTAGAGCAATAGAGCGTTGCAGTTGACCGTGCATTGCATAGACTGTAGGCTCAGCTCACGTCTTATCGCCACACTTGAAGTTGAACTCGGCAGATTCAGCACTGCTTTCCAAAAGGACGCTTCCAATTTGGGCCAGATGTTTTTAGGGATGGTCGGCATGGCTTCAGCGCCGTATGTCATCGCAGGCACCACCTTCATTTTGTAAAAATTAATGGTTGGTTGTAAGGAGAATTTTCCAAACTTGTGATCGATTGTTTTGGCTTGTGCAGCTAGTTTCTTGATCTTAGTGAACAACGTGGCGTGCATGTAGAGTTCGCCTTTTGTACTGTCAAGATGTACTCCCAGGTACTTAAAACACTGCACAGTCTCAATTTTTGAGCCTCCAAGGTACCATTTAAAGTTTTCAGTTTTCTTTTTCTTGCTCTGTAATATCAGTACCTTTGTTTTGCTCTTGTTAATTTCCAGGAAGTTTTTTCTTGCATACTCTTGTAGACCATTGAGTTGACGTTGGAGGCCTATTGGTGTTTGGTCGAATAGGGTGAGATCATCTGCGTAAAGAAGTCGTTCTGTTATCGTATTTCTGATTTTTGGAGGAAAAGCATGCGTAGTAGTTGTGTGCACTTGTAAGTCGCCTATGTAGGCTAGGAACAAGGCTGATGCTAAAGGGCATCCCTGCTTGACTCCTCGGGTAGTGTAACGCTCACCTGATTCCCGCAGAGGCGCCGGTCTTGACTGGGTGAATGCCGTATCTTCAAAGGTGATGTGTAACACACGGTTGGCTCTTTGGGCTGGACCTCTGTGCACTGTATGTCTGACTTGAAGAGTAAGATGTCTGCAGATAGAAAATATGGGATTAATGAACTGGGGTTATTGGGTGCCTCTCTCCTCTTCCCTTTCTCTTCTCCTGTAGAACCCCAAGGGTTAACACCCTCACCTTAGGTAAGTGAACGCCGAGCTCTCCATCTGCCTCGGGGCAGGGTGCCGTAACCAGTTTCTTCACTGGATAAGGGTGCAGGCCTCTTGACCTCAGAGGACTGCTGTCCGTCGTTAACTGCACGAACGGTAAGTTCTGGGCACTTCAAATGTCTTAAAAGTCTTTTGTAATGATATCTCTTGTTTTGCAGGGTTCCGGCGACGGCGGATGGCGGGCTGATGAGAGTTAAGGATCGAACCCGCGTGAGGAATAGAAGCGCCTGGAAGCAAGTAAGTAAGCGCTTGTAGCCTGCTTCACGATGCGCACTAACTGTCCCTTTTATCTTGCAGGTACAAGTTCGGAGCTTTAGAGAAGCTGAAGGGTGCTGGAATACCCACTGGATTCGGCGTGGGAAGGAGTAATGGCACGTGAGTAATAAAGTTGCCCAATGTCTTTAAACGCACCTTCTTTTGTCTTTCAGATGCGGGATGCAGCGCCGAAGGCCTCCGGAGCGTGCGAAGAGCTGGTAAGCTTTTGTCTTTCAGATGCCGGAATGCAGTGCGAAGACCTCCGGAGCATGCGAAGAGTAGGTAAGCCTTTGTCTTTCAGATGCCGGAATGTAGCGCGAGGCGTTGGTGACAGCCGATGGACCAGGTAAGAGATGCGCTGCCACTGAAGACCGTAGTGCTAACCTGTTCTTTCTTTGTCTTTACAGGTGCTGCTGAAGACTGGATTCCAGGATGGTAAGCCTTTGTTCCCTTAGGCCCAGGATCAGAAGCAGAAGACACGATGAGCGTTCTGCTGCAGAGAATGCAGAATAACGCAAAGCAAGATTCATCCATCGGGTGTGGTTTAAATAGCCTCCTGTAGTGCTTAGGTGTCTCCTTCCACAGCCACGCCTAGGTAAGAAAAGAGTTCCTGCTTTCCAGAAGAGTTCCAGTGTTCTGAACCTAGGGAGTGGCTCCTGCCCCACCCAACAGGAAAAGTAGTCCCAAACAGAAGAGGATCAGGGGTTCAACTGGCAGGTAAGTAAGCAGCATGGTCTGCTGCAGGTAAGTCCACCCAAGCATTATGAACCCGGCGCTTCCAGCGCTGGGACTGGGCATCTTTATGAGCCTGGTGCCACTGGCGCCAGGACAGGGTCCAAAAGGTCCCAATTGGGACTGGCTGGCACTCGGAACCGGGGTTATGGGTCTGCTTCCAAGGGAGTCGGGCAAGTCCTGATCTTTTGGAAGCAGAGATCATGACAGCACCCCCCCTCAAGGCCCCTCCCAAACCGGGCTTCTCCGGGGGTTTGGGCTTGCTAGGAAATGTTCGATGAAATCTTTTGATAAGACGAGGCGCGTGGACATATTCTGCAGGTTCCCAGGATCTTTCTTGGGGACCGTAGCCTTTCCAGTCAATCAGGTAAAATAGTTTAGATTTGGAGATCTTGGAATCCAGGATGCTTTTGACTTCAAACTCGAGTTCTCCATCAACTAGAATAGGTTTTGGAGATGTAGTTAGTCGGGTTTGAGGTTGCACGGGTTTTAATAGAGAGACGTGGAAGACCGGATGTATCTTCATGTGAAGGGGCAAGTCCAACTTGACCGCTACTGGATTTACTATGGTAGTGATGGAATAGGGACCAAGGTATCTTGGGTTGAATGTGCGTGGTCCTTTTAGAGGTAGATATTTGGTGGATAACCAGACTTGATCTCCTACTTGATATTGGGGGGCTTCCTTCCGATGTTGGTCTGCTCCTTTCTTGTATTGTTCTTTAGCCCTTTGAAGGTGAGAAACGGCTTCCTTAAAGGCTTGGGTGATTGTAGAATGCAGGTGGTCTACTGCTGGTGTTCCAAGATCTTGGAGTGGATCCAACTCCGAGGTTCGAGGGTGACTACCGTATAAAAGAAAAAACGGGGTCTTCCCAGTTCCCGAGTGGACAGAGTTATTGTAGGCATATTCGGCTATCCAAAGGATATCTTTCCAAGTTTTTTCAGTTTGTTGTAGCATGCAGCGCAAATACTGTTCCAGAGTTTGATTGGTCCTCTCGGTTTGTCCGTCGGTTTGAGGGTGGTGGCTGGTCGAAAGTCTCACATCAATTTGAGCCGACCGACAGCAACTTCGCCAAAAATGAGAAATAAATTGACTACCTCGATCCGAAATTAGAACCGAAGGAAAACCGTGCAGTCGGACGATGTTTTCGAGAAATTCTCGGGCCAGAGTTGCTGCTGTTGGTAAGCCTTTGAGTGGAATGAAATGCGCCATCTTGGAGAATAGGTCCACGATTACTAGGATCGTATTGTATCCGGAGAATGGAGGTAGATCGGTGATGAAGTCCATAGAAAGCGTATGCCAAGGGCGAGGCGGGATGTCAATAGGGCGTAAGAGGCCGGCTGGTTTTTCCTTTTGACTCTTGTTTTGGGCGCATACTCCACAGGACATTATAAAGTCTCTGATATCTTTTTTCCAAGACGGCCACCAGAAGTAGCGCTTCATCTTTTCCGAGGTCTTGGTCATACCGGGATGTCCTTCATCGTAAAGTCCTTTCCCTGCAGATGCCAATTCTGTATGTCTGCTGGAGTTACCAGTAGCCTGGCTTTATCCTTAACTTCCTCTATGGATTGTGTGGCGATTACACCTAGAATTCTTTGTTCGGGAATGATAGGTACAAGTTTAGGATTGATCAAATGTTCTTCCACTCCCATCCGAGAAAGGGCATCAGCTTTACCGTTTTTTGTACCAGGTCGATAGGTAATTATGAAGTCAAACTCGGCAAAGAATAGTGCCCAACGGAGTTGCCTAGAGGATTGAGCTTTTGCGGTTTTCAAATATTGCAGGTTTCGGTGATCTGTAATCACAGTAACGGTGTGTCGGGCCCCCAGAAGATAATGCCGCCAAGCCTTAAAGGCAGACTTGATAGCTAGAAGTTCCTTATCAGTAATAGTGTAATTGATTTCAGGAGGCGAGAATTTGCGGGACCAAAATGCCACGGGATGCAACTGATTGGTTACTGGGTCCTTTTGTGATAGAACTGCCCCCATGGCAAGGCTCGAAGCATCAGTTTCAACGATGTAGGGGAGTTCTGGGCGAGGATGTTTTAAGATCGGTGCAGAGATAAATCTAGTCTTCAAATTCTGGAAAGCTTGTTCCACCTCGGTAGACCATTCAAAACCTTTGTTTTTCTTTAACAAGGCGGTGATGGCCTGGACTATTCGAGAGAATTCGGGGATAAACCTGCGGTAAAAGTTAGCGAAGCCTAACATGCTTTGAACACCTTTTACGGAGGATGGCGATGGCCATTTGAGAATTGCATCGACCTTCTTTGAATCCATACGCACTCCGCTAGGTGATAATATGAATCCCAAGAATTCAACTTCAGTCACGTTGAAAACACATTTTTCCAATTTAGCGAAAAGTTTGTGTTGACGCAATCTCTCGAGGACCATTTTCACGTGTTTCCGATGTTCAGTTTCCGATGAAGAATAAACGAGGATGTCGTCAATGTAAACAACAACACACACATCTATGAGCTCTCTGAGGACATCGTTCATAAAATATTGAAAGGCGGCCGGGGCATTGCAAAGTCCGAAGGGCATGACTTGATATTCAAATAGCCCATACTTGGTGCGGAAGGCCGTCTTCCATTCATCGCCCTCTTTTACTCGTACTAAGTGGTAGGCTCCTCTAAGATCCAGCTTTGTATATATGCATGCTTTTCTGACTTGGTCCAGGAGTTCAGGGATCAAAGGTAACGGATATCTATTCTTAACGGTGATCTGGTTCAGGGCGCGATAATCTATACAGGTTCTAAGGTCCCCTTCTTTTTTTGGAACGAAGAACAAAGCTGAGGAAGCAGGGGACTTGGAAGGACGAATAAACCCATTCGCTAGGTATTGATCCAGGTATTGTCGGAGGTGAAGATTCTCAGGCTCGGTGAGGGCATAAATTCTACTACAAGGAGGAGTAGATCCAGGTATCAGGTCTATCTGGCAGTCATAAGACCTATGAGGAGGTAGAGAGTTAGCCTGATCCTTCCGGAAAACATCTTGGAATTCTAGGTATTCAGGAGGTAACTGGGAAGCCTCCGAGGAAATTGCTGCCAGTGCAACACCAGGTCGAGGGTGACAAGTAGAGACACATTCTGGAAACTGAACCGTTCTTGCTCGCCAATCGATCTGAGGATTGTGCTTCTCTAACCAAGGAATTCCTAGAATAATCTGGAACTGAGGGGCCTTGATCACATCGAACACGATCTTCTCATGGTGTCCATCTTGACTTACTAGCGTCACTTCTTGGGTGGTATGCGTTACTGGTCCGGAGGCTATCTCCGTACCATCCACCGTAGTAATGACGTCCTTTACAGCCTTTGGACAAAGAGTCAGATTCATCCTCAAAACCATTTCATGATCCACATAATTGCCGATGGCACCGCTGTCGACGTAAGCTTCAATCGCATGTAATCGATCCGGATGTTCAGGGCTAATGAGGACCATAGGTATCACGAAATGCGAGGTCACGGAACTGGTTTTAACGCTCGGCAAGAGGACCTCTATTCTTGTCGGGCGAGGTCGTTTCCCTGCTCAGAGTTTGTGACCCTGGTAACTGCAGCTCCTACTGCCTTCTTGGCTGGTTTCACCGGACAGTCTCGAAGAAAGTGCCCCGAGTTTCCGCAATAGAGGCATAATTGCAGCTGTTTTCTCCTTTCCCGCTCCTTTTGTGTTAGTGGTCCTTTCAGGCCCCCTATTTGCATGGGTTCCCCGGAGTCTACTCCTTTGGTAGGAGTTGGTGGTTTGGAAAATACTCGAGCATCAAACTTGGAACGATCGGCCTTCCTGTTCTGCAGTCTGTGGTCAATTTGAACGACTAAGTCAATATAGTCCGAACAGTCTTGCGGGGGATTCACTACTTGGGCTAACACATCTTTGAGCTCTCCACGTAGACCTCTATAAAACAGCGTAATCCTTTTGTCCTCAGGCCATCGAGTTTCCACTATCAGTCTGTTGAAAGACGCAATATAAGCCAAAAGGTCTTGATTACCCTGTCGCAATGAAAGGAGCTCATTGTCCAAGGCCTGCCCCTGTGAATGTCTTGCAAACAGTTTTTCCATACTGAGCTGAAAAGCTTGAAAATCATGGAGAACCGGATCATCTTGATTAACTAGAGGGATCGACCAGTCTGCCGCATTGCCACTAAGGTACGAAAGCACGAAAGCTACCTTAGCTTGATCAGTTGGAAAGGCTGCTGGCCGGCATAAGAAGTGCAACCGGCACTGATTAATAAATACTGCAAACCTCTTTGGGTCACCAGAAAATCGTTCGGGCGGAGCCAGAGGTACATTCCCAGGTAGGTTGATCTGCACTGGGTTCGTAGAGGATGTTGAAGGAAGATTTGCCCCTGATGCGGGTAACGGAGTTTGTCCGGCTTGTGACTGTAGCAATTGTCTAGCGAGATCGTCTGTTCGCTCCTTGGAAATAATCAGTTCCCTTCTTAGAGCATTCGTTTCCTGACGGGCTGCATGCACTTCTGCTCTTAGTTCCCCAAGTAACTGGGCTAGCTGGTCGGTATCCGAGGTTTCCATAGCGCCTGGGTGGGAGTTATGCGATTGGCTTTGCGTTCTGTAACGCTCACCTGATTCCCGCAGAGGCGCCGGTCTTGACTGGGTGAATGCCGTATCTTAAAAGGTGATGTGTAACACACGGTTGGCTCTTTGGGCTGGACCTCTGTGCACTGTATGTCTGACTCGAAGAGTAAGATGTCTGCAGATAGAAAATATGGGATTAATGAACTGGGGTTATTGGGTGCCTCTCTCCTCTTCCCTTTCTCTTCTCCTGTAGAACCCCAAAGGTTAACACCCTCACCTTAGGTAAGTGAACGCTGAGCTCTCCATCTGCCTCGGGGCAGGGTGCCGTAACCAGTTTCTTCACTGGATAAGGGTGCAGGCCTCTTGACCTCAGAGGACTGCTGTCCGTCGTTAACTGCACGAACGGTAAGTTCTGGGCACTTCAAATGTCTTAAAAGTCTTTTGTAATGATATCTCTTGTTTTGCAGGGTTCCGGCGATGGCGGATGGCGGGCTGATGAGAGTTGAGGATCGAACCCGCGTGAGGAATAGAAGCGCCTGGAAGCACGTAAGTAAGCGCTTGTAGCCTGTTTCACGATGCGCACTAACTGTCCCTTTTATCTTGCAGGTACAAGTTCGGAGCTTTAGAGAAGCTGAAGGGTGCTGGAATACCCACTGGATTCGGCGTGGGAAGGAGTAATGGCACGTGAGTAATAAAGTTGCCCAATGTCTTTAAACGCACCTTCTTTTGTCTTTCAGATGCGGGATGCAGCGCCGAAGGCCTCCGGAGCGTGCGAAGAGCTGGTAAGCTTTTGTCTTTTAGATGCCGGAATGCAGTGCGAAGACCTCCGCAGCATGCGAAGAGTAGGTAAGCCTTTGTCTTTCAGATGCCGGAATGCAGCGCGAGGCGTTGGTGACAGCCGATGGACCAGGTAAGAGATGCGCTGCCACTGAAGACCGTAGTGCTAACCTGTTCTTTCTTTGTCTTTACAGGTGCTGCTGAAGACTGGATTCCAGGATGGTATGCCTTTGTTCCCTTAGGCCCAGGATCAGAAGCAGAAGACACGATGAGCGTTCTGCTGCAGAGAATGCAGAATAACGCAAAGCAAGATTCATCCATCGGGTGTGGTTTAAATAGCCTCCTGTAGTGCTTGGGTGTTTTCTTCCACAGCCACGCCTAGGTAAGAAAAGAGTTCCTGCTCTCCAGAAGAGTTCCAGTGTTCTGAACCTAGGGAGTGGCTCCTGCCCCACCCAACAGGAAAAGTAGTCCCAAACAGAAGAGGATCAGGGGTTCAACTGGCAGGTAAGTAAGCAGCATGGTCTGCTGCAGGTAAGTCCACCCAAGCATTATGAGCCCGGCGCTTCCAGCGCTGGGACTGGGCATCTTTATGAGCCTGGTGCCACTGGCGCCAGGACAGGGTCCAAAAGGTCCCAATTGGGACTGACTGTCACTCGGAACCGGGGTTATGGGTCTGCTTCCAAGGGAGTCGGGCAAGTCCTGATCTTTTGGAAGCAGAGATCATGACAGGTAGTTGGAATTTTGTTGGACAGCTCACCATCACGGCTTAGACGAACTCTCATTGAGGTGTTATGATGCAAAGCTTGGATAGGTGCTAGTATGTCTTCAGGACAATTCCACCCTCTCAATTTCTTCCAGAGGTGGGATCTTTCAATGCGGTCAAACGCTTGCATGAAGTCAATAAGTACGACAAATAGCCGTTGGTTAAGTTGCAATGCTCTGCTTTTTAAAATGCTGAACGCTAAGATGTTACCCGCTGTTCCAGCATTTTTTTTAAAGCCTGATTGCAGCTGGTCATTGCACTTGGCTGATGCCACCCAGGTTTGACATTTCTTTAACAGAAGTGATCTGAAGACTTTGCCAATGCAGTCGAGCAAAGCTATAGGACGGAAGTTCGCAGGGTCCTTTATGTCTCCTTTTTATAGATGGGAATTATGGTCGCTGTGGTCCATGATTGAGGCACCGAACTTGACACTGCACGGCGTTGAAAGATTTCGCTGATGAAATTAGCCCAATCGATGGGATGAGCTTTAAGCTCGAAGTTGGTGATCCCGTCCGGGCCGGGCGCTCGTGAGTTTTTAATCTTTTTGATGATTTCTAAGATTTCTTCTTTGTCTGCTAAGTTGATCCACTTTACTGAGTGGAGCTGGTCCTCCCCTACATATGTTGTTACAACATATTTAAACACTTCTGCAAAGTGTGCTTCCCAGGTGGATTGTGAGATGTTGCTAGTTATTGTGTTTTCCACTGAGTGTTCAGCTGTTTTTAGTAAGGACCAGAAATCTCTTGCATTGTTCGTTATTAGTGCTTTGGTGATGTTTTCTGCATCTAGCTGGTAGAGGTTGTGTCGATGTGAACGCACCCAGGCTTTGTACTCAGACTTTAGGTTTCTTTGTGTCACAAGGCCGTCAGCAATTGGCTGGATTTTGTTTGCAATCCTCATGGCTCTTCTAAACTCTCGTCTTCTGGCCACTAAATCGCTGTTATATGAGTGTTTTTTAGTGGCACTAGTGGTCTTCGTACCTGTTCTTGTATGCGTATATGCCATTAACAAAGGCTGGTAATCACCTACTGTAGTTTCTGTTGGCTGTGCTTTGCCTTTGTATCTTTGTGTTAGCTCTTTGATTGCTGCTGTACTTAGTTTGAGTCGAGTGCCTCTGGCGTTGTTCTCAGTGTCCAAGGCTACTCGAATGGTTTTAACAGGTTGAATTGACCAGCTGGCCATCAAAAGATTGTGGTCACTGGCTAAAGTACGGCGAACATTGAAGAAGGTAGTAATGCTTAGTAGTGGTTTGGAGACAAAGATGTAATCGATTGTTCCACTCGAATCTGCACGTTCCCAAGTGGGTATTCTATTAAGTTGATGGAACGCAATGTCGAGGTTGTGCAATTCACGAAAATGCATCAGGTCTAGCCAGGCTTTGCCTCGTTGTTCTGCTGCTGAAGACTGTTTTTTGTGTCCAGAGCTTTTTTGAGGGTTGCAGACTACATTTAAATCTCTGCATATCAATAGGGAGGACGCTAACAGATTAGTCAGTGCGTCGTCAATTACCTGTTCACACATTGTGATGAATCTGTTTTCCCCAATTCCAGCAGGGTTCCAGTATGCGTTGATGATAACTATAGTGTAATCTGTTTGTTTGGCATTGGTCAACTGTTTCCATGTGACAGTTACTGCCAAGAGGGATGAATTTGCAATCAAGGTAGTGTCAATGGAGAGGCCGCAACCTGTGCGGCAGGCGATTAAAAGACCAGACATTGGCCATCCTAAAAGTCCCTTTTCTGCTGGTGCCAAAATTATTTGGTATCCCTCTATGGTCGGGGGGCTTGTTAACCAAGTCTCTTGTAGACAAATTATGTCATATTTGCCTAGATTGATTTCACCTGGAATTGTTAGGTGCGAATGCCCTCTTGTATTCCATGAACATAATTTCACTTCGTTGTGCAGGTGTTCTTTTTGAAATGTTGCTGTACGGATGAAATCACTGTTGTCGGATTGCTATTTTTTCCGATGTGTTGCAAGAGCCTTGGTAACCAAGCCCAGATCCCTTGTTTATTTTCCCTGAGAGGGCTAATGCACCTTTCCGTGGGGTTATTTTGCACTGTTTGTGAAATGCCTCTTTTTGTTTCACAGACTTTGTTCGTTGAATTTGATTCTCTGTCTGAGTATTGTTCACTTTTGCGAGTTGACTTCTTGTGTTTTTCGATCTTCAAAATGTTGGTGTTGTTCAATCGTTGATCCTCTGAGTTGTTGTCAGGTTCTGGGACTTTTCGTTGATCTTTTGCACCATACTTCCTATCGTGGCTTTGAGCGAGATTGTTTCGCGCATTTCTGTCATGCGTATTTGTACGCGAAATGTGGGAGTCATGAGTCCTACTTGTTCTTTGAGCTTTGCTGGTACTGCATCCATGGCTGCTTACTGTTTCAATGTTGAAACCGAGCCTGTAAATTTCATTCACGCTATCGTGAATTTGCCTGTATATGGTTGAGGAAGCGATATATATCAGCGTTACAGCTTTACGCCTGTCATGCCATGGTTCCATGATAAGAAGGTCGTCTGATTTTATGTGCCTCAATTTATGGATCTGCTGTAATATCGCCAGCACTGTTCTTCTATTTAGCGTGAGTTCCTCCTTGTTGCTGTTTCTTTGTGCCATTTGTACTGTCCACTTTGCCTCTGTGCGCTTTGCACTTTGTCTTTTGTAGGTGTCTGTTCTTGATCTGTAGTGGACTTTTTTCCCACTTAAATCCGCTTCTTCTTTAGCTCTTGTTTGAGTGTTGTGTCTACTTTCTCGTGTGCCAACTTCATGCGTGGTTTTTTTCTTTGGACTTGAGCAGTCTGCTTGAGACCCGTGCGTTTTTGTTTCTGGTGCGTTTTGTTGCTTGTCTCTTTGTCCATGTTCTTTCTTGCCCTTACTTGTAAGATGTTGAGTATCTTTGGCCCTGCGACATTGCTCGTCCGTTTCCAGCTGTTTTCCTTGACTCTGCATAGGCACCTTCTTATTTGTTTGTTGCAGCCATTTGTATGATAGAGGATTTCGTTTATCTTCAAGTGTCTCGAAATCTCGTTCAGACTGCCTCTTGTTATTGTTTTCTTTATCTGCTGATGTAATGTCACTATCTGAGAACAATACTGTCCTCTTGTGAGTTGAGCTAAATACAGACGCAGAGTCATGCACTACGTCATTGTCCAAATAAACACTGATGTTCATTAGGTTCGCATCTTGTAGAAATTCTGATGTTGATTTAGGTGAAACCAGTGTAGGCTGTTTAGTGTCAAAGTGAGTATTTTTAGTGGTTTTGGTGTAGGAGATTGTGCTGTTAAATATGGTACTGGTTTGTCGAGATTGCGTTTGTTTGTTACTCGGTTTTGTTCTCTGATCAAGGTTCTCAGGAGGCACGTTGTTCGCACATGGCAGAGGTCCTTTGTTCTTTTCATTAGCTTTGTCAAAGATAAAGTACGCTGCTTCAGGGGCCTCGCTGCTAGCCTTAGTAGTTGTAGTTGTTTTATCCACGACGTGTACCACCGTAGAGGTGTCCTCTTTGGCAACTATGATGCCTGTAGATTCTGCTTCAATTCCTGAGTTCTTCGCATTTTGGTCCATAGTGGATTTTGTAGTAAGGTTCGTAGTTAAGTCAATGATGGCAGTTGTTTGTGAACCTGAGTTTCTAGTAGCTGTGCTGGTGGCTAACTTAGTCATGTCCTGGTTTCGCGGATAATTTTGTGGTGATTCTTTCAATTAGGCTGTTCGCCAAATTATCCAATTTGTTATCATGTGCATTGTGCTCATTTTGTGCTACAATAAATGCTTCCAGGTATATGACTTTCGTCAGGATCGTGGCTATCATAGTTTGTTGATCTTTTGTGGTCTCGTTGAGCATTTCATAAAGTTTACAGAATGGATTTAAGGCAATCGTGATGGCAGACATAACACTCAACAGGTCTGTTTTTTTTATGGAGTTTCCGAAATAGTCGGCCCAGAGTATGACGCATGGCCTTCTCCTGCGGCCTGATGAAGGTCACTGGATCTTCGTGTTGGCGTTTGACATAAATTGATTGCACTATTTGGCGTATGAGTGGGATTAAGCCCAGATTGCTGGATGGAATTTCTCTTTTTATCTAGTGTTTTCGCCTGTTGTTTATCTGTGTCCTCTCGGGGAGCATCGGTCAAGGGTTTAATGAAGTTAGATGGTTTCAGAAATCTTCGTTCCACTTTACACCGCTGTGTTGGGTACGGCAGGTCACAATATACAACTTCCTGAGTACAAGATTTTTCCTTGTGTTGTTTGTCGTATGGTAACGAAGGTTTATCTTGCTGTGAGGAGCTCAGTTCTTCGGTGCTGTCAGTCAGCCGGCTTTCCTCTAAGACTGGGTCTGGAATGATTGCATCTTCCGTTGAGTCTGGCCGCCCCTCTTTAAAGCTTTCCTTGTTGAGGACGGTGGTGGTTTTGTTGTTTTCCACTGAGTTTAGTACACTCTCTCTTTGCAGCGGACAAGGGCTAATTTCCTCGATGGTTACGATATCGGGTTTTTCAGCAGAGGAAGAAACTGCGGATACTTTTGCCGGAGTCGAAAACGGCGCCACCAGGGGGGATTTTTGCAGAACAGCCCTCGAGCTCTGCTTGGCAGATCCTTCGCCGTCTATTTTACGGTATTTAGAGCATGATACATTTTCCTTGACAGCGGTGAGCATTTCATCGTCAGAGATTTCTCTGAAAACTTTGTTTTTTGTTGTTAGATGTGTTTTCGAAGAAGTCAGTTAAGATCCGCATTGTGGTTGGTTTGGTTTGTGCTGCATGAATTAATGCAGCTGTCCACCTGACATTTTTTCTTGTTTGTGAGGCTGATCATTTTTGGCCGCTGTTTTTGTTTTGGCAGAGGCCATGTTTTTTCTTGTTGGATTTTCTCGCTTTTGTTGCCTGCCCACTGTTTTGTCTCAGTCTCTTTTTGGAGTTAGGCATTGCAGAGCCCTCTACAGGTATTGGATCTGTTACTGGTAGAGTGGGTACAATGCAATTGTTTAGCTTTTCTAGACTTTCCGCTGCGGCGTGGATCTGTGCCGTTATACTTTGCACTGAGGATTGCTCCGCTCCCTCCGTTCCAGGAGCTAACTTCTCTCCGACTGCAGGCGCACTCAGGCTCGCATAATTCTGTGCCAGGGCCGCACTCGCAACTGGACCCCCGTCTTCCGAGGGGGAGCCACCCGAGCTCTGCTCCTGGACCTTCTGTGGCCGCCCGCCATCCGGCTCGACGCCTACTGCTTCGTCACGCTCCGCCCTCCCTCCGGCTGGCGTGAGCGAGGCGATTGCTAAGGCGACGTGTCGCGGCGGCTGGGGCTCCACAACGGTGTCTCTACTACGGGGTGGCACATGAGTGCTGCATGCAGGTGTCCTCGCCCGCACTTCAGCTCCTCCAGGTAGATGGGGAGGGCACAACGAGGAGCCTAAATTTGTGTGCGGGTCAACGTTTAGATCTACCAATTTCTCGTTGACGTTCAACTGGTTGATAGTACGTACTGTTTTGCTGCTGGTTGCAGCACTACACTTGTGGCTTGTGATAGAAATGTTCCTGCCGTTCGCGGCAGTGGAGGCGCTTTTACCTCCATCGTTTTTAGGGCGTGAGCTTCTAAGGCAGCGTCCATCCTCTTCTTCTAGCCCCGCATTGTCTGCCAAAGTTCTGAATTGTTGTTTAGCTGCCATTGTTTTGAATATGGTGGGCGAATGCAGTTGTTACACAAAATGTCAGGCAGCTTACGTATGTTATTTTTACTCTCACCGCTTACCGTAATAACTTGCGTGTCTTTAGATGGGCGGAGTAGGCGTTGCCATGCAGTAGTTTATGAGGCGATCTCCTTCGCCCTCCGTCACTTGGTGGTCTTCACTGAACCATTTGTTATTCTGCAATCAGAGCGGGATGTGGACTGCTCGCAATGTGTTGCTTAGCGCTCCCCAGCGAACACAGCAAACACACTCTGCTCACTCCGCCTCGGCTCCACCTAGGGGTGAGGTTTTTGTAGCTCCGCCTGACGATTCAAAGGCCAGTGAAAGCAGACTCCCGTCTGTGGCTTCATGGCACGGCACGGCAGCAATTCCAAGGATCAAACGAAGTGGTGAATATTTATTAAGATATTAATAGATATTTATTAAGGTTTTGCTTTGAATTTCATGTACTTAAACAATACTTTATTTATAGCAATCCCTTGGAAGCCACATTAAATAATAAATGAGTCTTTCACAATAAACTAACTTTACAATATATACATCCTTAATATTATTATTATGGTATTTATTGAGCGCGGACCTGGCTTCGAGAAGCAAATGAGCACTTTACAGAGGTATCCAACAATACAGATACATAGCGCAGCACTTCACAGAGGTATACAACAGATGCATAATGGAGTGCTTTTAAGAGGTAGCAAAAGAACAGATCTACAGCGGAGGGTGGGATACAGAGGGGCACACAGGAGGGGTAAAACTGTATTAGGTGGTGGGGAGGAGAGGGGCAGGTGGCGTCTAGCGAGTCAGGTGGCACGAGGAGCGATGTGATGACTTAGGTGTTGAGGCAGAGAGATTCCTTGAAGAGGTCAGTCTTGAGTACTTTTCTGAATTGTAGGGGTGTTGGGAAATTGGAAAAGTTCGAACTCTGCGTGCCATAACACTGACTGGGGGTGGGCACATCATCATCATCTTTTCTGACACTTACGCAAATCGCTACAAATATTACAATATTTATGGTAAATAGGATAAGTGTTATATTTAGGTTACTTTTGTGAAGGATTCTAACTGGGCATCACACACCGGACCAGGACCTTCGCCCTCGGCCTTAGAATGCTTTTTCTTTAATTTCAACGAATTCGAATTGAGCCGATACCCGACCCATCTCACACCCCCTTTTACAAATACCCTGCGTCACAATGGACCATGAACCAGGCCGGTGGGTGGTAACACAATATTTATTTATTTTAATTTCAAAGAAAATCACACAATTTTTATATTGGGCAGCAATCACCAATGGGATGATTATAACGATGAAAACCACTGAAATACACTTGGGTAACCTTCTACAAGAACATATCCAAAGCACAAATGAGTAGGAACACTTTTTCAATTTGGATAGATAGCACCAGAGTTATGATTTCCTCCTGCAATGTTCCCTCACCCCAGCAACTAATCTAATTCTGAGTGGATACAGATAGGAGCAGCAGGTAGTGAGGGATATGTGGCAGCAAACAGAATGAAAATCCGACCTTCCCTCACAAAATAAGAGCGGATTTTAAACCCTTTGTAATGGCCTAAAATGACAATCGGATTTTAACAAATGTGATGTACATATGTTTTATCACAGTCTCAGGGATGTCATATCACTAGCAATTATAAGTTAAGGTATCACCAAAGGCATACATTTCACGAAGCAGGTTGAAATTGAAAACACAGTGCAGTCAAATCACACATGGAAAAGTTGCATTTTTTCTAGTTTGCGGTTTTAAATGTCAAAAGTTTTTTCAGAAATACTCTGAATTGAAATGTGGTTTTTGGGCTGGGGGATACAGGCACATCACAGGGACAATATAGAAGTGAAAGGATGGCTATAGCTGAAGAATTGAATGCGATTTCCAAGGTGGAATTAGGTTCGATTTTAGGAAAATAAAGCAGTTAAAAATGAAAATCGGTTTGGAAGGAAAGGAAAAGTTTTACTTACACAAGATTTAAGGGCTAGAAAAGAGGAATGCCACCCATGAATATTAAAGTTACGCTTCAGTTGTAACCGTTCACGCAGTGTGCCCCTTTTCTTTAGAGAAAATTAATTAATTTAATCAAAATATTGCTAAGGAGTTACAAGATGGGGTGACTGAAAAAATGGCACCAATACTAGAAAAACAAGGACAAGGTGCACAGAGAATTAAAACAGTTTAACCAAGTTATCAGGGTACGGATAGGATTACTTAGAAAATAGAGCAAAGACAAAGAGGTCAAGATGAGGTATGCTATGTGTTGTTATGGGATGGGGAAATACTCACAATCAGTGCTGGAGTTTGGAATTTGGGACATCTAACCGAATTCTGTGCTCAATAGGTTCTGGTCACCGGATAGGAGGCTCTCCTGGCAAAAGACAGCTGGACAAAGGTCTGGGACGGCACAGCAATGCCTCTGCTGGATGGAGCAGGTAACCAGGGCAAGCAGGGGGCACTTGAGAATCCCAAAGGGGGCTCAGCCACGTTTCACCTTTCTCCCTGAAGTTAGTGGGATTTTGTTATGGAGTTTTAGTGCTGAAGGGTGGTTTTGCCTGGAAACGGTCGCCTGGGTCAACTATCTCTTTTCTGACAGTGGGGTCTGGAATCTTGCACAGTGAAGGTGGAAGATCTGGATACGCTGGAAAATTCAGAAGAGAGTGTCCAGAGTTCTGTCAGGCTCCCTTATTTATAAGGCATGGTGACATCATAGGATTATCTGGTGGGGCAGGCTTAAACTAGGCAGGCCTCTAACAACTGTATTGGACAGGGGTGATCGTTACTGCCTTCCTGTCAGCTGGTTGGACTTTCAGGGACATGACAGCAGCTTTATGATGTGGGTTTATTATGTTCAGAACCTCCCACAGTTAATTTTGCCACAACCTAGTTTTGACAAAAATGTTTACATTTGTGGCATCTTAACAAATTATATAGGCAGATTACATATTTTACACAGAGCATGGCAGTCCAATTCTCATGTTTGTAGGACTTTGTTTCACCCATCTAATAATTTTTTACAATTTTTAGTGAGAAACATTCGACCTAAAAATCTACAACTTTAGACATGTGTATAGGTTATCATGAGGCATCTTTCCATTAATTTTTAATTTAACGTTCCATCATATGTCCTTTCCCCATGATTCACATTCTTCTGGTGTTTGTGTCCCCTACATGCTACTGAAATCACATTTAAACTGTCCAACTTTTACATTTCTGAGCTGTCTGGTTATAGAATTAACAGTCTTAAAAGTTTATTCATCAAATAGTATCTTCAGTCAAATGCGGGTGGGCTTTGTTCTTCAACTGGGCCCATTTTATTTTCTCAGCTGCCACCAACTGTCAATTCAGTCCAGGGTGGCCATGGGGGTATCCCAGTTTGATTGAATGTTTACTGCCACTTCCCCACTTCACAAGTAGGTGTCCCAGAATGTATTGTCTCAGCCTGGAGCACAGACAAAAGTCCGATGAGCCTGTGATATGCGGCCCTCTGGCACATTCAAAGTTTTCCAAAGGAAGCAATTAACATGCACATGTCCTAGAAACGTTTGTGGCTCCTTCTTTCTGGGGTTAGGCCCCTCCTGTTGTCAGCCAATTGTCTCTTGAGCCATGACAGAAAAACCTATTTGGGCAGATTTCCCCAGTGTTGCCAATGCCATTATTTCTTGATTTTATTTCATTTTGTTTTGCAGCAGAAGCAAGCCTGTTGAATCAAACATCCCATGTGCGTTTCCCAGCACAAACCCCTTTACATTGCTAGGCTAGGACAGGGTCTTAGATGGTTAGATAGCTCAGCAGGTTGAGCGCTCGCTGCTGTGATCTGAGCATGATCTGCATGTCGCAGGTTTGAATCCCGGCAAGGCCAACTCAGCCTTTCATCCTTCCGAGGTCGATAAATGAGTACCAATTTTGGTTGGATGATATTGTATGTAAATATGTGCTCTGTAAAGTGCTTTGGATTAAGGCACTATATAAATAACACATCATTATCATTCTCATTATTATCCAACATACACTTTTATAACAGGTATTTTTCTTATTTGCAAAAGTACATTTAAACACGTAATGAAGCCTCTTGGCATGTTCCTTTCAAAAGGTTCCATCTGAATTTCCCACATTGTTCTGCAGCCCTAGTCAGTTTCTCTTTTGCAGCAATCTGTTTGAAGACAGAGATCCACTGAAATTGACATAGGCCCAGAGAGTCGGGGTCTCTTTTGCAGCATTGGTTTTTGACATTTTGTAACTCAAAAGTCAAGCGTTTCCATGTGCAGCTGAAAGTAAACTTCTTTTGATTTCTCAGATTTGTCCTGACATGGCCTGTCATTCAAGGATAAGACTCTCTTCTGCTGGAGCACAATCTGGATATGGGTGGGCATGGCAGAGTCTCACTGATAAAAGTAGTGTGATGATGAACAGATGAAAATAGTGTCAGGGCAGCATCCTTTTTCATGTAAAATATTCCCTTTTCAATGGGAAGCAAGCGGCAGAACAGTGCTGCTTTTCAATTCACTTTGTTTGGTGCACACAGAACACACACTGGCACCTTTCTCGGTGTGCTCCCCGTTCCAACTCGCCCAATAGGTGTTTAGCAAGATGGTGCAGCCATCCTTTTGTAGCTGCAAAACACAGTTTTGATGCAATGGTGCTGCAAGGAGCCAAAACAGCCATTTTGCTGTTGACTGCTGAAGTGCAGCTTGATCATGGATGGAAATTCTGCTGAGTAGGTCACTGTACCCCACAAATTGTGTTATTTTGTGTAGAGGGGATACATTTGTAGATTTGCAGCCATGCAAAAATACAATGATGAAACATTGTCACACGGAGGGCCCCTCCCCACTCAGGGGAAGCAGGCAATCAATATGTGCATGTGGAGTTTAGCTTTATGAATGGTTTTTGAGAGGAGATCAAAATAGGTATAAAAAGCACACATAAGGATATCCATGCATGGGAAGTATTTTTTGAATTTAGTAAAAGATATGAAACATATAAGGTGTGGTTGCTCTGTGTATCATGGGTCTTCGTATTGAGGATTAATTAGAAGGGTTTTTCACAATCATGGCAAAGGTTTGCAAAAGGCCGTCAATGTAAGTTGGTCAATGGGGTGGCTGCGGTCAGTTTGAAGATGGCTCAAGTGCTTGAGGGCAAGTGGAAGATATGATCTCTGGTAAACAGGAGAGTTCATTGTGAAACTCACAGGGTTGTTTGAACAAGTGGCTTCTCCCAGGACACTTGCGGAGACCAGTAGTAATACATTTCAGGAGAGCGATTGTGTTGTCAGAGAGTGGGCAGAACTCATTTGAATAGGAAAGGTCAGTAATCAAAAAATCGGACACCGGACAGGTTTGGGCAATGAGGTCAGCAAACATCAATAGGTCAAAAGGGAATCTACGTAGCTTTCTTTCATCTTCGTATGCTTAGGTATTTTTAGGGCCGGTCCGTGCGCATCATTAATAGGAATTCTGTCATTGTGTAACTAAGAGGCAAGGCTGCCATCAATTATGGAGAGGTTTTTGGGAATGGGTGTGTTGAAAATGTAAACCATATAATTATACGTTTTTAGGGGATTGTGTTATAATGTCTGTGTCCAATGAACTGTGTGGGTTTTCAATTTCTCTGTACAGGGCAACCAATCATGTTTGGGGATGCATTTCTAACGGTATCTGGGGGAGTGTCTTAACTTTTGCAAACTGTATATAATATGTGTTATTTGTGTGGTTCAGGGAGACCAGGGTTAGTGTGACTTTTAGATGTCATCTAAGCCCCCTCCTGGCCGTTTGTACAATAAACTTGCTTTATGGACAAAAGGTGCACTTACTAATTCTGGAGGTGGTCCTAATTTGGGCAAAGGGGCAGAGCTATAGGTCCATGCCAAGAATTTGGTGAGCCAGGCAGGAGCCATAGGCTCTCCGAAAATATTGGGGTTCTCCTGTTTATCCAGCTCAACTGTGGTCCTTCTCTACAGGGACCAGCTGGTGCATGAAGAAGTGGTTTTCAGGCACCAAGAGGCCTGTCTGGTCCCCCAGGCAGAAGTTCCAGAGACCAGCTGTGAAGCAGAACTGATGGGGGGAGCACCAGTTTGGAGCACTTCGATGTTTCGACATCCACATAAGTGCATCTTTGTCAGGTAAACTAGGTGGGGTGTAATAGGAGAAAAAGGAAATGTTTTTTTTTTAGGTAGGGCAATAAATGTGTTTGTGGAATTAGAAGGGACTAAGCAGGTTGAAGAGTAAATGTGTTTAGGAAGTGTATGAATCGTTTTTATTATTTAGTTATATTTAGAGGTCTAGTCTTTCTGCGCAGTGTGTTACTCATGAGTGTAGTCTTGATTTCCCTCAGATTGCTTCTCTGGTTGGCTGGAGCCCTCACTTTAGAGTGAGGTAGCATCTTATGGTAAGACCACCCGTAGATACCTTTCGGAGACATATCTTGGTAAGGCCTTACTTGTACAAATTGCGCGGGCGGCCCCCGCACCTCGAGTATCTTGGTTAGTGTAACGTAGTGTGGGTCTCCTCTAGTAGTTTTAGGGAAGATGGCTCTGTAGTAGAAAGGGCCATGCTAGTGAAAAGAGGAAGATATACAGCGGTTTTGTAGTGAAAAACATTGCACTCCTTCTATGCTTGAGTGAAGGTGATATCTCAAAGGAATAGAAAGGATTTGGGCTGGCGTGTTTTAATAAGATCTTGTCTTTTGTAGACGGTTGAGGAATACATAGTTATTGAGGCAGTTATGATAAAGAAGGAAGTGTGGGGAAAAACCTTTAAGGGACAGAGAAGGAGTTTTTGGGTAGTCATTTTTGTATTGACAGGTTGGGGTTTTCTTTAATAATAACAGGATATTCAGGGATTTTTGTTGAAACATGGAAACTCCATTGAGCCATTTATGTCAAGTGCTCCAGGGACATAAAATACATTTTTTGAAATATCATCAGGAATGGTTGAGGGAAACGAAGGGCAAGATGTCTAAACCATGGCCTCGTGAGGTGTCCTATGATAAGGAGATATTGGAATATCTGCATACTTTCTTAGGGACCAAACATAAGGGGTCATAATTGGACAGTAGAGTAAATATCTTGGAGCTATGGAGGTTATATGAGAAGGGCTAGAATGTTGTGGCTATGGAAGAAGGGACGTGGAAGGAAGGTGTAGGAATTGTTTCTGCACCGCCCCCATATGGGTGCTATACTCTGTCGCCCACAGATGGGTATACAAATCCAGAGTTTGAACCTCCATATTTTCCATGGACTACTCTGGTAGTTATGATACGGTCAGGGGTAAGACCTCTGTCTGCACCAATTTTTCAGAGACAGGAGTACGAGGGAAGCAGAAGGGTAACGCCTTCTTTAGTAAAGGTTGTTGGTGGGCCCCGAATGGAATAGGAAGGAAGAAAAGTCTATCTTAAGGATAAATCAGTGTTAACCTTGGGACTAGAATAGCCAGAGCAAGAGAGGGTTCTAAGGAGTATGGGTGAAGGAGAGTCAGCAAGAGGAGAATTTCCCCCTGGTTCCAGGATAAAGGATAGACTACAGAGAGTAGTGGAAAGGCAAGAACGGCAGAATCGGGAAGAAGCGGCAAGGTTAGTAGAGAGTGAAGTGGCATGGGTACAACAGGATAGGAGTAAAAAGCAGAAAGACGAGGACATAGAAACACAGGAAGATGAGGAAGGAAGATAGAGACATGGTCAGATTCTCGTACGGATGGATAAATCTGTCATAAAGAGTAAGTGTGGACATGGAAAAAGAAAGCACCGCTATAGATGCGGAATTAGAATTAAGGGGAAAAGAGGCAGCTTGCTATGGCAGCCCCGAGGGTGTGGTCGTCCCCACAAAAGGATCAGGGTATGTGATAGAAGGGACAGAGGAGGAAGAGGAGGAGGACTGGGAGACAGACAAAAAGCAAGGAGGACAGGAAGCAGCGGCTACTCCTCCCACTCTAGTTGGGACTCTGTAAAGTATGCCATGGGGTTTTCAGACATGCCGTGGAGCCCACATGGCTGTAGGGAGAGGGCGAGGACAGATAGTGGAAGCCCCAGTAAAGGCAAAAGTGACTCAATACCTACTACGCCAGAAGGGTCAGGAGAGGGTGTACTTTGTCCTGTGGTCACACATGGACTGTAATAATTTAATGAAGATGCTTCTGTTGCTCACTGCAGGGGCATGGAAGTGGATTCATACTCTAGAAAAACCAACTGCCGGTGTCATGTTGGCAATTGGGGACATGAAAAACCTTTTCACGGCATTGATGAGGGAATGGGCAGATGAGTTGTGGAAGAAAGTGGGGTATCCGGGAGTTCAATTAGACATGCACACCCACAATGGAGCGTCTTTCAATAATTATAGGGCAGTTTGGGGAACACTGAGGATAATGTACCCTGATATGCAGGACATAAATTCCATTATGCGAAAAACAATGTAATTAGACGAGGATCTCACTGCCCACATTCAGTTGATTCAGGAGATGTGTAGGGCAGAGACGGGAGAAGCATGGGACAAAACTATGGCTATGTTTTATCATATGTTGAAAAAGGGACTACCTAAAGAAGTACAGCATGACCGAGACAAGGCCGTAGGGATAGAGGAGAAGAGTTGGCAAGAGATACAGGCGCACATTGTGCATTTCTGTAAAACATGACAGGAAAAGGAAAAGGAGAGCAGAGACCAGGAATAAAAGGCTGAGGCCAAGCTGGTCCAGAAAAAACTAGCCAAGATTTGTTTAGAGGGCAATGATAACCAGCCCCATAGATGAACAGCAGGGACAGTTGGGACAAAAAGGACAAATAATTTCTGGAATAGGACAAGCATGGACAGACAGGTATGTACCTGGACCAAGACCGATGAGAGGATTTCCACGGGGTAGGGAGGATTTTCGCAAGACTTCGGGTCATTCGGTGGATTTGGAGGAATGGGGCCCCGGTTCAATGGGCCTATGGGAGGTGGGGTATGGAGTGCAGTGTTGGGTGTGTGGAAGAATGGGCCATGTGTCACGGGATTGGCAAAGTCGACCACAATATTTTAACGCAGGTCCCCTCCAGATGAAAACACAAATATCGCCCTATGCCCTGAACTCTGTGCCATTGCAGCAAGTCCAGGTTGATCAGATCCTGGGAACTGGAATGACACAGACTTATGCTCATATCATGTCAGCCCAGGTGCTTGTACAAGCTTGGGAGAAGAATCCTCTACCGAATGGGACAGTTACCCATTACACTGGAGCACGTATATTTGGAGGAAACCCTTTTTCGCATCCTGGTGCTCAAATGTATCAGGAATAGGCCAGCCCACAGGTATCTCTGAAGTGTCCAATTCTATCGATTACTACAGATCCAGAAGAGGAACCCCTGGATAGGTGTAAAGGTAGGTAAACAGACATTCTCTTTCATGGTTGACACAGGGCCCATGACATCCTGTATTAAAGAAGGTACATTTCTCCTATCAGGCAAAGCAATAGACCCGCAGGGATTTTCTGGGGCTATCCTATCGGGTCCATACACTGAAGATTTGCGTATCAAGGTAGGCAATCAAACTTTATCTGCTCCCTTGTTGTACTGCAAAGATACTCAGTTGAACCTTTTGGGAAGGGACCTCCTCAGCAAGCCTAATATGTGAATCATTTTTTCAAAGTACAGCATAGTGTGCTCAACTCCAGGATTGTACCCATTAAGAGAAGCAGCGCTTTTCCCTCCGTCTTGCAGCTACAGCCCAATTAGGGAGGTGCCAGTACATTCTGCATTATTTTTGTATGGGGTAATGATAGTGTGAAGTTGGGTACCTGGAATAAGAGATCGGACATGGCGGATACCCCTATAATTTTTGTTCTGGTCTGCCGATGTCATGACTCTTGCCCCTGGCCCTAATAGGCAAGCCATTTGGGCTGAGCCACAAACTTCCATTATGGCTTTAAAGGCCTCACCATCTCACCTAAGGCTTTCTTGGAGCCAGTCCTGGCGCCTTTGGCACCAGGCTCATGTGTGAAGCAAAAATCCTTGAGAACTGGGCTTGGCAATAGCCTTTGGCACAACATGGATGCCCCCGCATAGCTCAGTCCTAGAACTGAGCTATGCAGTCTAGTCTTTTAGGTGTGGTCAGACCTAAGTGCACCTGGGATACATGGGGGCTATATAAACCACACCCAGCCTAAGAAACACGCTTCGTGTTACTCTGCACTTGCAGTGTGACGCTCACCACGTTCAGCTTGGATCTTCACCAGTATTCCGGAGACGGTTACCTGCAAGAACAAGAACACTGTTAGTCTACACTTACCTGTGAGTGAATCCTGCTCCTGTCCTCCGCTCCTGGGTCCTGAGAATCTTCCATCTCGGCGACGTTCCCTTGATCTTGAAGAAGCCACAACCTGGGAAGAAAGAGAATGAAAAAACAGCATTAGTAAGCGTTTATTCTCCAATAGAAATAGCCAAAATATTGCACGCTTACCTGGGTTTAAATCGCCCTTTGCCCACGTCCACTTCAGGCCATAAGAATGACCTGCAAGAGAGAAGAAACACTGATTAGCATACAAAAGATCAAGAAGGCGGCACAGGCTACGCTTTACTCACTGCGCTCCATCGCCTCAGCAGCATCCTTTCAGGTTGGAGGAGAGAACAAACAAGTCAGCATAAGAAAAGGCACATAGCGCCACGCATCGCGCTTTCACTCACCATGTCGTGTGCAGCCCCAAGCAGCACGGCACCACTTGAACCCTTCTTGCACCTAAGGAAGAAGGAGAGACATTAATTGGGTAAGTTCCAAAGTAAAGGACAAAACTGCCAAACCAGCAGTCTTAAATGGACAAACTGAAGTTGCTGCAGGTCTGGACTCAGAGAGCCCGCACCAGTGAGGCAACTAGGTTGCGACGGGCCCATCCAACTATGCACCTCTGGGAAGAGAAGCAGTATGGAGTACGCACCATGCAATAAAGCAAGGTGAGGAGAGCACTAGGGGGGAAGTTGGGTCCACAAGGGAGGTGGGCTCCAGGCAGGAAGAGTCAATAAGATAAACCCAAATTTCAGACCTGGTCCTCGGCCGAACAAGAGTCCAAGGAAGAGGGTTTGCGGTTGGAAGTGGTCCAATCAGACTGAGTGGCGCCTCCGTGGATATCAGGTGAGCGTTACAGCCGAGTCACAATAGATAACGCCAGGGGCTATTGTTACCATTCTTCTAGAAACCATGGTTGTGAAGAAGGACAGGGTGGTTCATTCAGGCACCGATGAGGAAGGAGGTGAATGGCGCACTGTCTTGTCTATTGATCCAACCTCATTGTTAAGAGACGTGTCCATTGTGCAATTGTTTGAGGATGCGGAAGATGCAGGAGAAATAGTTTTTGAGATTGGGGTGCCTTGTCAGGTACTGGTGGAGCAAAGGGAGGTACCACAGACCATGCTCATCATGAGAAAAACATTGCTGTACTGGAAGGAGGATTTGGAGAAAGTGCTGGGCCACTTATGGACCAGCAATCGCCATGATGTGGGGTTATTGAAAAGTGTAGGGGCAGTGCAAATAAAATTAAAACCAGGAGCAATTTTCACTAGGGTTAGGCAATACCCCATGTCTAAGAAGGCAGATAAAGGGATTTTTGAGACCATTATGGCGTTGTTGAAGCAAGGCATTATACAACCTTCTGTGTCGCCATGTAACACAGCCATTTATCCTGTGAAGAAGGGGCTAGTTGGAGGATGGTTCAGGATTTGCAGCCTCTGAACAACGTTGTTGAAGCAGAATTTCCGGTCATACCAAATCTTGCTACCATTCTCTGTAACATCCCTACTGGGTCGTCCCACTTCAGTTATTGATTTGAAAATGCCTTTTAATCGGTTCCTTTGCATGACAATTCCCAGTACCTCACAGCGTTTACGTATCGTGAACAGAGATTTGAACACATGAGGTTACCCCAGGGGTACTGTGAATCTCCAAGTGTTTTTGAAAGAGTCATTCAGATGGATTTGGGGAATTTAGAAATGTCCAGCATTGTAATTCAGTACGTGGATGATTTACTTGTTTGTAGTGCTTCAGAGGAACAGTATCGAGGAGACTCAGTCAGGCTCCTCACCCTGCTCGGGAGAAGGGGCACAAAGTAGACAAAGAAACACTGCAATATTGTCAAACAGAAGTAGTGTATTTGGGACAAGTACTATCTTCTGCAGGGAGAAAGGGTAATGCCTGAGAGAGCCACCACAGTTCAGAACACACTTCAACCAGCTATGGCAAAACAGATGCTTCAGTTTTTGGGGCTCTGTAACTATTGTAGGTCTTGAATTTTTGACTACTCTTGTTACGTGAAGCCCCTACTACAAACTCTCAAGGAAGCACAGAAAGAGATGAGTTAGATCGAGCGGTCATATGAAAGGAGAACTTGTTTTCTGGAGCTCAAGATTGCAATCAGTAATGCTACAGTTTTGGCGACTCTGGATTGCCAAAAGCCATTTTTTCTTTTTTCACATACAGATGGGAAGGTAATGACTGCAGTCCTAACACAGAAAACATCATTAGATCACAAACCCTTGGTCTATTATAGTAGGTTGTTAAACTCAGCTATACAGGGTGAGTTTCTGTGTGAGCAATGTCTTGCGGTAGCAGCCTTTGCAATACAAAAGTCCACGGCCATTACTATGGGCTGCCCGGTGACACTTTATGTGGAACATGCAGTTTTTGAAATTTTGGAAAAATTGAAATCAACTTTGACTATTCAGAGTTTCAGGGTACAAGGTAATTTTGTCAAATGCTTCCGTACAACCAGGCAGGTGTCACATAGTAACCCCAGCGACTTTTTTGGCTGACCCAGTGCAGCCTGGTGATGATGTTCATGATTGTGTGACCTAGGAGGGAGATGAGGGAAAAATACAAGTGTTAAAGAAGATGCTTTGGAGACAGGAGGAACACTTCTTGTTGATGGATCATCAATAATTGATCAGGACACTTGTGAGAGACATACAGGAGCAGCAGTTTTAAGTCTTGTGGGTGGTGAGTACCGGGTGGAGGTGTAGAAGTGATTGCCATCACATTACTCTGCACAAGCAGCCAAATTGGTGGTGCTTATTGAGATGCTAGAAATGAGTAAGGGGAAGGCAGTCACTATCTACCCCGACTCTGCGTATGTTACCACAACACTACATTCTGGGTTATCTGGATGGCAGAGAAGAGGGTTTAGAAGATCTGATGGGAACCCTGTCCAGCATGCTGCGCTGCTTTCATGATGATTCGATGCGTTAACATTGCCTGTGAAGGTAGGTTTTTTTAAAATGCGCTGCACATACTAGCAAAACTGACTTTGTAGCACTTGGTAATGATACCGCAGACTGATTGGCAAAGGCTGCAGCTTATGTGCCCCTCCCAGATATCCCAAAAATTGAAATGATGTCCCAACAGGCACAGGTGCTGCTCCGGTATACTGCAGTCACCTTGTTACAAATTGTTGAACTGCAGGGAAAATCTCCACAGGAGGAAAAGAAGCTTTGAGTGAAGAGTGGGTCTACACTCCCATCCACAGATATTTTTTGTGGAGGCAGGACCTAATAGGGAAAGTTGTGATGCCCATAGAGTTGCTTGTCGTGGCTTTGGGGCGATTACATTTCCTGGCACATACTCCTCTGTAACAAAATTGCAGCATAACTTCACGAGGATTAATTTGTGCCCAACCTCTCTGAGCAGGTGAGTAGGTTTATCGGTAATTGCACACTCTGTAAGGAATTCAATCCAGGAAATACTATGAGGGTAGTAAAAGGGATTATTCCCAAACCTTCAGGTCCTTTTAAGGAATTGCATGTCAATTTCATTGGTATGGTGCAAACGTGCGGCACCTATCATTATTTAGTTGTGGTTGTGTGACCATTTTCCGAATGGCTTGAGGCTAGACCCTGCGCGCACCCTGATACCAAATCAGGTTCTTATTCAGGGGGTATTTCCACTGTGGGGTATTTGTGAAGTGTTAAGGTCTGATAATGGGACTCACTTCTTTGATGCTTTGTTCACTGATATTATTTCATTTTGGGGATATGGCAAATGTTGTGCTTGGTGTACAACCCTCATGGCCAATGGGATTGTGGAGTGTCTCAATGGCTTGCGGAATAAGCCTGGAAAGGATCACCACCTTAGTCCCCATGAAGTGGTGATGGGTCATAGAATGTGTACACCTCTCTTACCCGCATGCATAGGTACTGATGCACATGAGTCAGCAGAAATTCTGGAAAATGGATTTGAGTAATATCTTAAGGCTTTAACCAAGAGGGTCAAAATTGTTCCCTCACAGGTTACTGCATCTCATCAGCAAAACAAGATCGAAGGCTGCATGGGATTAAACAAGCATCAGCATCCGCTGTTACGCCCCTGGGAGAGGGTCTTCGTCCGCTCTTTTGCCCGTTGGTGGAACGACCGTCGATTCCACGGACGCGATAGGGTCATCTTCTCTACTCCTATGACTGTGAAAGTGGAAGGCATTAAGCATGGGTGCCTCTCCATGATGTTCAGAGGGTGACTGGTACACCCCCACTGATGCCTGAGGAACAGAAGTCTACTAATAAGTTAAGAGGAATCTAACGTATCCAGCTTCGTTCCAGCTGACAGGGGGGAGGAGAGCATGCAAAACCTGAGAATTGTTTTAAAAGATTGTCTTAAAATTTAGAATTATTTTAGTAGGAATTAGTTGTTGACAGATTATTTAGGATTTTTTTGCTTTTCACGACAAACATATGGAATGAAATTGACAATGTGTTCAGCAATTTATAAAGTTCTTTTCTTTTATCTTTTTGGGTCATATATGTTGGACAAAAGATGTATACAGGGGGAGGAAACATTCAGTTATTTGGGTACAATGGACGCACTGTCAGAAATGCAATTAAGTTTCAAAATTGATTTTGCATCTGATGATTCTGATGGGACTTTACACAATTGTAAATGATGCACACAGTTTTGCAGCTGATAATATATGGTACCAGCACATGAAGAGAGTGGGAAGGGAGAGAGTAACTGAGTCATTTTACATTTGCTCCCTCATTCCCGATGTCTCTGGTGTCCCTAGATAATGTATTCCTAATGAGGTAGAAGTGGCAGATGCATGTTGTCTGATGCACCTAGCCCTATGCAGGGTTCGAGAGCAGTTTCTGTCATGGCCATGGGCCCAGAACCCCAGACCCTGCACCATCAGGGCGCGAGATCAAGGGGCAACACAACCTTTTATTGTCCCCTGGGGACAATACTACTTGGAGAGCCCAGCTGGACTCAGTCCTGGTGCCTTTGTCGCCAGGCTCATAAATAAATGTGCAGTAGCACATTTTATTTGGTGCAGGTACTTGGTTTCCCCTGCAGGGGCCCCCATGTGCATTGGGTCAGGCGTGGCTGCTGGGGAGAGGCAGAATGCACGTGTAAGCATCCTTTTAGGAGTGGCAGGGTGGGGCCGATGAGTCATGACTATGGGTGTGGCCACAGCTTGCTCTGCCTCCCAGCACGAGCTTCGCGTTATTCTGCTATTGCAGCGTAACGCTCACCACCGCCTAAGCGCATCTTACCTGCTTCCAGCTACCAGCCAGAGCGCACCTTACCTGTCTTCAGCTACTCTCCAGAGCGTATCTTACCTGTTTCCAGATACCAGCCTGAGCGCATCTTACCTGTCTTCAGCTACTCACCAGAGCGCATCTTACCTTGTCTCCAGCTACCAACTGCAGCACTTACCTTGCAATCTGCTTCCTTCGGCACGCATCATCGTGAACTCTGGCATTTATCTTTCATCTCCAGACCTCCGGATAGCAGCGCTCCAGCCCGACATCGTGACAGACGGTGTCTGCAAGGGAAAAAGTCAAAGACAAGGTTAGAAAGCGCTAAGACATTACGTTTAAGGTTGCGTTTAGACAAATCCTCGCACTTGACCTAAAACCAACACTCACCATCTGTTGGAACATCGTGGACTCCATTCTCTTCCCATTTGGCCTTGCTTCTTGCAACGCAACTACCGCAGGGCCGCATATCACTTATTGGGAGAAAGTGGAGGAAAGACATTATTAAAAGGATACGGACAATAATCAAGCATCAACACTTCAATATTTTAAAAGCCAAAAGACACTTACTTTTAGAAGTGGTTCAGCCACAGCCGGTCTGGGCTGCCACGCAAATGGATCAGTGAAGGAACTCAGCCCATTCAATGTGTCCCTGCTGTGAGAAGCAGGGCGGAGAGCTCGCCATCATCAATCAACAGGTGAGACTCTTGGGGTCGGCGCATGCTCACCACATTCTGTGAAGAAGGGTTTGAGAGAGACAGCAGTCATAGAGCAGTCTTCTCATGATCGCTCATATCCTCGCAGGAGCAGTGCCAACAACCAGCGCAGTCCACAGCACACGAGCAGGGGACCATTCCTGACAAGGGGAATTCACTTCCAGGGAGGGCTGCAACCGTGCCCCAACATCCCCGCAGAGACCAGGTGAGCGTAATAGAACCCAAAGCCACTACGAATCTCTGCCTGGGTGTTATGGAAACCTCAGAAACAGACCACTTGGCCCAACTACTGGGGGAATTACGGGCTGAAGTTCATGCCTCCAGACAGGAAACCAATGCTTTAAGCAGGGGTCTTATTGTATCTCAGGAACAAACTGATGATTTGGCAAGACAAATGCTTCAGACCCATGCAGGTCAGGTCCCACTACCAGGACTTGCCCATCCTCCTATGCCACAGCCATCATCACCCGTTGAAGTGGTTCTCCCTGGTTCAGTGCCATTCTCGTCACCCGAACGCTTTACCGGCGACCCTAACAAGTACGCTATTTTCATGAACCAATGTCGCCTCCATTTTTTGTCCTTGCCTGGGGCTTTTCCTAATGATAAATCCAGAGTCGCATGTGTCCTCTCATATTTAGGAGGTAGCGCAGCAGACTGGTCGATACCATTAGCAAACCAGGATGATTCAATACTTCAAGACTTTGGGGAATTTCAGCGAGAAATGGAAAAATTGTTTGCAAGACATACTCAAGAAAAAGCTTTGGACAACGAATTATTGTCACTTAGACAGGGAAACCAAGACCTATTGACCTACATCGCCACTTTCAATCGTCTTGTAGCACAAACAAACTGGCCAGAAGAAAAAAGGACTACGCTCTTTTATCGAGGGTTACATGGGGAATTTAAGGATGTTCTGTAAAACCATATATGGAATGCAGGCACAATAACCATATACTAATGACACGTCAGTCGCGAGGTTCGTTTCCGAAACAACTCTGGTTTATTTTCAGAGTATCTCAGTCGGCCCACCGGGTCTCAACACCTCACGATGTTTGTTCTCAGACACCGTGAGATGAGAGAGCGCGAGCAGCGGTAAAGCAGTAATATATATACATAATACATCATCATTCTACAGCATTATTCGGTCCGCCCCTATACGTGACATACAAGCTAGGGTTCGGTAATTGACACTTATGCACGTAACTTCATTCAGTCTAAACCTTAGTATTTCTAGCCGAGGCTGCAGAGACAGTTTTCTGTTATGGGGAACACGGGGCATCAGCACAAGGAAGGATATCATGTTCTAGCAGGGAGACATTCCAACTAATGTTATCTGTTCGCTGCACTCATGGGCTAAGGGTCAGACAGTTCTGAAACAGAGAAAATTCCATCCTTCGTGAATGAGCACTGTTAGTTGCATATAATTCTCATTTAACTGCCTTTTACAACAGCACCTTCAAGACAGGCTGGCACCTGGGCTGCTGATTAGTCACGGCTTTTGCACAGCTCCAAGGCTTTACCGAAGAAGAAAAACAATGTATTTCTGCAGAGTTTCACATTCCTGTCTACGTTAGGATTCAGAGTTCAAGCTACGGCCTCGCACCGTGTGTGGATCCGAAGCACAGAATATATTTGCAAAGCGTTACAGAAAAGAAAATGGCAGGCAATTACAAATGGACTCCTAATGGTCACATTCAGGTTTCATGGTTTGCAATGTTTGTCACATGATGCGATTCGCTTCTGGCCAACATACTATTCATACTATTCGGGCTATGCAATTGCATTTACGGTTTCACAGTTCTAGCCCAAGTGGTCAATCCCCCCGAGGCATGTTCGGAATACATCAACTTAACTGTGGAGCTGGATCACAGATTGCAGAATCGAAAGATGGATCGCACAAGAGCTGAAGGGAGATAGTTCTACATGCGACCCCGGGACAATCAAACCAAAACCCACAAACAAACTGAACCAATGCAGATCGGTGGACTACAAAGTCCTATCACCAAGGCTGAAAGGGAGAAAAGGAGGCAACAGCAGCTCTGCTTATACTGTGGGAGAGCAGGACATTTCCTCTGAGAATGCCCGGTGAAACCATTCGAAAAATTAGTCAGAGCAACGGACAATGGTGATGAGGAAAAGGAACAGGATTCGGAAAACTCCAACGCTGAACAAGCGTAGGGGTCCACTTGTCGAGCGAAAAGAAGGAATCCGTAGAGACCTCACATCTAGTCATCCCGGGACTTTTGGTCAACCATAAACAACCGTCAAAGGTACAAGCCTTGGAGGCATATATTGATAGCGGAGCTGTGGGAAATTACATTGATCAAGATCTGGCTGCACGAATGGACCTTCCTCTCCAACAGAAGCTGAAATCGGAAAACGTCACAGCAGTGGATGGTTCTCAGTTATTATCCGGGCCAGTGATGCAGCATACCAAAAAGTCATGCTTATGTGTCAGGATGGTCATCAAGAAGACATCTCCTTCAATCTCATCAGTGCTCCTCAGTTCCAGATGATATTAGGAATGCCTTGGCTGGAATCCCACAACCCTAGGATTGACTAGAGAAAACGAGTTCTGACCTTTCCTCAAGAGTGTGCTAACGCTTGCTACAACAAGGATGTGAGCAACCTGAACCCCAAGACAAAAACTATTCTGGGACTCACTGTTTCCTTACCACCTGAATATCTGGATTAACAGGATGTTTTTCAGAAGGAGAAATCAAACACTCTACCTCCACACAGGCCTTACGATTGCCACATTGACCTGGTGCCTGGAGCCCAACTCTCCTGCAGTCGAATTTAAACCCTAATGGAGCAGGAAAACCAACATCTAAAAACTTACTTGGATCAGCATCTAGCCAACTGCTTCATCTGCCCGTCTAAGTCCCCTGCCTCTTCAGCGCTCTTTTGCGTACCTAAAAAAGAAGGCAATTTACGAACCTGTATTGACTATAGAGCGCTTAACCAGATCACGGTAAAAAACAGCTACCCACTGCCACTTATTCCGGAATGTCTGGATCAGGTAAAAATTGCCCAAATGTACACAAAACTGGATGTACGAGGAGCCTATCACCTTGTAAAAGTTAACAAGGGGATGAGTGGAAGATGGCATTCCGTACCAAGTATGGTCTTTTCGAATACCAGGTTATGCCATTTGGGCTATGTAAGGCCCTAGCTGCATTCCAATTTTTTATGAACGATGTGCTTTGAGAATTATTGGACGTTTGTGCACTTGTATACATAGATGACATTCTCATTTATTCAGCTTCCAAGGATGATCAAATCGGCCATGTAAGAGCAGTACTGGAAAAACTTTGACAGCATTGGCTGTTTGCCAAGTTAGAAAAGTGTTTCTTCCACGTAACGGAAGTTGAATTCTTGGGTTTTATGCTCACACCACGAGGCGTACACATAGACACACGCAAGGTGGATGCTGTCCTTCAATGGCCATCGTCGACATCCACAAAGGGAGTACAAAGTGTGCTCGGATTTGCCACTTTTATCGTCGTTTTATTCTTAGGTTTTCGCAGATAGTTCATCCAATTACCTCCCGGCTGAGAAAAAACAAGAAATTCCTTTGGTCTCCAGAAGCAGAGAAAGCCTTTCAGGAGTTGAAACTTGGTTTCACCACAGCACCAGTTCTCCGACACCCTCGACCAGATCTGCCATACGTGGTCAAGACAGATGCCTCCAACGTAGCCATGGGTGTGGTATTATCAAAGAGAGACCCCGACACTGGACAATTACATCCCATAGCGTTCTGATCCCGTAGGTTTTCAGCACCGGAGTTGAACTATGCGATCACAGACAAAGAACTACTAGCAATTAAGGGAGCCTTAAAAACATGGAGACACTATATTCTGGAAGCAAGACATACAGTCACTGTCATCACGGATCACTGCAATCTGCAATACTTAAAGACCTCCAAGACCCAATCCTCTCGTCAACTCCGTTGGGCTCTCTTCTTTGCGGAATACAAGGTTATCATCAACTACAGACCTGGAGTACGCAATGGGAAAGCAGACGCTCTGTCGCGCTTGAATGAGGACCAAGAAGCTTTTACCCCATCTGAGCCTGTAGCCATCATTCCGGAAGAACGGATCCCCAACAAAATCACTGCAACCACCTGTTTAGATAATTTGAAAATCGATCTCCAATCTCAGATGAACCAAGCAACATGACAGGAGTGGCTATCCAGAGGGGACCAATACACCATTGGAAATGATCTGCTGTATTTTGAAGGGAGGTTGTACATTCAGGACAAGACACTACAAGACCAAATAATAGCTAACTATCATGATTCACTAGTGGAAGGACAAATCCGGGAACTGACAAGACTCAAGCTAAAATTCAAAAGGGATATTGGTGGCCAACTTGGAGAAAAGACATTGCCCAATTTATTGGAACCTGTGGTGTCTGCGCACAACACAAATCTCAGAAGATGAACCCATTTTATCACTGATCTTCCTCCCTGCAATGGAAATAACACCATCTTAGTTATTGTAGATTTATTCTGCAAAATGGCTCATTTTATTCCATTAAAAGGACTCCCCACTGCTTCTGCCCTCACCACCGTGTTTTTGGATCAAATTGTGAAACTACACGGATTCCCAACAGTACTAATATCAGATTGTGGAACTTAGTTTGTTTCAGCACTCTGGAGGAGGTGCTGCAAAATATCCAAAATTGATCTCCGGTTATCCACTCGTCATCATCCTCAAATCGATGGCCAAACTGAACGGACCAACCAGACCATGGAGCAATATCTGAGGTGCATGTTGCAACAATCTGAGGTATCCGGGAAAGACATACTTTGACTGACTGAATTCGCCTACAACAATTCCATCCACACTAGCACCGGACAGATCCCATTCCACACGGTGCATGGTCGACATCCTCGAACGTCCACTTTTGATTGCATTGACGAATTGGAAATGCCGGCAGTAACAACCTTACAGAAGACCATCACTCGGATTATTAAAGATGCGGCTGAACATCTGACTAGAGCTAAAGAAAAACAGAAAAGGTTTGCAGACCGACACCGAAGGGAGGCCCTACATTACCAGGTCGGACACAAAGTTTAGTTAGCATCCAAAAACATTCCCTTGAAAGGACCACAAGTCTTCCATTCCAGGTATCTGGGGACCTGTTCTATCAAAGCCGTGATAAACCCAGCTGCCATGAAATTGGAATTACCATCCAATATGCGAATCCATTCAGTATTGCATGTTTCACTCCTGAAACTAATGAAACCAGTTACTCGAATTGAAGCACCACCAGAGCCCGACATCATAGAAGGAGAACCGGAATATGCGGTCAAAACTATTCCGGATTCCAAAATAGTGCGATCTAAATTGTACTACCTTATAGACTGGAAGAGTTATGTACCTCAAGACCGTACATGGGAACTCAGTGAATTTGTGCACGCTCCACGGCTGATCAGACAATTCCAGCGCAACAATCCCACCAAGCCAGGGCCGGGAGAAAGAACACCTGTGAGAGGGGCCTTGAGGGGGAGTGCTGTCATGGCCATGGGCCCAGAAACCCAGACCCTGCACCATCAGGGCACAAGATCAAGGGGCAACATAACCTCATATTTTATTTGGTGCAGGTACTTGGTTTCCCCTGCAGGGGACCCCATGTGCATTGGGTCGGACGTGGCTGCTAGGATGAGGTAGAATGCACGTGTTAGCATCCTTTTAGGAGTGGCAGGGTGGGGCCGATGAGTCATGACTATGGGCGTGGCCAGAGCAGGCTATATAAACTATATAAGCCTGCTCTGCCTCCCAGAACGCACTTCGTGTTATTCTGCTATTGCAGCGTAACGCTCGCCGCTGCCTAAGCGCATCTTACCTGCTTCCAGCTACCAGCCGGAGCGCACCTTACCTGTCATCAGCTACTATTCCAGAGCATATCTTACCTGTTTCCAGCTACCAGCCTGAGCACATCTTACCTGTCTTCAGCTACTCGTCAGAGCGCATCTTACCTTGTCTCCAGGTACCAGCTGCAGCACTTATCTTGCAATCTGCTTCCTTTGGCACGCATCATCATGGACTGTGGCATTCATCTTCCATTTCCAGACTTCCAGATAGCAGCGCTCCAGCCCTACATCGTGACAGACGATGACTGCAAGGGAAAAAGAAAAAGACAAGGTTAGAAACCACTAAGACATTACGTTTAAGGTTGCATTTAGACAAATCCGCACGCTTGACCTAAAACCAACACTCACCATCTGTTGGAACATCGTGGACTCCATTCTCTTCCCATTTGGCCTTCCTTCTTGCAATGCAACTACTGCTGGGCCGCATATCACCTATTGGGAGAAAGCGGAGAAAAGACATAATTAAAAGGATATGGACAATAATCAGGAATCAACACTACAATATTTTAAAAGACACTTACCTTTAGGAGTGGTTCAGCCACAGCCAGTCTGGGCTGCCACGCACATGGATCAGTGAAGGAACTCGGTCCATTCAACGCGCCCCTGCTGTGAGAAGCAGGACGGAGAGCTCTCCATCATCAATCAACAGGTGAGACTATATGGGTCGGCGCATGCTCACCACATTCTGGGAAGAAGGGTTTGAGAGAGACAGCAGTCATAGAGCAGTCTTCTCATGATCGCTCATATCCTCGCAGGAGCAGTGCCAACAACCAGCGCAGTCCACAGCACACGAGCAGGGGACCATTCCTGACAAGGGGAATTCACTTCCAGGGAGGGCTGCAACCGTGCCCCAACATCCCCGCAGAGACCAGGTGAGCGTAATAGAACCCAAAGCCACTACGAATCTCTGCCTGGGTGTTATGGAAACCTCAGAAACAGACCACTTGGCCCAACTACTGGGGGAATTACGGGCTGAAGTTCATGCCTCCAGACAGGAAACCAATGCTTTAAGCAGGGGTCTTATTGTATCTCAGGAACAAACTGATGATTTGGCAAGACAAATGCTTCAGACCCATGCAGGTCAGGTCCCACTACCAGGACTTGCCCATCCTCCTATGCCACAGCCATCATCACCCGTTGAAGTGGTTCTCCCTGGTTCAGTGCCATTCTCGTCACCCGAACGCTTTACCGGCGACCCTAACAAGTACGCTATTTTCATGAACCAATGTCGCCTCCATTTTTTGTCCTTGCCTGGGGCTTTTCCTAATGATAAATCCAGAGTCGCATGTGTCCTCTCATATTTAGGAGGTAGCGCAGCAGACTGGTCGATACCATTAGCAAACCAGGATGATTCAATACTTCAAGACTTTGGGGAATTTCAGCGAGAAATGGAAAAATTGTTTGCAAGACATACTCAAGAAAAAGCTTTGGACAACGAATTATTGTCACTTAGACAGGGAAACCAAGACCTATTGACCTACATCGCCACTTTCAATCGTCTTGTAGCACAAACAAACTGGCCAGAAGAAAAAAGGACTACGCTCTTTTATCGAGGGTTACATGGGGAATTTAAGGATGTTCTGTAAAACCATATATGGAATGCAGGCACAATAACCATATACTAATGACACGTCAGTCGCGAGGTTCGTTTCCGAAACAACTCTGGTTTATTTTCAGAGTATCTCAGTCGGCCCACCGGGTCTCAACACCTCACGATGTTTGTTCTCAGACACCGTGAGATGAGAGAGCGCGAGCAGCGGTAAAGCAGTAATATATATACATAATACATCATCATTCTACAGCATTATTCGGTCCGCCCCTATACGTGACATACAAGCTAGGGTTCGGTAATTGACACTTATGCACGTAACTTCATTCAGTCTAAACCTTAGTATTTCTAGCCGAGGCTGCAGAGACAGTTTTCTGTTATGGGGAACACGGGGCATCAGCACAAGGAAGGATATCATGTTCTAGCAGGGAGACATTCCAACTAATGTTATCTGTTCGCTGCACTCATGGGCTAAGGGTCAGACAGTTCTGAAACAGAGAAAATTCCATCCTTCGTGAATGAGCACTGTTAGTTGCATATAATTCTCATTTAACTGCCTTTTACAACAGCACCTTCAAGACAGGCTGGCACCTGGGCTGCTGATTAGTCACGGCTTTTGCACAGCTCCAAGGCTTTACCGAAGAAGAAAAACAATGTATTTCTGCAGAGTTTCACATTCCTGTCTACGTTAGGATTCAGAGTTCAAGCTACGGCCTCGCACCGTGTGTGGATCCGAAGCACAGAATATATTTGCAAAGCGTTACAGAAAAGAAAATGGCAGGCAATTACAAATGGACTCCTAATGGTCACATTCAGGTTTCATGGTTTGCAATGTTTGTCACATGATGCGATTCGCTTCTGGCCAACATACTATTCATACTATTCGGGCTATGCAATTGCATTTACGGTTTCACAGTTCTAGCCCAAGTGGTCAATCCCCCCGAGGCATGTTCGGAATACATCAACTTAACTGTGGAGCTGGATCACAGATTGCAGAATCGAAAGATGGATCGCACAAGAGCTGAAGGGAGATAGTTCTACATGCGACCCCGGGACAATCAAACCAAAACCCACAAACAAACTGAACCAATGCAGATCGGTGGACTACAAAGTCCTATCACCAAGGCTGAAAGGGAGAAAAGGAGGCAACAGCAGCTCTGCTTATACTGTGGGAGAGCAGGACATTTCCTCTGAGAATGCCCGGTGAAACCATTCGAAAAATTAGTCAGAGCAACGGACAATGGTGATGAGGAAAAGGAACAGGATTCGGAAAACTCCAACGCTGAACAAGCGTAGGGGTCCACTTGTCGAGCGAAAAGAAGGAATCCGTAGAGACCTCACATCTAGTCATCCCGGGACTTTTGGTCAACCATAAACAACCGTCAAAGGTACAAGCCTTGGAGGCATATATTGATAGCGGAGCTGTGGGAAATTACATTGATCAAGATCTGGCTGCACGAATGGACCTTCCTCTCCAACAGAAGCTGAAATCGGAAAACGTCACAGCAGTGGATGGTTCTCAGTTATTATCCGGGCCAGTGATGCAGCATACCAAAAAGTCATGCTTATGTGTCAGGATGGTCATCAAGAAGACATCTCCTTCAATCTCATCAGTGCTCCTCAGTTCCAGATGATATTAGGAATGCCTTGGCTGGAATCCCACAACCCTAGGATTGACTAGAGAAAACGAGTTCTGACCTTTCCTCAAGAGTGTGCTAACGCTTGCTACAACAAGGATGTGAGCAACCTGAACCCCAAGACAAAAACTATTCTGGGACTCACTGTTTCCTTACCACCTGAATATCTGGATTAACAGGATGTTTTTCAGAAGGAGAAATCAAACACTCTACCTCCACACAGGCCTTACGATTGCCACATTGACCTGGTGCCTGGAGCCCAACTCTCCTGCAGTCGAATTTAAACCCTAATGGAGCAGGAAAACCAACATCTAAAAACTTACTTGGATCAGCATCTAGCCAACTGCTTCATCTGCCCGTCTAAGTCCCCTGCCTCTTCAGCGCTCTTTTGCGTACCTAAAAAAGAAGGCAATTTACGAACCTGTATTGACTATAGAGCGCTTAACCAGATCACGGTAAAAAACAGCTACCCACTGCCACTTATTCCGGAATGTCTGGATCAGGTAAAAATTGCCCAAATGTACACAAAACTGGATGTACGAGGAGCCTATCACCTTGTAAAAGTTAACAAGGGGATGAGTGGAAGATGGCATTCCGTACCAAGTATGGTCTTTTCGAATACCAGGTTATGCCATTTGGGCTATGTAAGGCCCTAGCTGCATTCCAATTTTTTATGAACGATGTGCTTTGAGAATTATTGGACGTTTGTGCACTTGTATACATAGATGACATTCTCATTTATTCAGCTTCCAAGGATGATCAAATCGGCCATGTAAGAGCAGTACTGGAAAAACTTTGACAGCATTGGCTGTTTGCCAAGTTAGAAAAGTGTTTCTTCCACGTAACGGAAGTTGAATTCTTGGGTTTTATGCTCACACCACGAGGCGTACACATAGACACACGCAAGGTGGATGCTGTCCTTCAATGGCCATCGTCGACATCCACAAAGGGAGTACAAAGTGTGCTCGGATTTGCCACTTTTATCGTCGTTTTATTCTTAGGTTTTCGCAGATAGTTCATCCAATTACCTCCCGGCTGAGAAAAAACAAGAAATTCCTTTGGTCTCCAGAAGCAGAGAAAGCCTTTCAGGAGTTGAAACTTGGTTTCACCACAGCACCAGTTCTCCGACACCCTCGACCAGATCTGCCATACGTGGTCAAGACAGATGCCTCCAACGTAGCCATGGGTGTGGTATTATCAAAGAGAGACCCCGACACTGGACAATTACATCCCATAGCGTTCTGATCCCGTAGGTTTTCAGCACCGGAGTTGAACTATGCGATCACAGACAAAGAACTACTAGCAATTAAGGGAGCCTTAAAAACATGGAGACACTATATTCTGGAAGCAAGACATACAGTCACTGTCATCACGGATCACTGCAATCTGCAATACTTAAAGACCTCCAAGACCCAATCCTCTCGTCAACTCCGTTGGGCTCTCTTCTTTGCGGAATACAAGGTTATCATCAACTACAGACCTGGAGTACGCAATGGGAAAGCAGACGCTCTGTCGCGCTTGAATGAGGACCAAGAAGCTTTTACCCCATCTGAGCCTGTAGCCATCATTCCGGAAGAACGGATCCCCAACAAAATCACTGCAACCACCTGTTTAGATAATTTGAAAATCGATCTCCAATCTCAGATGAACCAAGCAACATGACAGGAGTGGCTATCCAGAGGGGACCAATACACCATTGGAAATGATCTGCTGTATTTTGAAGGGAGGTTGTACATTCAGGACAAGACACTACAAGACCAAATAATAGCTAACTATCATGATTCACTAGTGGAAGGACAAATCCGGGAACTGACAAGACTCAAGCTAAAATTCAAAAGGGATATTGGTGGCCAACTTGGAGAAAAGACATTGCCCAATTTATTGGAACCTGTGGTGTCTGCGCACAACACAAATCTCAGAAGATGAACCCATTTTATCACTGATCTTCCTCCCTGCAATGGAAATAACACCATCTTAGTTATTGTAGATTTATTCTGCAAAATGGCTCATTTTATTCCATTAAAAGGACTCCCCACTGCTTCTGCCCTCACCACCGTGTTTTTGGATCAAATTGTGAAACTACACGGATTCCCAACAGTACTAATATCAGATTGTGGAACTTAGTTTGTTTCAGCACTCTGGAGGAGGTGCTGCAAAATATCCAAAATTGATCTCCGGTTATCCACTCGTCATCATCCTCAAATCGATGGCCAAACTGAACGGACCAACCAGACCATGGAGCAATATCTGAGGTGCATGTTGCAACAATCTGAGGTATCCGGGAAAGACATACTTTGACTGACTGAATTCGCCTACAACAATTCCATCCACACTAGCACCGGACAGATCCCATTCCACACGGTGCATGGTCGACATCCTCGAACGTCCACTTTTGATTGCATTGACGAATTGGAAATGCCGGCAGTAACAACCTTACAGAAGACCATCACTCGGATTATTAAAGATGCGGCTGAACATCTGACTAGAGCTAAAGAAAAACAGAAAAGGTTTGCAGACCGACACCGAAGGGAGGCCCTACATTACCAGGTCGGACACAAAGTTTAGTTAGCATCCAAAAACATTCCCTTGAAAGGACCACAAGTCTTCCATTCCAGGTATCTGGGGACCTGTTCTATCAAAGCCGTGATAAACCCAGCTGCCATGAAATTGGAATTACCATCCAATATGCGAATCCATTCAGTATTGCATGTTTCACTCCTGAAACTAATGAAACCAGTTACTCGAATTGAAGCACCACCAGAGCCCGACATCATAGAAGGAGAACCGGAATATGCGGTCAAAACTATTCCGGATTCCAAAATAGTGCGATCTAAATTGTACTACCTTATAGACTGGAAGAGTTATGTACCTCAAGACCGTACATGGGAACTCAGTGAATTTGTGCACGCTCCACGGCTGATCAGACAATTCCAGCGCAACAATCCCACCAAGCCAGGGCCGGGAGAAAGAACACCTGTGAGAGGGGCCTTGAGGGGGAGTGCTGTCATGGCCATGGGCCCAGAAACCCAGACCCTGCACCATCAGGGCACAAGATCAAGGGGCAACATAACCTCATATTTTATTTGGTGCAGGTACTTGGTTTCCCCTGCAGGGGACCCCATGTGCATTGGGTCGGACGTGGCTGCTAGGATGAGGTAGAATGCACGTGTTAGCATCCTTTTAGGAGTGGCAGGGTGGGGCCGATGAGTCATGACTATGGGCGTGGCCAGAGCAGGCTATATAAACTATATAAGCCTGCTCTGCCTCCCAGAACGCACTTCGTGTTATTCTGCTATTGCAGCGTAACGCTCGCCGCTGCCTAAGCGCATCTTACCTGCTTCCAGCTACCAGCCGGAGCGCACCTTACCTGTCATCAGCTACTATTCCAGAGCATATCTTACCTGTTTCCAGCTACCAGCCTGAGCACATCTTACCTGTCTTCAGCTACTCGTCAGAGCGCATCTTACCTTGTCTCCAGGTACCAGCTGCAGCACTTATCTTGCAATCTGCTTCCTTTGGCACGCATCATCATGGACTGTGGCATTCATCTTCCATTTCCAGACTTCCAGATAGCAGCGCTCCAGCCCTACATCGTGACAGACGATGACTGCAAGGGAAAAAGAAAAAGACAAGGTTAGAAACCACTAAGACATTACGTTTAAGGTTGCATTTAGACAAATCCGCACGCTTGACCTAAAACCAACACTCACCATCTGTTGGAACATCGTGGACTCCATTCTCTTCCCATTTGGCCTTCCTTCTTGCAACGCAACTACTGCTGGGCCGCATATCACCTATTGGGAGAAAGCGGAGAAAAGACATAATTAAAAGGATATGGACAATAATCAGGAATCAACACTACAATATTTTAAAAGACACTTACCTTTAGGAGTGGTTCAGCCACAGCCAGTCTGGGCTGCCACGCACATGGATCAGTGAAGGAACTCGGTCCATTCAACGCGCCCCTGCTGTGAGAAGCAGGACGGAGAGCTCTCCATCATCAATCAACAGGTGAGACTATATGGGTCGGCGCATGCTCACCACATTCTGGGAAGAAGGGTTTGAGAGAGACAGCAGTCATAGAGCAGCCTTCTCATGATCTCTCATATCCTCGCAGGGGCAGTGCCAACAACCAGTGCAGTCCACAGCACACAAGCAGGGAAAGAAGCCTGACAAGGGGAATTCTCTTCCAGTGAGTGCTGCAACCGTGCCCCAACGTCCCAGCAGAGACCAGATGAGTGTAACAGTTTCAGGGGCAATGTGTAGCAGCTTCTGTCCTTCTGATCGATGAAGAATGTTCAATTTCAAATGGGGAAGATCGCAAAGATGTTCGTTGTACACAAAGAGTGCAGCTTAACCTTGAGGGTATGATTATCATGATCATCAAATGGGAGAAAGGGTTAATGAGTTGCAAGGCTGGAGGGATGGTGGGACTCTGAAGGGGGTGGCACAAACTAATTCGGCAAGTGGAAAGGTTTGGAGAAAATATGTGAAATTCTTGACATGGCTCAAGGAGCCTGAGAAACCTGTTAAGATCTGGTTACTTACATGTTTTTCCTGTGTTTTAAGAGTGATGGGCGCAACTACTCTGCACATTCCTGATTTGGCTGGTGGTACGGCAGTGATTCTCGATTTATTCTGGTCATGTGGGCCCCTTTTGTACAATTACCTCCGGCCTGGAGAGGTGTATGGAGCATCACCACTTTGCACATGCCCATCCTCGTGGTTCTGCAGAGCCACTTGACACTGTCTGAGTCCACATTTGTTCCCCATTTATCCCCTGTGCCCCTTGAATCACTTGTGTCATTGGACATGGACAATCTACAAACATTGCAGGACTGTGGAGAAACAGAATTTCTGAGGAGATCGAAAAAAATCCAACTATTTGTCAGTAGTATCTTCTCAGGCTCTAAGGAACTTTGTTCTCCTGTCTATTGGCCCCATGCGTGCAATCCTCTGTCAATGCAAAATGGCTTCAAATAAACCGCTATGAGTTGCTATTATTTGTGAATTCCTCTGTGTTTGCGTTCTGTGCCATCAAAGAAGAACTTAGGGCTTTGTGTCTTGTAGCCCTGAAGAATTGCTACATTTTGGACCTCATAACATCTATGGGGGGTGAGGTGTGCCATAAATCGGGCAAAACTTGCTACACGTATGTGCCTCTTAATGACTTGGATAATGGAACTTTGGCTAAAACAATTACTGAATTGCAACATCTGAAGGGAACCATGGAGAGGGAGGTGGAAATTACTGACAATACTTCTTTGGACTCTCTTTTCTCTTGGATGCTGTTGTGGATGAACATAATCTTAAAAGAACTTTCACCTGTTTTGATTTTTTCTCTAGTACTTTTTTGTTCTTGTCAATTATGTCTTTGATACTGTTCGACTCAGATGCCTAGGAGCACTGACATGTTTCTTGTTACCCTGTCTAAGACTAGGTATAGGACCAATTCTCTTCACATGGGCACTCAAACTGATTTTGGAATGATTGAAGGCAGGGGTTTTCCATCTTTCCCCAGCTTGGAGGGAATGTGTAGAACAATGGGTAGATTGCAGAACTAATGATGAGTCAAATTGGGGTTGTCTAGCGGAGGAGTATGGGAAAAACGGTTGTGAAGATGTGTTCCATAAAGATAGTGAGATTGATGATTTGGAATTTGGTTTGTTAGTTAACAGATTAACTAAAGGGAAAATGTTGCGAAATTGGAAATGTTCAAACTCTGCGCGCCATACCAATGACTGGGGGGTGGACAGGTCATCATCGTCATTTCTGTCACTTTAGCAAATTTCTATAAATATTACAATATTTTTGGTAAATGGGATAAGTGTTAAATTTAGGTTACTTTGTGTTATTTTGTGTATAGATGATACATTTGTAGATTTGCATGCACACAGAAATATAAGGATGAAACATTGTCACACGGAGGGCCCCTCCCCACTCAGGTGAAGCAGGTTATCAATATGTGCACGTGGAGTTTAGCTGTATGAATGGCGGTCATGAGAGGAGATTAGAATAGGTATAAAATGCACACATAATGGTATACATGCATGGGAAGTATTTTTTGAATTTAGTAAAAGATATGAAATACATGAGGAGTGGTTGCTCTGTGTATCATGGGTCTTCGTTTTGTGGATTAATTAGAAGGTTGTTTTTGCAATCGTTGTAAAGGCTTGCAAAAGGCTGTCAGCAGTCAGGGAACAGGTTTTGTGAGTTGGTCAATGGGGTGGGTTCAGTCAGTTTGCAGATGGCTCAAGTGATGGAGGGCGAAGGGAAGATGTGATCTCTGGTAAATAGAAGAGCTCATTGTTGTAAGGGATAGGCATTTGTGAAACTCGCAGGGTTGTTTTGAACAAGTGACTTCTCCCAGGACACTTGCAGGGACCAGTAATAATAATTTCAGGAGGGCGATTGTGTTGTCAGAGAGTGGGCAAAACTAATTTGAATAGGAAAGGTCAATAGTCATAAAAATCAGAAACCGGACAGGTTTGGGCAATGCGAATAGCAAACACGAATAGGTCAAAAGGGAATCTACCTGTCTTTCTCTCATCTTCATGTGCTTAGGTGTTTTATAGGGCAGGTCAGTGTGCATCATTAATATGAATTCTGTTATTGTGTAACTAAGAGGCAAGGCTGCCACCAAATCTGGAGAGGTTTTTGGGAAGGGGAGTGTTGAAAATGTAAACCTTGAAATTCTAAGTTATTTGGGGACAGTATAATAATGTCTGTGTCCAATGAATGATGTGAGTTTTACATTTCTCTGTACAGGGCAAACAATCATGTTTGGGGGATGCCTTTGTTGCAAACTGTATATAATATGTGTTCTTTGTGTGGTTCAGGGAGACCAGCCCAGGGTTAGTTTGACTGTTAGATGTCATCTAAGTCCCCTACCGGCTGTTTGTACAATAAGCTTGCTTTATGGACAAAAGGCGCACTTACTAATTCTAGATGTGGGCCTAATTTGCAAAAAGGGGCGGAGCTAGAGGTCCACACCTACAGGAGCGTGGGGCAAGTCTGATGCTGACAGGAAGGAGGTTCCGTAGTCTTGGGGTGCAGGCAGAGAAGACTTGTTTTCTGGTCCTTTCCTTTTTGTAACAGCAGATTTCAAGTCTGCACGTGTTCTGGCTTCTTGTGGTGTGCTTTCCGCTGGAGAGGCTGAGTTTTTCCACAAGGTAGCTGGGTGACTTGAGGGCTACTGCTTTATACATGATTCAACAAGACTTGAAGGGGATGTGGGCATGCAGTGAGAGCCAGTGAAGGTTGATGAGGGCTGGGGTGCTGTGGTCATATCTACGTAGCCCTTGATGAGGCGTGCAGGTGTTAGGCAAGAATTGATGTAGTAACCCTGTGGCAGACTACACAACACTTGTCCTCTTGGTAATTTGTAACCCACCTTTTGGTATAGGTCTGTACTACACAAGTTGGTAGCGTTACTGAGCAGCCAGGCCTATCTCAAGAGGGGTAAATGTGAGCTGTAGAGCTGTAGCAATGAAATTCACAAATACAAGTAGCCAAGTAACACTTATACTCAAGGTTTTCGTTATAAATAGTTATTTATTTATTTTACATCAGTTTTCCAGAATCGACACAAAGCTTGTAGATCCTCTTTAGAGATGCTTCTTTAAACACTTCCTACACCCTGAGGTGACTTCACTAACTAGGACAGTAATGGCATTTATTTATCACTAGTACACTTTGTAGATTCTGAGGTTTGTAGAAAGGAAAGGTTAAAGGAAGTAAAAAGTTAAACAGGTTCTCATGACATGTGAGTATACTTCCAATGAAGTGTAGACTTCATTGGAAGACCTTTCCCAGCAATAATAGTTAAAAACCAAGATATCACCCCTGAGGGACAGAAAATTTGAACGTCAAATGGACTAGAAGAGTCTGCAGACAGCCAGGACAGCCAAAGTCAATTGGAGCACAGTCTATGGAGCCGAGGCACTTCTTAGATAACAAAGTCTTGCACAAAGTTGGAGGGTTTCTTTTTTTCAAAACTTTTTGTTTTTATTAAACAGTTGGAACAAGGGAAGACAGAGTAAGAAATACAAAACATTTCAGTTATTAAATAAAAATGATGGCATTCATTTTAAATTGTCCAGTATGCGCCTCCCTAGAAAGCAATATATCGTAATGGCAAAGAATAGCTCTCCTCAACCCCGTATGACCCCCCATCTTTCGGGGAGACAAATGTTAACCAGTTTCCTTTTAGTGCAAATAAAGTTTTGCCAGGCGTGGTTTAAATGTGATCGCTGGAAATTCCCGGTCATAATTCAGCAGGGGGCCCAATATGGCCTGGAATTGATGGAGCTTTCCTTTCCTTGCAGCTGCAACCTTTTCTGCCACCAACATGTCCCATATTTTAATCCACAATAGGGAAAGTTCTGGTCCTTCGATGGCTTTCCAGCAGTGGGCGATTGAAATGCGTGCCGCAAGCACCAAATGTTACATACAAAGGTTGGGGATGGTCCTATTGGACCCGGTGGAGTAGGACACAGATCTGAACAAGAACAAGATTCCACTGTGTTGAAAAATAAGTTCAATGAATCATAAACTTAAATTGTGCTGTATATCTTTTATGATATCACAATAATTCTGATAAAAGCCAACTCAAATTCTGCAAACCATCAGATGATTGTAACATAAATTGTAAAGATTTATTCAATTACAAAATAGAAAGATACTGATAATTTTTAGCAAAAGTTTGTTTTACATAGAAAAACAAATATTTGAAAGAAGAATTCATATGTATAAAAATACACAGAAAGAGAACATGTATCAAAACAATTAGAGAAAAATCACACAAACAAGTAAGCAAAAAAACCTTTTTGGAAACATGAAGAATTTGTTTAGAACAAACAGTTTTTGTGAGAAAAAGAAAGCAAAAAAGTTTATTTTTATTTTTCCTAAACCTCAGATTTCTTGGTTTAGCTTATCAGTCTCATAGCAGACCTGCTATAAGACTGATAAGGTTTTTTTGCTTACTTATTTGTGTGATTTTTTCTAATTGTTTTAAAACATGTTCTTTTCTGTGTATTTTTATACATATGAATTCTTCTTTCAAGACCCCATCCGATTCCAGCTTTTCCGTGGCTGTCAACTCAATCGGACTTCGAGGTCACGTGGACTTTTGCTTTATTTCCGGATGAGTAATCCAACGGCGTAACTGTGCATGAGAGAACCTGCCTGTTTCTGAGAGTTGGGAAATTATTTTGCATTCCTCGAACGAGCAAGGCTGGCCCCCTTCGAATTGCTGTGCTAGTGTTTGAAGGCCACCCCAGCTTCCAGCCCCAAAGGCTTCTGATTGCATACCATGGGAGAAAGCAGTACTGCCAAAAATCGGGGCTAGTGGACCCACGCCTCTGGGAATCTTTTTCCGTCTGAGAGCCTCATCCCATAACTTTAGGGAGACCTTCATTGATGAGAGCAATTTCTGCCATTGCTTACGTGCAGTGTGAGGGATAAAGGGTAGAATCCAAAGGGAGAGTGAGAGTTTGGATTGTTCAATTTCAGTGCTTTTCAGTTGGGGAGTTGAGGACATTCAAGTCAACAGGTGTGATATTTGTGCTGCCTCCGCATATTTACTTAAATCAAGCGCCCTCAGTCCCCCCAACCGCGAACCACCCATCATGACTCTTTCAGGGATTCTCGATTTCTCACCCTGCCAGATAAACCCCAGGACTTTACGTTGAAGGCAGTCCAATACGTTTTTCCGGATTTCCGCTGGGAGAGACGAGCACAGATGAAGGAGGCGATGGAGTAAGTTCATTTTAACTGCTGTGATTAAACCCATTAATGAAATCACTTGGCTTGCCCATTTTACTAGGTCCTTTTCTAATAATTTAATGAGTGGGGGAAAGTTAGCCGCGAAAAGGTCCTTGTGGGAAGCCATGAGCCGAACCCCCAGATAGTCAACGGAAGAGGTATCCCAACGGAGTGGACAAAGGGCTTGGAAAGAGAAGACTTCTTGTGGGGAGAGCCTCACCCCCAGTGCTAATGATTTTTCATATTTTATTTCGAATCTCACTACTTGCCTAAAATCTTGGAGTTCTTGAAGGGCTGCTTGCCCAAGGCCGAATATTAGTAATGGAGAGTAACATATCATCAGCATACATAGATACCTCGTGGGATGACTCCTGCACCCTAACCCCTTAGATTGCTATATTGCTGCATATACGTTGTGCCAGCGGTTGCATAATTAAGGCAAACAAAAGAAGGGAAAGGGGACAACCTCGTCGTGTTCCGCACGTGAGGGGATTGGGTTGGCCGTTCCTGCTTAATTTGGGGCAGAGTATTCAGGTAGAAATGGTTAGCCACAATCATTTTCCTAAACCAAGGCCCAAAGCGGAAAGCCTCTAGGGTCAAGTGCATAAAAGACCAGTCCACCTGCCTTAGTGGCATCTAGGGCTAGAAGAGTTAACTTCCCTTGCACCATAGTGGTCGTTTCTATTAAATTCAGGGCTTGCCTTATATTATCCCCCGTTTTTCTTCCCAGAACAAAACCTGTTTTGATCAGCATTAATTAAAGTTGGTAGGAGCGGGGCCAAGCGGTTGGCCAAGACTTTCGAATATATATTTGCGTCAATGTTCAACAAAGAGATTGGCCTATAAGAGGCACAGTCTCCCGGATCCTTTCCTGGTTTTAGTAGTAAGATTTTAGTAGAGGTTTGCATGGAGACACTACCCCTCTCTCTGAAGGAGTTGAAGAGTGCTGTCAAATGCGGGAGCAACTGACTACAAAAAAGTTTATAAAATTTAGGGGAGAATCCATTGGGACCCAGCACTCTAGACTTTAGGGCCCTAATTACTACCTCCACCTCCTCCTGTTGAATAAGGGGCTCTAGGGCCTCCATTTCCTCCCGGGGCAATTGTGGCAGAGATGCTTCCTCAATATATCATTGCTGGGCCAAGATTGATCTTCTCAGAGCTGACAATGTTTCCAATAGGTGGGCTGTAGTTGAGCTTGTTCCCAATATTGAGTCACCCTTTGATGATCCATAAGGCCTACAATGGTGTTCCACTATCTGGATTGGGCCAGTTTTCTCGCTAAAAGTCAGCTGGGTTTATTATCGTTAGCATAGTATCCATGTTTCACCGTTATCAGAGATTGTGCAGTCTCTACCGCATATACGGGCTCTAGTTTATTGCATGCAATTGCGCAAGGCTCAGCGTTTAGGGGACCACCCCTTCTTGTATTCCCTTCAGACTTTAAAATATCTTGTTCAAGTTGCGCTCTAGTCTGTTTTTTCTGTTTATGAAAGGCTGCTGTGTGAGCTATTAGGAGCCCCCTGATGACTGCTTTCATAGCAACCCATGTCGTGGCTGGGGAAGTTAGTTCAGTGGGGTTCTCGCGGAAATAGTTTTTTTATTGCTTTCACTGCCACATCTCTCAGGGCCATATCATTTAAGATCGGATCATCTAGGCGCCATTGCAGTCTGGAAGATGGGGCTCTGATTTTCAAGAGAAACGTGTCACGATCTGAGCGAACCCTGGGAGCAATAGCCACCTCATCAACAAATGACATATGCTGAGGTGATACCAGGATGAGATCTACACGGGAGGAAGAGTAATGAACCTCTGAGAAAAAGGTGAAGTCCTGCTCCTCTGGATATAATATTCTCCAGGCATCCACCACCTCTAGGGACTTGAAGAAGTGAAGAATACTTAGGGCAATTTTGAAATCTCTGGGAGAGGGGCTATGCGTTTTGTCTTTGTTGTGGTCAGGAACCCCGTTAAAGTCACCACCCATCACAATCTGGCCCTCTAAGAAGGATAGGAGCATTGATTCTAGTTCCCTCAGCAAGTGTTCTTGCCTTTCGTTAGGGGCATAAATCAAGATTTGCCCCAGGAGCCAACTTTTCATACCAATGTCCTGTCCCCCCCCCTCAACCCCACCTGAGGCACAGAATTGCGTGGGGAAGTCCCCGCTCCAAAGTTGAGTGTAGTCCGCTGGAAGCAGGTGAGTCTCCTGGAGAAACACTCCTGTTCCGTCCAGGTCCTTTAGCAGCCTCAGGATCGATTTCTGAGAACTCCTAAACTTCAAAGTGCGAAAAACCTTTGGCAAACCTCCCCAAGAAACTTCAGATATCATCCCTCTTGAGGTCGGGTGTAGGCCACATGAAGCCTATCTTAAACCTACATTACTTGGCACTACCTCAGCGCCAGCTGCTTGAGCTGCGTAAATCAATTAAATGTAGTGGATTGCTATAACGGCCACTTTACTTCAGATCAGGAGTGAGGGAGAGGTTTCCCTAGATTGCGGTTAATCTGGACTCTTGACCAGGTGGAGTATTCTGCTTTAGATTGAGGGCCCTAAACCCCCTCAGGTGCTTCTGTTGGGGAGCCCCTTCCTTATCAGGAGAGGATGAGTTTAAGATCCCTTCTGCATCCTCCGGGGAAGCTGTCATCCGGGGCAGCCCCTTGAATGTAAACTGAATGGAGGTAGGGAAAAGCCAGCGTTACCTGATCTTTTGATCCCGCAAGATGAGCGTCAGTGGCCAAATCACTCTGCATTTCTGTATTTTAGCAGTCGCTAGGTACATACAAATCTGTAGGAAGGAGCCCTGAAAACCTAATTCGTCCCGGGTGCGAGCCACCGCCAGGATCTCCTGCTTCGTTGTGTAAAAGAGGACTCTGGTGATCACGTCCGGTGAGAATTCCAAAGTCAGACACTGAGTGCACAGTATGTGGGTGCGGTCCAACAACAGCAGTGGTTTGTTGATGTGTGACAGGTGAGATTGAAAGAAGTTCCATATATACTCGGTCAGGTCTTGATTAGCAATAGATGGGGGCACTCCTCTAATCTGCAGATTATTTCTCCGATCCCGGTTCTCCATGTCCCCCTGTTTATAATCCAGGATCTCATTCCTGTCCTTCAGGGCTCAAATCTTCTGTTGAATCTCCTCCAGTGCAGATGTGTGGTTTAGGGCTTGATCCTTTACTTTTCCCCCGTCGTCGTTCCACCTCCAGCACCCTCTGGTCCGTGTGCTCCAACTAAGTGGAGATTTCAGCCGTGCAATGGTGAAATTCAGTTGTAATGTCCATCATAAATGAGTGGATGTCTTCTTTAGTGGCAAGTTGCCCAGCTGGGCCTCTCGGAACCTCAGGTGGAGAAGTTGTTGATTTCACTTTCTTTCCTTTCTCTGCTGGTAACAGCATGGTGGAGATGTCTGCGTTCTTTTGGGCTTTGGAAGATTTAGCCATTTTAGATGCCGATGGCGGGGAATGAACCCCCACCCATGAGGTCACCCATGCTCTTGCTCCACCGCAGTTCATCTGGTTAGTCTGCACACTGAAATTGCCACGGGATGGGAGACTATCTCATCACTAGCAGAGTCTGAGGGCTCCTGGCTACCAGGCACCCCGGAGAGCGTTGCGTTCTTCGCTGAGGGGTAGTAGTCCCCAGAAAGAGCTCTCCATTGGAATTGTGGGCAAAATCCCCCACAGAGAAGCACAAAATATGTTGATGTCTGGGGGGTGAGGACATGTCTCCCACCCCAGTTGGGCCGCAGTGTCCAGACATGGGACTTAAGAAGGCCCTGAGTGATAGTCCAACGCTGCGCAGTCTAGTGTGAAGGAGAAACTGGGGGGTATCTACAAGCCAGGAGCCAGTGAGGAACGGCTGTCGTAAGATGGCAGGAAGACAGCCTGAGAGTGAGCTGTGTCCTGTGAAGGTGATGTCCCAGGAGGGGGCTGACAGAGGCCCCCCAAGCTTTAAAATTCCTGGAAAGCACCACCACCTTAACAGGTGCTCTCTGATACCCCCCTGGAGAGCGTTCCTCCTGGGAGAGATAGGGGATGTTTCTTGTGTCCAGCACTGCTCTCTTACCAAAGTCCGGACTAGTGACGAAGTGGATTTGCAGGTGAAGCCTCAAGCGATGTTCTGTAGATGTCACCCCTTCTGATCCGGCTTCCGCGTGTCATGCAGGAGATCATTCATGCATCTCCGAGCCTCGGGGACCCAAGGAAGCTCCGTCCGAACCCAGCATCATCGGTCTTTCCCTCGGAGAGGGTACCACACCAGAGAGAGGGAGCCTGTCCTCTGACTGATGCCGCAGTCAGTCTCATCAAGGACTGGTCAGGAGAAAATGCAGACGAGCGGGAATCCCACAACCCTTATTTTATATGTGTCACCCCCTGTGGGCAGCCTTCTGCTTGTCTTGCAGAGGTTCCGGTCCGCATCTCCCTGGTTGGTGGTCTGTCTGAATAATGGAAGTAGAACCATGAAAGTATTGCCTACATTTCTTCAGAGACCACTCAATGGCAAAAAATACACGTTCAATAGTTGGGGTAATGATTAGCACAGAAATGAGAATTCTCCCTAACAGCGGCCACATGTAGGACACTTCTCAGGGGCACAAGGGAGGACAGCAGGAGGCCTTTGAGGAGTGCACTGCCCCATCCAGGTGGGAATAGGACCAGTGCTTGAATGGTGGATCTAAAGCTGTCCTGAGGGAGGAAGGGCTTGACTTTTCGCAATAGGGAGCGCTGATACCAAGCTGCCTGAGTTTTCTTAGCTATGTTTGTCTTTAAGGAGAGGTGTTTGTTGATGTGGAAAACAAGGGACTTGGCACAAGAGGTGAGCACAGGTGTGAATCCCCAAGAGTTTATGGTTGATAACCAGGTCTGTATGTCTGGGTGTTTGGTGTTATTGGTGAGGAGTAGGAATTCCATCTTGGAGGTGTTGAGCACTGGACATCCAAGACTGAATTAGTGAGAGCCAGGTTTTGAGGCTATGGATATCCTCGATGGAGTTGATCTTGAGGTATAGCTGTGTGTCGTCGGTGTATTGGTGGATGTTGTGTGTGGCTAGGAGGGCTCCCAGCGACTCCATGTATAGATTGAAGATCACTGGGCAGAGGATGGAACCATGTGGAACTCCACAGGTGATGGGTTGCATTGGCGATCTAGAGGGGTCCATCTGAACAAAATGCTGGTGGTTCGTGAGGTAGGACTTTTAGCAGCGCAGGACAAGGTTGCTGATCTGCATTACCGATGTAGGGTGTCCATAAGCGCCAGATGGTCTACTGTGTTGAAAACAGCCGATAGGTCGAGCAGAATGAGGAGGCAGAGGTGACAGTCATCAAGGATGTTGGGGATGTCGTTGACCACCTGTATTTTTGCTGTCTCTGTGCTGCATCTAGGTCTGAACCCAGATTGGTAGATTGGAGGAAATTGTTGATGTCAATGCGTTTCTGCAGTTGTACGGCTACCGTTTTCTCAATGATCTTAACTAGGAAGGCAAGATTGATGATGGGGCGATAGTTACCAAGGTTGTTGGGATCCAGAGTGGCTTTCTTTAGTAGAGGCAGGATTTGTCCTATTTTTAGGGTTGATGGGAAGGTGCTTTGAGTTAGGGAGCTGTTGATGATCTCCAGGTGGGGAAGGAGAGCTTCTGTGGGGAGAGTCTTGGGGATGGATGCTGGGAGGTGGTTTTCTACCAAGCCCTCTGTTGAGAGGGTCTTGGATGTTGTCCAGGTTGTGGAGATTTTGCAAGAAGGGGATGTGAGATGGGTCTGTGGATGCAGAGCTGCTGTCTTATGTGCTGGTGAATCTTGTTAATTTTGTCAATGAAGAAGGTGTTGATGGTGGGTAGTGGGTTAACGCAGTGCTTGACTGCTTTGAAGAGGGGTTTGCTTTTGTTGTCAGCTTGGTATTCTGATGGTATGACGTTCATTCATTGTCCTTTTTTCCATGGCATTTTCACTGAAATGTTCGCTGAAAAAACTCATTAAAAAATATGAGGGGTGCAGAGGGCAAGGGCATATAAGGGGTAGGGTGGTGTGGGGGATAAGGAGTAAATAATAGTTGGGGCTTTAGGTGGCCCCCCAAATAAAACTAAAATATTCAATGAGCTTTTTCGGGCAAAACCTTTCATCAAAATAACGCTGGGAAAAGTAACTGGGATGAATGAACATAAAACCATTCTGATAGTAGGAGGCCTTGGCTGTGTTGATGAGTTGTCGGTGGGTTGCTCATAGTTTCTTGAGCAGCACCAGGCCAGATGCAGTCCTGGAGCAGCACCAGGTTTCTCTTTTTTCCAGATGACTCTTTTGCTGAGGTTCAGTTCTTGCGTGTACCAGGGTGCTGATGGTTTTGGTTTGCAGATGTGTTGGTCGATGGAGGCTGAAAGGGTGGTGCTGAGTGCTTCCAGTAGAGAGTCGGAGTTTGGTTGGGGGGTGTTCGCTCCATGTAAGGTGGAAGTTGGCAAGGTCTTCCGTGAGGGCTTCCACAGGGAAGTTCTTGAAGGCCATGAAGGTTTGTCTGATGGGTTTCTGCTGGGAGTGCCTGACTGGGGTGGTGTGCAGGCATGGCTAGGAGGTCGGACCAGTCAAGCGGGAGAGGAGAGCTGTAGTTGAGGAAAGACAGTAAGGTGATGATTAGGTTGAGGACATTACCTTTCTCATCATAGAAATATGTTGAACAATAAGAGCATGGCTTTAGTTTTATTCTCTCCATCCTGCATGCAGAGTCACAATAACATTATGCAGATTAATGTGAGCCTAACAAGCCCCCCCCTTGGGTTTTAAAGCATAGTCATTGGGCCTCATTATAAGTTTGCCGGTCCGGGAACTACGTTACTGTAGTTCCCGGACCGGCAAACTTCAAGTTGTGCTCGCGGGTGCCTTTCTGCCCGCCAGGTCATGGGAATGGGGAGCATTTTTTTTCCGTGCTTGCGAGTGGGCAATTACCGGGTCTGGCAGGGCCGTAATGACCCAGTAATTGCCCATTCGCGGGCTCTGTAAAATAAATGACACCGGAGGCAGCTGTGTCTGTATTACAGGCACGGCTACCGCCAATGTCATAATGAGGCGCATTATTTCCTAAAGCAATACGCACCTTTCTCACTTCTGATCACACCATTCACATTTCGTAAGGGACAAAAGCCCCTGCTAACAGTCCCCCTCCATCCCATCAGCGCCTAATGGCTCCCATTCTAATGCTCTGCTGATACAGAGAAAGGTGTCAGGTCTCTGGGAGAGCCGCTCTGCTGCCCGGTGCATAAACTTTAACACCAAAGTGTGAGCCCTGGAAAGGCTGAAACGCCAGGGAGGGTGCAGCGTCCTGCAGACGACCCCCTCACAGGCAGCCTGAAGCAAAAGCAGGACTTTTGCCGTCCCGCTCAGGGGGGTCTGCAGATTGCCAGACCATCCTGTCTTTTGGGGACATTGTCCTGCCAGCGGGACACTTTTACTATTCAGCACCCTCATTAACAATGGGGGTGTCAAATGGGAGTGGTGTCCCACTGCCATGTTTCTGGGTTTGGCTCTTAAAAGAGTCCCCAAGTTAACCCTCTGCCCCACCCCGACGCCCTGCTCAGTATGCCACTGCAGTTAACTGGTATCCGACTTGAGCAGAATCAAATATTCTGCAATACAATTCTTTTCTTGAATATTCGTTTGGCATTATAAAGAAGACTCAAAGCCATTCCATATTTCTATTTAGCAAAAAGAAATGTGATTGTGGACCATACAATTTGAGTAGGAGTAGACGGCCACACTAGAAAGGGCTTTAAAAACAAAAGTAAGGCATCATTGGGGTATTGGTTGTACTAATACTCCCAAATGGAAATTACTGTTAGCACGGGTGTTAACTGTTGAATTTCTACCTGTGAGGTTTACTTAGTCCTCGTTTTGAAGTCCCATAGGAGGTGTGAGGGTTCAGAAATGAGAGGTGGACCAAAAGTTGTATTGTTTTCACTGTCAGACATCTTTATTAAAATAAAAGGGTTTGATAAAGGCCTCTCTGTCCCTATCCGAGTGTGTGTCTCGTCAAAATTATATAAACTATCCTTGTGTCCAAAACATACTCATATGACCCTCACACTAGAAAGGAACAACTAAGGGTGTAAGGAAATGTCTCTGACTTAGGTTTGGCAAAAAGTGTTCATAATTAAAGCAAGCTGATACATCAAACAAAAATAGTCTTTTCCAAGTAGAAATCCTTGGATCTGGAGTGTGGTTACCTTCCCCTGGATGTCTCAGGTACGATGGCAAAAATGTCTTCTTCAAAGTGTGTCTTTCAAAAAACTGTTAATTAAGGATGGCCTCCTGCTATACTTCCCTGCCAGAAATCCTTTGATGGGTGCTTTAGATTCCCTGGTCTACTCTCCTGCCTGGTATCTTTCCACAATGTCTTATTCTTCTGTATATTTTGAATGGATTGACTGGTGTACTCCCCTGGCAGGAATCCCCTTCTGGGGTCTTGCAGATCCCCTGGTATGCTTCTCTGCCAGGTATCTTTCCCCCAAAATGCTCACTGCCTGGTGTGCTTCTTTCAGCAGAACCTCTTCTCTGAGTTCACTGTCTTTTAGTATAGCGCAGTTATATTCCTTCACTGTGTCTGTACTTCATTGGCGTGAAGTACTACTTTTTCCAACTTTCCCCACATTGATATTTCAGGTATGGATCTGATTTTAAAAATGCAAACTGAAATGTGATTTCATATACTGGCCGATAAGCGGCATTATGGTCAGACTCAAATGCTGTTTAAAGGTGGCCTTGTATCATTTAGGATTAGAATTGTTAGAAACATTATTACTAATGCTGTTGTGAGACTAAATGCATATATCGTATTTAGTGAGATTGTCACATGCAGGCCAAGTTTAACTGGGTAATTAAGCCCATGTAATGCACATCTGATGTCTTGTGGTGGCATTTCCTGCATAAAGTAAGGGGAACAGCTTTGCTTTGATTTTATTTTCCTAAAACGATATATTTATTCCTAAATTAGCCTATTTCTGGGCTTTGGAATTGTGGGGTGGGATTGTATGTCAGGGGACATTATGCAGGGAGTACCCACTTATTGAGTGACCGAAATATCAACATAGTAATAAATATCATTGCAGGTCTGACGCATTGGAGCTAGGTTTGCGCAATATAAATGTCTGTGAAATAAAATTCATATTGGTTCAACATATGTAAATAAAACCTAAATCAACCAGTTAAAACTGTGAATGTTGTCTCTTTATGCTGGGGGATTAGAAAAAAAGGGCACTGCCGCCCCCCTCCCTCCACCCTCCACTATCATAGATCTCTTGTGTAGGAACATGAAGTATTTAGTCAGTCACAATATTTATTTAAGATGTATAGGTTATAATTTGTTTCCAACTTTTTTCCACACACTTTGTTTGTTTTGTGGTGCACTCGGCTCATGCCACCTGCATCACTCCTTGTCCCACTTTGGCCCTTGACAAGACCAGCCATATTGGAATAAAACATTGCATGGTCAAAAGCCCTGCCATGGCCCCTGCGTAAAACCATCAGCCTAAAACGGCACGTCAAAAGTAAGAATAATGTTTTCTGATACAGGATCACATAATCATCGCTGCACGAGCCATCTGTAAGTAAACAGAGGATATTTTTGGTAATTAACATTGCATTAGTGAAAAACAAATTAATTGCCATTTTATTCATATGGCTTTATGAATGATGCGATATGCAAGCTGCAGTATCAAGTAGTATGTCCGCAAACCCTCCTCCTGTACCTTTCCCAAAACAGTTGTTTACTTGTCTAAAATTAGACTGACCTAGTCTAATACAGTATCACAGACAGATGAAATATAGGTTTACGGCTATGTTTTGCTTGCTAGAAATCATCATCATAACTTTATTCGGCCATCAGGCCATCAATGTACGTCCTATCACAGTACTACAAAACAAAACACAATAAAACGCATCATAAGATCACACATAGGGAAAGTAGAACCAGCCTAATGGACCCTTTCCCCTTCAGGGTTTCCCCCACTCCAAAGGCCCAGCTACATTGGTCCCCACTAACCCCTGTCCCAGGGGTCTAAGGTTTGCGCCAGTGAGGGGGGTGTTCCTTGGCAATGTCCTGGGAAGGCCATCAAAGCAAAGGCAAGGGTGTGCACTGATCAAAGTCCCACTTCCAGGTCTCCTGCCAACCTCCCCACATTTTCCCAGGACCCCTAAGGCCACTCTACTGTCCCAAAAAGTCGTTTCAACAGTGTCCTGAGGATTTATTCCCTTACTTGGGATTCTACGGCATCCCACCATGGCTTCCCTAGAGACAAAGGGACTGCACCCAGTGGTCCGCAGCCAGTGAAGGCTTTTGTTTAGAAGGGCATCCCTTGGTTGTAATGTGTCCATTGTTAGTTTGGGTACCCCATGGAGATAAACAATGGCACTGCTAGGCCTTCCTTGATTTTGGGTCTTGAAGCCACTCCTTCTGTGCTGTGTGTCTTGTATTCTAGATTCCCCTCGGCCACAATAATTGGTGCCCACTGGGCTAGGGGCGTGATTCATCAGGGGATAGGCTTGATCTCGGGCTTAGGCACCCTTTTTGTCTCTCTCTGGTCATGACATTGATTACACAGGGGATGTTGACAATGGCAAGGCATGGAATCCCAGGTGCCTCCTCTCCCTTCCCCAGAGCTTCCATAAGGGCAGAAATCATTTCAAATCACTAATTACAACCAATTCCGCAAGCACTTGGTTGCACTCGCAACTCACATGTATACACTCATCCCTGGTTGGTGGCTCCAAGACCATACCAGCACCACGGTTAGCTGCGTGTCTTGGGTGCTTAGGGGCCCTGAACAGAGATAAGTGGGGAAATGAGCTAGCCCCTGAGCTCATAGGGAACACATACTCGCTCCAGGAAGTTCGAGTCGAGCCGGAGGGGGTTTTGTGTACAGCGGGGTCACTAATCGCTCTTACCACTTCAGGCAGGGTTGAAAAGGAGGGGGTTTGGTGGATACATCAGTACCAGGTTCAATGGCTGGTGCAGTGGTGGGGGCCACGCTGGCGATGGCAGGAGTAGAACTTAGTTGCATGCAACTGCTAACAAGTGCCACCGGGATGACCACCTCTTTAACTGTAGTGCCCTGCTTCAAGAACCCAACACAAAATGGGAGAGTTGGTGTATGCACTAAGATGGAATTATAAGGCTGGGTGGTATCCTCTAAGATTAAGGGGGTAATAACAGTCACTTCGTCCTTTCCAGGGTTTTGTCAAATGCTAGAGCACTTCAAATGGGGTTCACTCCCGAGGTGGGCGAGGTCCCGATAGTACCTGGGGCTTCTTGGTCAAACAGCCCGCCAAAATAGCAGTACCTATGTCTCTGCTGACAGTCAACTGGTGGTGGTGGTATGAGGGCCCCTCCAAGGGCCTCTTCGAATGGTCATTCCTACCCCCAGAAATTGATGGATCTCTTCAATCAGTAGATTAGCCTCTCCCACAGGATCAAACACCTTGTTGGGGAGTGGCTCCATTGACCCAAATGCCCCACCAGAGCGGAAGCAGGGCCACTGGGGATGCCTTTAAACGTTCCCCATTGCAGTTGCCTCCTTAAGGCCAAGTTTTTGCCCTGGGATTTGTGCAGAGAGTTCGTAGAGTGATTTTCTGCGACCTGGGAGGTGAGCTGGGTGCAGACAAGGAGCGGAGGAAAGTGGGACATGGGTGATGGGGAATCCATGAGCGAGTTTTATCTTGTCAGAATGTAGTCCAGGCAGTCCAGGTGGCTCAACTAGTGGCCAAGCAGTGTCTCTCCACCTCCTCCCACGAAGAGGTTCCCAGCTCAGGACCCAACTTACTTTGTTTACTCCTTTGCAACTTTCCAGTTACATGGAATCCTCTCAGGGGCTCGCTCCAGATTGGCCCGAGCCACCACCTACAGCCGCTAGTGCGCCCTTACCCCGCCGCGGGCTTCACAGCTTCGGGATTTGGTGCCGGCAAATATCTTCAAGTGGGCATGACCACAGAGCAGGCAGCAGCAGAAAGGACCCCCGTGTGCCACACGCTGTGCTTTTGCGCCACTGCAGGGACTGGTGCCAGCAGATATCTCCAAGTGGGCGTGACCATAAAGCAGGAAGCATTAGGAAGGACCCCCGGCCCACCAAACACCAGGCCCTTTCCCTGTCACGGGCTTCTCCGTTGCGGGACTGGTGCTGGCATATATCCTCAAGTGGGCGTGACCACAAAACAGGAAGCAGCAGGAAGCATTCTAGGGGCGCCAAACGCCCTGCTCTTTCCCCAGTGCAGGCTTCACCCCTGCGGGTACTGGTGCCGGCAGATATCGCCAAGTGGGCGTGGCCACAAAGAAGCTAAAAAAAATCTTTTTATTCTTATTTGCTTGACTAATCGGATGATGATCAGAAAGCCCTTTCATCTTAATACATAGTTAGAAGAACCCCTCTTCTATTCGCACACTAGTGATTCTGAGCAGGGCACTCTGTATCAAATTACTGACATATTTTTAAAAGAAAATATCAAAAATGTATTATGAATTGAAAAACATTATTGCTCCTCAAAACTGTGACTTAGTAACTGAACCCATCTGTCCCATTCCAACTTTAATGACCAATCAACTGGATTTCTTAAACCCCCTTTCATTTGAAGATGTGCAATCACTTATTGCAGTCAGTAGAACTCATGTTCGCACTGGATCCATTGCCTATGAGCCTGTTTAACCCCTTGACTCAAGTCTCACAGATCACACTATTTAGCCAGAATAGTATGAACACCTCTCCCACTCAAGGTCAGCTCCCTCTTGACTGGAAAATGGCACTCTTTACTTGTTAATTAAAAAAAGAATCCATGCATCCTGCAGACCATAAAAATGTACTAGTACTAAAAAAGAGCCATCCCGGGCTCCTGTAGACAGTGAAAATGAAAATAATATTTCCAGTCTCCTTTTTTGTGGCAAGACCCCTTGAACAAACGGTAATGACCCAACTCTAGACTTCCATATAAAATAACCATCTTCCAGACGATCTGCAGACTAGCTTTAGCCCAGTTAGAAGGCCTGTGTCAGTCATGGTAATTGTTTTGGATGAACTTAGACTGCTCAGGGGCAGAGCCGAAGTGTGAATTATGGTGCTTTTGGACCTGATGACGACGTGGCTGGGCTCAACCCGCATTCATTAGTTGTTTGTAAAACATCAGTGAATACACATAACAGATCTTGAGCACCCCTATGGACGTCGAAACACGTTTTGTCTCCTTTAATGATTTTCAGGCTTCTCCATCAGTGTTTGCAATGGTTTTCTTAATTATTTGAATGAAGATCCTTCAAGATAAATATTCAAAATCATACTCTGGATTAGTTAAGAGTGATTGAATGAATGAATAAACCACAGAGCAGGTTCTGTTTTGTCACATTGTGTTGTATTGGCAGTCAACCATGCAATTGTTTTGTTTTCACTGTAGTGTTACAATCAAGTGTACATGCCTATATTATGCATATTGAGTAGTAACCTTGCTTGGATCTTAATATAAAACATTGAGATTGATTTATATATTCATGATTCAGAGTTTCAATTGTTGGTATTAGAGATGATAATGTTGGTGCCTGCCTTCAAATTTTAATTTTGAACAAAGCCTTTTGTAAATTAGCAGTGATTCACTGCCTCGGTTGGTCCATTAATTTTTTGCATTTGGATCTTTCTGCAGCATTTAAGACCATAAGTTAAATGATTTAAATTTGTACTGAGGGACCTGGGAATAGGGGGTCTCTCTTCCTACCTGAGTTATGGTGAACACTGTGTGACCCTGCCCCCTCCATGTCTCCCTTTGACAAAGTGGCTCTGAAGGGTTCAGTCATATCACCTTTCCTGTTCTTATGGTTCCGGCTTTTTAACTACACCAACGACACAAACGTTTCACCAGAGCTGATGGCGGGTGTAGAAACGCGCCATCTAAGGAGCGCTTTGAAAATATGTCTTGCTGCCCTTGATTGTTTAATGGGGTCCAACCCTTTAAAAATGAACTCTTCCCAAATAGAAATTCTAATAACTTTATTTGTAATAAAATCTAAAGAAGACTTCCACAACTTTTGGCCACCATTTTAGGAAACTGCAGCAATGTGGCTTCAAAGAAGACATTGGGCCTCATTCCGAGTATGGCGGTAAGGGATACCGGTCACCGTTAACGAGACCGGTGCTGGTAATCCCTTACCGCCACATTCCGAGTTCCCTTTGCGCCCTCGTCCTTAACGCCTGCTTTTAGCAGGCGTTAGGAACGAGGGCGCAAAGGGGCTTTTAAGCCAATAACGGTGACCGTAAAGTACGGTCACCGTTATTTGCAATTTCCCCATTCCCATTGAGCCCTATGGGGGCTCATTTGGGAATGGGGAAGAGCCCTGGGGAATGGGAAATTACCGCCCTGGTCAACTCGGACTAGGGCGTAATTTCCCATTCCACCAGGGCGGTGCCAGTACGGGTCCGGCGCCGACCAAGGCGCTAATAGCACCATTCGTTAGCGCCAGACTCGGAATGAGGCCCATTATACCTGCAATCAGTACCTTTGCATTGGCTCCCGGTTTCAAGTGACTTCAATTCAAGGTCCTATGCATGGCTCATGGAGTTTTTCAGGACAATGGACCACCCTTGGTGTCATCACAGTGACCTTGCCATCAACTCGCATTCAGGGCCATTGCTAGTCAACACAAAGGCCTAGCGCTCACTGGCCTCCATCATTGTGCCAACTCAACATTGAGATTGAACTCCGCAACTCCTTTGGACAACACATAGACAGTGCACGCATTTATTGGAGAAATGCTATGTCAGGAACAGAACACAGCCTTGTTGCCTCACTCAAGTCTCGCTCAGGATCACGTAAGGATTGAGCTGATGTGTGACTTTGAGAAACCCTGTGAGATTTCAATAGGCGGCTTTATGAGGAGCCGTTTCTTGAGTTTACATGGCAGATGTTCCCTGCAACTCTTACTCGGTGTACCTTCCTGTAATCCTTACACTTCATCTCTGGACCAGCTTGATAGTGTCCTCTGAGACAGTGTTTTTTTTCCCCAGCTTTCATCGTGAACATCTGAAAAGAGAGTGAGATACTGTATGTGACTTACCCTGTTGTATTTTGCAGTCCACCCTTAACTCCTGGAATCAGCTTGAGAAAACACAGAACAGGAAAGACAACTATTAGGGATTAGCAGCTGCCTTGGGAAGATTCTTGCACGTGAAGTAACGTTGTAAGAACTAAGGCATGGAGTTTACGCTGCCTTTTCGAGTTGCAGAACTATCATTCCCCTGGAGATTGCTTACCCACTACCTGTCCATCGCTTAACTTCTCTAAGGCTCTACTCATTTACACAAGGGTATGTGGGTGAACCTTGGTAGGAAGGGAGACATCTACAAGAGAACCCAGTTAAAGATGCAGGCCTAACCAGATGTGGTTTTCATGTTGGAAGGCCAGTCGGAATCCAGTCTAAGAAAAAAGCAAAGCAGCTGAATATTAAGGTGCCTCTTCCCATTTGGGCACACTTCAGTTGTCTCTGCTTCGGAGCTTCTGGACCCAGTCGGGACAGCTGGAGATGTCACTGCAGCCTCAGGGAAAAATCAATTGACCTCTGAATAGCACCACTGAAAGTTTTTAAAGTCTTTTAAGGCATTACAACCCACTCACCGCTTAAGGTCCTACTCAGAGAATCTATTTCAAGACCCTCAGATCTATAAAGTCTGGCCAGGATATGGGGGCCTTTCTCATTTGGCACCCCTACTCTAGAATAAGCTTCCTCCATATTTTAGAACCTTTCAAAATAACATACTTTTCATAAAACATTTGAAGACCTGATTTTTTCTAAACCTCTTTCTAAGCTCATCATCCTTCCTTCACAGCACCAAGAGGCCTTTAGATGAAGGCAACACTTTACATAACTGGTAACCTAACATAACATATGTGTTGTTACCATATTCTGTTCAACTACCACTGGAAGAAAATTATTAATATGGACACTTGTCCTGCAGAAAGTGTCTTGTGAGAAGACCACCTCAATGCAAAACATTGTGTTGACATCGAGTAGTTCAGTCGTGTTAATTTCTTTATGAACCTGCTTAAAATTACTCTTGACATGCCACCATACCATTGCCAATGGACTTCACTCTGGAGGCTATGAAAGAGGGCTGACTCAATAAAGGCCCCCAATCTACATGAATCGTGCAGGAGAAGTATGTATTGTCCCGTTGCCGTGTATTATTCTGAGGTTAATTGTCCTGAGCATAACAGCATTTTAAATGCAGGATCAGTGCCCGACAATGTGCTCCTTGAAAGCTGTGTCCATTATCCCTTCAAAGATCACCATCAGACCAGTGCCATATGGAACTTTCTTCTTGTATCTAGCTATTTGCATTGTTCCCATACCCTATGACTGACTGCATCACTAAATCCTGCGAGTAGGTTTGTCCTCTGTCATGCACAACAAAGCTAGAGAGGGGTCCCTGGGCTGTGCTCATACTACCGTGGATCTTTTCCTCTTCCCCTCCGAGCTGACCATAACTTCCCTGTGCCAGTCTTGTTCCTCCTCCCAACACTGTCTGGGTCGACCTGGCCCACTGGAACCTCCATGTTTTCGCTGCCCATCTACTGGTCCTTCACAATCTCTCCCATACTTCTTAATGTTCCTTGTGATCCTCCCATCACCTCTGTGTCACTCTACTTGCCGGAGGTGACTGACTCTCTGTCACATTTGGACTCTGATAGTTAAACCCTCTTCTGCCACTTTCTCCTTGATCTGTCCTGTTACAATCACTGCTGCCTCACGCTCACTCTCCAACCTCAATGTAACCATGTCCTCAAGTACTATCTGCTGCTACTACTACCTCTTTCTGCTCATTCTCCATCCATAATGTTACCACCTCCTCTTGCGCTCCACTGCAAACACCTCATCATCCTTTTCCGTCTGTGTAATCCACAATCAGCAATGTTATCAATGGAACTGTGGTGCTTGTCAGAGTTGCTGCAAACTCACCAAGTGTGACAGGGTCGGTAGCCTGACCCTGCCAAGATGGGATGGAAACCGCTCTCATCCTGGGATTGGAAGCCAAAGCCAGCCCTACCGCATAGGGGTAAGGTGGCAGTTGGGAGGGCCCTAGTTCCTTCCCATCTTTAAGTGCCTATATATGTTTAGGCAATGCCACTCTTGACCACCCCATATCTCTGGAAGAAAATGCTGACCAGTTTCTTTCTCATCATTGCCGAGAACGACATGTATTAGCAGTCCTGGTGGATCACCCACAACAAGGCAGTCCACTAAAGCCTTCCGTGAGATGTCACCTGCAGTTGCCTCGGTCGGTGCCAGAGAGAGAACTAATGCAGTGCTACATGGCAGCAACACATTTTATGAGTGGCAACTCATATCACAGGATGCCACCCAAGGACAAAGACGTGCTTACCTGCAAAGCATCCGCGGAGCAGCTTCCTGGCACTAACCTGAGCATTTTACAAAACAAACCATTCTTTGGCACAAACCTGGACATTATTCCATTTGGGCAGCCATTAACAAAAGCTTGCAGGCCCTTGTGGTGAAAATGGGTGGGGCCTAGCTCACTCTTTTATGTACTCACCAGTTTGTAACACCACCTGGATGAGAAAGAGTAGGCAAGATTTGCACAGGGAGCCAGTGTGGGGAAGACCAATGGGAGAAAGGAGGGGAGGATAAAGCCAGTGACAGGAAACAGGAGGTGTAGGTTGTTCAGTGAGATTCGAGGATTAGGAGGAGGTGGCAGACCAGGATGAGGAAGGACGGTGGACTGGAGTGTGAGGTGGTTTACAGAAAGGATGATGTATTGGTGAGAGAAAGTGGTAATGTGTTGTGATTGTGATTGTAAGATGAGTGAGAGGGCTAGTGGAAAAGTAGGGAGTGGTGAGGGGTGACAGAGTTACCAGAGGGTGATTAAAGAGAAGGTGGGGTCGAGTAGTAGGGAGAGGAGAGAGAGTAGGGGGAATGCGGAGAGTGGCGAGCAGAGAGTAGGTTGTGTGGAAAAGGAAGAGGCGGTTTTGGGGACAGTAGGAGTAGTGTGAAGAAGAGAGTAGTAGTGTCAGTTGCAGGAGAGGGAGTAAGAATAAGTAAGATCGGATATATATATATATCTATATATATCTATATAGATATATATATATATATATATATATATATATATATCACACGGCCCGTGGTAGTGGCTGTGTAGTTATGGTTAAGTTGCTAAACTCATAAGAAAAGCACTTTTTTAGCGGCTTATAACTCCGCTCCCCCTGGAGGAATGGTCACCAAAAAAAAGTATATGGCCGGCTCTGAATTTTTTCGTCAAGTTGGGTGAGGTCTCATGCAGGGGGGTAAACTTATAGGGAGGGGGTCCATAGACTGAATGGACGGATTTTCACCAAATTTGCGGCAGGAGGGGGGCTTGGGTCAGAAAGCGTGCTTTTGTGTGTTTGTGGGAAATCTGACCAGTAGTTTTGTTGCAAAGAACTGAAATGTATGTCCCAAAAAATTAGTGATATCTGGGTCCGCTCCACTGTGCGATTTCTGTGTTCACTCCGCGGATTGAAGTCTCATTGGCCTGAGGTACGCTGTGATGTCCGCGAACATTGGACGCAGCCGGTGGTTGGCTGGAAGGAAGCGTGCTGTGCGCCATGGTGTATCGGAGGATAGTGGTGTGTGTGGCAAGGCTCTAAGCCATTGTGTGCATGGCTGGGACTCTTGTACGTAGCAGTGTGCGTACTAAAATTAGTCATACCTGGCTTCGCTCCGGTGTCCCATTTCCCTATTTGCTGCACGGTGAAAAGTTTGATTGCACTGCAGTGTGCGGTAACGGGATGTGTGTCAAAAGTTTTAAATGACGGCGGCATGTTTTATCGGAGGACAATGCAGTGGGGAAAGGGCCTGAAAAACATACTGTACAGCATCTGGTGGTGGGAAGCAGGGATGGAAAGGTTGCAGGAGTGTGCAGTGCTTCATGTGATATCTCATTAGGAGACGACGATGGTGTGCCAGCGGTATTCGTGCATACTCCACCAATGCGCTGTTATGTCAACAGGCAACAATGTTGTGTGGTTATTGCAGGCAGGGTTCATAATTGCATGCCAGCTGCAGCAGTGATGTCTTTCTATGATGAGTGGTGGCAGGCACATTTGCAGAAGGGGAGTGCATTCTGTGAGACATGAGGATTTAAAAATAGCTTGTAATACGGTATGCTGTGTGAGGTAAGCCCGTAGCCCCTTCGATGCATGGCTGCAGTCCTAGCACAGAAAAAGATGTCCACTAGGTAAAAAGGTATATCCACTGGTTGAAAGTTGGTGCCACAATGTCGCTTTGTGTGTGTGGTGTGGCTGCATTGCACACATTATTGGTTGCATGGGTGTGGTGATTGGTAGAACATCCTACAGTGGTCAGTGTATGGGTGGAGATGCTGCTGTGACCAGTCGTGTACTTTTTCCACTGGGGGCACTAATGGAATACTCAATTCTGTAAATATGGGAAGGTTATGGTGCAACTGGTTCTTACATGTGCTTGCATAGTGTGCATTGTGCAGATTAGTAAGTGTTGCAGTGCACTATGTCGTATTGCTTGTATGCACGTAGTGCAGTGTGGAGAGCAGGAGCAATGTTGTGAGTATTGCGTTTTTTGGTTGGCATTATTACAATGGTTTCTGAATGGAAGTGGGTAGTGGTGCCAAACCCTGTGATATGTTTGTGCATTACGGTAAGTGGAACATGTGTGCTTGCATTCCTGCTTTAGCGTGCAGAGGTTGGGTAAAAGTGCTGGTGCCAATGTTGCCTTTGTGAATTATGGCACATGCCTACATGTTCGCCTGCATGGCTTTGTTAAGTTGTGGTGGGTGTGGGTAAGGCCTACACTGAACATTTACAGATAGGGTGCACTATGGTGTGCTGTGTGTGGTATGTTTGTAGCCCCTTCAATGCATGGCTGCAGCCCTTGCACATAAAAGTATGTCCACTGGGTGAAAAGGTATGCCCACTGCTTGAAAGTCGGTGCCACATTGTCGCTTTGTGTGTGTGGTTTGGCTACATTGCACACGTTTTTGGTAGCATGGGTGTGGTGATTGGTAGAACATCCTACAGTTGTCGGTGTATGGGTTGAGATGCAGCAGTGACCAGTCATGCACTGTCCCATTGGGTGCACTAATTGAGTAGTCTGAATATGGAAGAGGTTACGGTGCAACTGCTTCTTACATGTGCTTGCGTAGTGTGCATTGCGCAGATGAGTACGTGTTGCAGTGCAGTATTGCTTGTATGCACGTATTAGAGTGTGGAGAGCAGGACCAATGCTGGGAAGATTGTGCTGTTTGGTTGGCATTATTACAATGGTTTCTGAATGGAAGTGGGGAGGGGTGCCAAACACTGTGGTATGTTTGTGCATTACGTTAAGAGGAACATGTGTGCTTGCATTCCTGCTTTAAGGTGCGGCGGTTGGGTAGAAGTGCTGGTGCCTATGTTGCCTTTCTGAATTGTGGCACATGCCTACATGTTCGCCTGCATGGCTTTGTTATGTTGTGGTGGGTGTGGGCAAGGCCTAGACTGTTTGGTGCATGGCCGATACCGTAGGCCATAGGCCATGCACCCAACAGACTATGGGCCTCATTACGAGACCGGCGGTAACCGCGGCAGTAAAACCGCCTGGTTACCGCTGGACGCGTATTACCATTCCGCCTCCGTGACTCCCGGAAATACCAGGGCATTACGACCCTGGTGTCCCTGGAATTCCGGAGGCAGAATTCGGTAAATCCCCATTCCCATTGAGTCCTACAGGACTCAATGGGAATGGGGAAGTGGAAAAAATGGCACCATCTCGTGATGGTGCTGGTGTTTCCACATCCGCCTGCAGGCGGGCGGTGTTAAACCCGCCAGGTCAGATCTGGCGGGAACATCACCTCCCGCCTGCAGGACTTGGGATCGGGCGATCCGGAATTAACAGTGGTGGCGGGTTTACCGCCACTGTTAATTCCGGACCGCCCGACCTGTAATGAGGCCCTATGCCTTCATCAAAGCTGCCACAATATAATGCAGTCATGCACTTGTCAGTCTGCATGCATGTCAGATTGGTGACTTTTACACAATGGTTGTGGAGGACATTGTAGACTTGGTAGAGCAGCAGAAGTGAGCAACTATGCGTACGTTAGCAAACGGTGCACATCATTGCCCCTTTTGCACAATAGGGAGCCACATGTTACCATTTGAGTTTGCTATGGTTAGGCGCTTATAAGACCTTTGCTTTAGGAAGTGCTGTAAGATATTGTAGCATGAAAGGACGTGCTCAGCAGCACACATGTCAAGTAGGGCCAATGTACACAGCCTCCTACATACTGTTCACCACACCTGCACCAACAGCCTAGGCCTTCATCACAGCCACCACAACATAATGCAGCCATGCAGTTGTCACACTGCATGCATTTGAAGTTGGTGACTTTTACTCAATGGTTGTGCAGGACATTGTACACTTGGTAGAACAGCAGAAGTGAGCTGCTATGTGTAAACTAGCATATGGTGTGCATCATTGTGCCTGTTGAACAATAGGGTGCCACAAGTCACCATGTTCATTTCATATGGTCTGCCCCTTATAAGCCACCTGCTTCAGGGAGTGCTTTAAGATATTGCAGCATGAAAGGACGTGCTCGGCAACACACATGTAAACTATGGCTAATGTACACAGCCTCCTACATACCGTTCAGCACACCAAATAGAACATTATGCAGCCATGCATCCAAATATGTGCCCAGGGTGAAAGCTGACAGGCTCAATTGCAGATGGGGAGTGCAGTGCACATGGCATGAGCATTTAAACATAGCGTGTTTGATGGTGTGTGCATGCATTTGAAGTTGGTGAGTTGTACACAATGGTTGTGGAGGACATTGTAGACTTGGTAGACCAGCAGAAGTGAGGTAGTATGCGTACATTAGCATATGGTGTACATCATTGCCCCTGTTGAACAATAGGGAAGCCCACAACAGCATGTGCATTTCCTATTGTTTGGCCCTTATAAGCCCAGTGCTTTAAGATATTGCAGCATGACAGGTCGTGATCAGCAGCACACATGTGAACTATGGCTAACATACACGGTCTCCTACATACCGTTCAGCACACCCAACACAATGCAGACCCTCCAGTTTATAGCGATTTTGTGATCCTGAAAAATGCTGCGAAAACGGCCGTTTTGCGCAAAATGCTGCAAAAACAGACGTTTTGTGCAAAAACAGCATCTTTAAAAAAATCTTTTTTTTTTACATTTATTTTTTAAAGTAATCTGCAAAAATTACTGTTTTAAAGAAAATCCACAAGGGACACATGAATGGGCACATTTTATATGAGCGCCCATTCAGATGGCCTTTTTCACCTCCTTGATCAAATAAAGTGGCGTTTCTGTCAATTTAAAAGCACATCCCTCATTTCCAAGCAAGATGCACTTTTAAATGTGCAGAAATTGTAGGCAACCCTACACGCACGAATGTGGGGCTGCCACTGCATGACAGGGTCTTTCCTGACCCTGTCATGCATTTCTTTTAAGGTATGAACCGCTGCTGTGTCACTTGCATTTCTGTTCCCCAAACAGGATAAAAATGCATTTTTTGGGTCGCATTTTACAGTGGCAGGCACCTGGAGGGCATGTCCCTGTGGAAGGCGCTGGGAGCTTGCAGAACACAGTCGGGAGAGCGATTCTATTCAAAGTATTGCCCATTTTGATGACAAAAATCGATCGAATGTTACAATTTGACCTATTTCGTCAAGTACTATTCGATTGATTTATATAAATACTGAACATGTGTTGGGGGGGTGTCACCCGCTCCCCATGTTCAGTATTTTTGGTCTAGGGTGGTTGCAGAAGTGTTTTCCCCTTTTTCCTCAAAATTGGAGGCGGGGACAGAAAAAAAGAAAATAACGAAAAAGGGACCCTGCAGAGTTGGATCCGACTCGCATTAGAGGCACGGATCTGGCACCGCAGGGTTGTAAGGGAAGCGGCAGCGACCAAGCAGTTAAGTAGGGGAGGGGGCGGGGTGTTGGTGATAGGTACATTTTGGGTTGTTTGGCTGAAGTGCAAATCAATTCGCAGCGAAATTGACTACGGTCAATTCCGCCGCAAATAATTACACTTCGGTCAAACAACCCAGAACACCATTCAAGGCAGCTGGCCAGCGCACAATTTGCGCTACAGCTCAAGCCTGTGGAAATGTGCTGGTCACCTTTCAGAATAAGGTGACCTGCTCATTTTCAAAAATGGGTTGTCTAAAAATAGCATATCCTCCGTTCTTTTTTTAAATGCCCCATTTTTTGAGGAACTGGGTCAAAATCTACATTTAAAAAATAAAAAAATGGTTACACTATGAGAGAGAGGGAGAGTGATGGGTGAGATGTGAAGTAATAGGCAAGAAAGTAGAGGGAGAGCAGTGGGTCAGAGGAGGAAGCGCTGCACAAGAGAGCAGAGGATGCAGTGATGCAGTGGCCTAGAAATCTGAGAGCTAGCAGATGTACAGAAAGTAGAGGGAGCGTGTGGTCAGTGAGCCAGAAAGCAGAGAGGAAGCGGTTGGCCAGAAAGAGGAAGTGAGCTGCAGATTGGGAAAAAGGATGAGGGAAGAGCGCGATAGAATGGGAGAAAGGATGCAAGATGCAGAAGCAGCACAAAAGAATGAAGGACTGTATATTGCGGGAGGAATTGTAGAGTGTAAGGTGTGAGTTGGGAGTATGATTTGGAGTGTGGCAGGGGCTGGGCAGTGCAAATTGTGACTAAAAAGTGTGACATAGCACTTGAGTATTTGTATGACAGAGTGAGAGGTTAAGGAATGCAAGTTGTGATGGAGAGTTGGTGAGATGTGTGTTGGTGGGAGAGGTGTGTGGGTGTTTGGGGGATTGGAGAACATAGAAGGGGAATATTTTCAGCATTACAACTGATAATGATCAATTTAGTTAATACTATTAAATAGGCATGAACATTAAACCAGAAATGTAGCCAAATCAAACACTTTTCTGCCAAGCCAGAGACATCTGGGACTCTTCCTATTAAATTAATACAAAAGATATATAATAATTATACCCTGGCTCTCTTGTAGCCTTGCACTCTGCCTATTTCCTGCAATGTGGCAAGCTCACACCCTCCAGTTAATACAAAATGTCCCGCAAAAATGCCACAATAAATAAAGGTTTGGGCCGCAAAATTTGCAATTTCATGCTGCAAAATTTGCCATTTCATGCTTCAAAATTTGCCATTTCATGCCGCAAAATCCTGGAAGTTCTGGTTATGCAGCCATGCATGCAAATATGCGCCCAGGGTGAAAGGTGCAGATGGGGAGTGTAGTGCACATAACATGTGCATTTAACCATAGCGTGTACTATGGTGTGTTTTCTGTGGGGCGGGCCTAGCACCTTGCAGGCATGGCTGGAGTGGAAAAGGAAAAAGGAGTGTCTGTGCTTTAGTGGGGCGCGGCCTTCGAGGTAGTTGGAGATGTGTACGTGCCACATTCTGCGCTTCTCACCATGCTGGCCAATGGAAATGGGATTATGGCCTTTGTCCAATCAGGTGCTTAGGGTGTGAGTCACAGGCCAGGCCACCAATAGGGAGAAGGACTCCTCCTGCTTCCCTGGGTTGCGGCCCTTGCGGTACTTGTGGAAGGCCATGTGGCTCATTCTGCGCCTCTCACCATAGTGGCCAACGGAAATGGGACTGTGGGGAATGTCCAACCAGGTCCTCAGAGTGTACCTCACAGGAAAGGGCAGCAATAGGAAGAAGGAATCCTCCTGCTTCACTGGGGAGCAGCCCTTGCAGTATGTGGGGAACAGCAAGTGCCACATTCTGTGCTCCTCACGTTGCTGGCCAATGGAAATGGGACTGTGGGGATTGTCCAATGAGGTGTTCAAGGTGTGCATCATAGGAAAGTTATTTTCATTACATTGTGTAGTACGGCTGGCAAACATGGCAAGATGCACAGTTTTCATCGTGGCTGATGCCTTAGTAAAAGATCTGTTTGTGTATTCCCTCTGAAAAAGATTTTGTGGCAATTTCGGTTTGGAGGGAGTGCATGCTTTGTGGTGCAGTGTTGAAGCGTGTTGTTTCGGCAGAGTGCTTGTAGAATGTGGACGCATGGCCACTTCTGCTACTGTACATGTTGTGGTCCTTCACTTTGGAGCGTTCTTTTTGGGTGCCATGCCTTGTTTCAGTGTGTACCGTCAACTGAAGAAGATGATGAAAGCACTGCAGGTCATTTTTCCCACTGCCAAGGTGCTTTTCTCATGTATACCACTGAGAATAGTGTCGGATTATACCAATGATTCCTGTCGCCAGCCAGAGGTCGGAAGGGATCTCAACAACCGAAGCATGTGTGACTTCTTGAGAGCTACTGGGTTGTTGGCCTGTGAGAATTAGAACATTGCTACTCGATATATGAACATTTTCAAGGCAAATGGCATGTCTTTGTCGACCAGTGGCAATGACATTTTGTTTCACAATCTACAGGCTACACTGAAGACACTATTGTAAGAATGTGAGCTGACGTACAAAACATAAAAATACGTATAAAAACCACCAAAAAAGGTGTTTCTATGGAAGCACCTTTACAAAAAACACAAAAAAACAAAAGGCTCTTTTCAGAGCCGCCACAACTAACAACATCCCCTACCCTGGTTGAAAGTTATTCCCCCACTCCCACGTGCACACAGTGTTAGGCAGAATCCTGTGCAGTGCGCTTAGGGACCACTACACACAATTAAGACCACAGCTGGCAATACACGTTTTACCTTTGGTACAAGCCTGTACTAATATGTTAAAGTGGTAGCAGTAGCGGAGCAGCCAGACTTATTTCAAGAGTATATGTGCAGGAGCAGAGATTACACAAAGAGACCACAATTACTGTGACTCAAGCAAACACAAACTCAAGGTTTCAGGTAAAAAATATAAGTATATTTATTTTTAGACCATTTGTTATTAACACAACACTTCTATTAATTCAAAACCACACGTAAAATATACTACAACCAACCAATTCACTTTGGTACACTCTAACTCAAAGTAAGTACCCTGTGTTTCAATGGACCGGTGTTATGAAACAAAAGACGTCACCGGGAATACTCTTGCGATCCTTTTTTGAAGTAATGACAGTTCTGTCTTACTAAAGAAACGCGTATCCGCGGCAAGAATTGTTACCGTGGCAAAAACACACTTAGCACCTGGGTTAACCAGAAAGAGTTGGGGGCAAAAATCACAGGCAATACTTATGTCAAGGCAGACAGAATCAGAGAACACTCATAGACAGAAATTCAAGAGTCAATAGGCCGGAGCCAGTGTCAAGTGGAACCGGGTTCCTGTTGTCGAGGATCACACAGTGGGTTAGTTCGAGTTTCAACTTTGCCAGGAGTACTTAGATATTGTCAACAGAAGAAGCAAAAGTTATAAGAAGGAGGCAAGACAAGGGCAAGCCTTGGAGATGAAGAAAAGGGATTCACCCTAATTCCTCAAGCAGAACACAGTACCTTATTCAATGGAGAAGCTAGTTCCCTGGCCGCTGTTCCTGTTGGTTTCCTGCAGACCCACGGTTCCTGGAGCTTCGAGGCGAAGGAGGACGTCTGGAGGGGTCTGCACCACACAGGGATGAAGCCGGCAGCAGCGACGATAAATAAAAGGTGCGCTCCTTAAAAACAGGAGAGGCTTTTCAGATGGTTACCCGGACCACTACAGCAGTGTGCAGCAATTTCAACCAAGAAGAGGATCCTCTGGCTGTGGAAGATGAGCTGGTTATCCCCACCAAGCTCAAGGGAAGAAGACTCTGGAATGGATCTTCTCTGGTCGTCGAAGGGTAGATAGCTCGGACCTGCAGCAGGGCTTCACCGGGACGGGGTAGTTGCAGCAGCTGTCTTCTTCTCTGCTTCTCTTCGGTTCCTTGTAATTCCAGTGGCGACTCTGACTTCTAGCCCAAGAGACCTGCCTTTTATGCGAAAATCCCCCATTCACACAGCCTGGCTGTCAATCACGCGGCGGGGGGTTGTCCGGCCCGGACAACCACCTCAGCCAATCATGCCAAAGTGAGACTTGGGTTTCCTAGGATACCCTGTGCAGGGGGTGACTACACCCCTCACTCACATTCAGACCACCTACACACCCAGGCGCCTGGAGGAGGGCTTCTGAGCAGAAGCCCGCCAAAAGACGGTGAACAAAGAAGGCAAACCTGGTTTGCCACACAAAGTAAAACACAAGAAGGACTTTAACAAAAAGAAATGATGAATAAACCCGACCGGAGCCAAAAGAAAAAGTACTTGGTCAAGCGGGTTTAAGTTCGAGGCTAATATAATAGCCTAAAACAATACCACGTTTATATAATATAATCGCGGTAGAAAATTTAGGGTAGATACCACTGCCACCAGCCAAGTCTAAATGTTAAAAGAGCGAAACAATGCTCTAGGAGGTACAGATACAAAGGGATACAAAGTAACCCTTTCCAGTACTCCATGGAAGATGGGGTGTACTGGATGTGTGGTAAATTGACTAAGTAAAGTTAATGGCAACTTTACCCTTTTCTGGGGGACTGTAGTCAGCCCCAGAAATGGACTTGGTGGGGAGTCTAAAAGACAACCCTGTGTCACTGCACTGAAGATGCTGTGTAACACACAAAAGAAGGGGGCTACTGAAGGGGTGTACTTCAGAGTCCAAAATCATAAAAACAGGTAAAAGACACATGGCAAAACATGGGTAAGAGTGAGGGAAAAGCTCACACTCCTACCAAGTGAAACAAATAAACTCCAGAAGTCCAGCAAAGCTGCTGGGGGACTCACTAGGTGAGGGAAATTAGCCATAAATGACAATTCTCCCTAATACACAGCACGAAAAGTCAGCGAATATCTATCATGATAGTTGTAGGGTGGCACGTATGCATACGCCCCTTTTGCAGATGACAGCCATAGAAATGGGCCTGTAGAGGCTACAGGATTGGTCAATAAGGTTTCTGGGTGTGGTGTGTACGCACAGACTGGTACACAGTGTATTTGTCGACAGAAATACAGAGGGTGCGGTTATGGCTGTGTTTCATGAGCCACAGCGTGCAGGATTTGGGGGAGTTCAAAATACATTCATTGAAAGTGAATGAAAAACACTGTGCAGTGGCTGCTCATTTTGGAATGTATCATGTGGATGTATAGTGCTATGAATAATAATAATAATAATAATAATATGAATAATAATAATAATAATAATTATGGAGTACCTACAATGAAGTGACTGATTTTGGTTTGTCTGTGTGACAGTTTGGTGATGCGCAATCATGCCGACATTATTGTTCATTGTGGAGGAAAAATTGCACAGCATGCTACACGCGTTTCTGTGCCGTTTGCGATGAAGGAAGCAGTTGCCGAGGTCATGCGTCTGTTTCCAATTTCCTGCATAACTTTCTATCGCATTATGCAGACACTGATGTCGCTGTGTCATTTTTCATTTGGTGCACAAATGGAGAAAGCACGGTACATTGCGAAGAAGTGTATTTTTGCCTTTTTACGACATGTTCCTGTGTCGTACTTCACATATAGGAATATGACGCTTCACAGCACGAACAGTTTTCCCCAGCAATACCATTCATCTTACTATGCCTGACATCCCGATTTCTGCACACCCCATCCAAATTGCCTTGGTGCCCTTCTTGAAAGTATTGGAAGAATTTTTGTAGTAGGTGTTGCATGCTGAAACCCTTCAACACGCTGTGCAACACGTGAAGAAACCTCTTTCTACAGCGAACGCCTTTCCAACCAATTCAACTGCAGTGTTTTACATTGTGCCACGCCTCCTGCCCTGCATTCGTTCATTGGCATTGTTCGTCTCTGAAAGGTGCTTTCTTTATTTCCCTTTTTTCCTTTGCCAGTTCATTTATATTTATTTTGCTCTTCTAACACACCCCACAGAAGGAACGGCTGGAAATGCCTGATACGGAAGGGGCTGCACCTGCATGGATACCATAGGGGACGTGCCGAGAGACGGAATTATTGGATGGCCCGCACCAACATAGGCGCCAATCATTGTCATGCTCCCGGACGGACCCTTCCCACGCACTTCCAAATACCTTCCCTCTGTAGAGTAGCACATTCTAGTACATGCACAATACAATGTCCTTTGCAGGGGTAAGGATCTGTAGCACGGCATATAGTCTGCAAGGATGTTTTAGAGCTCCACTGCCCTACAGGAGTGCCCCTGTTGTTGGCCGCAGCAGATGTGGAAAATGCTGTACATGGAATTACCCTACTTCATTGCTGGAAGGGCCGTAGACTGCCCACTGGTCCCTTGTGCTTCCATTTCAGTTGTCATCACATGCAGTGAACACACTTCATGCTATGTCATTAGCCTTAGGAGTAGCATTCACAGAGATGCAGACATTCTGGAATACAAGAATGTTTACAACAACACGAAACACAGCTTCATTACGTGGAGCAGGAACACAATTATTCAGTGCGGCCCATGCAGCCAGAGTACTTTTCTACCACCACTGACATTTTTTACGCTCTGAACATTCTGCTGTTTGCTTACTTGCCTTTGCATGCTCTAGTATGTGCGTGGCCAAGCTGCAACAGCTTTGACCTTTTGAAGACTCACTACAAACTGTCCCACCTGCAGTTACATGTTTGCTTCAACTGTACGACCCACAGGCGACCTCTTGACACTTTCCGTCGCAGTGCTCAGTGCAGAGACGGCGTGTCGGTGGAACGGATCATGGAAAGGCAAGCAGCACATCAATCAAATTATTGCAACATTTAACATGCCCACGTTACAATGCAGGTTGCTGTTCCTTGTTTACCAGTGGCCCACACACAGCCAGGCGTGATGGAGCCATACATTGGTAGGTTTGCAGAGCCACCCACATAGTCGGCAGGAGTACTTGAAATGCGGTAGCCTACCGTATGAATCCGTAGGGATGGCGACAGGGGCGGTGTTACCAGCACACAGAGGATGCCCTACGCATGGGTATAGCTGTGCAATGTATACACGTGAGCTCCCACAAATATTAAAAAGTGCATTACAAGATGCAGACATGCGACCACTAATGGAGTCCTACAGATACTTGCAGCGTGATTGCACATGCACCGGCCAGGTGCAGTCTCCCTAGAAAATGTCCATATTGTTCACCTGTAGTCATCTCGACCAGTACTGTGCAGCGCAGATTCACCATGCAGTGTTAACACAAAAAGAGAAAGCACTGAAACACTTACCAACACTTACCATGTACATCTGTAATTGCAAAGATACACCAACACTATTATGAAAAGGAAGGGGTAGCGCAAACATATACATACACCTGAGAATTTGGCCTTTCCACACGTTCATCATAACGGCAGCCAAGGAATCCGTGACAAACCGTTCTTAACGGGACATTAATGGTTCCGTTGCAGTACCAAGCAGTTCTCATCTTTACAGAAAACACTATGGTACAGCAACATTCCGGTTGCAATGCCCTAATAAAAACCTATGAAATTCACTAACAAAAAACATTGTGAAAGGGACGTTATGGTTAAGCTGCGCTACTAAAAACTTACCCCCTTTGCTGAAAAAATGATGCTAAAGGAACGTTATGGTTAAAGTACCATACTAAAAACCTATGAAATTCACTGAAAAAAAAACATTGTTAAAGGGTCGTTATGGTTAAGTGGCCGTCAGGAAAACCTACCAAACTCAGTACAACAAGTATTTGAAAGGAACATTATAGTTACTTTGCACTAATAACAACCTGTCCATATTATGGTTACAAGTACAACCGAAAACCCCCAGAAATTGGCCAGTTATGGTAAGCTAGGCAACCATAACTCGCGCCACCACTGTACACTGCTAAAACTAACACCCATGCCATCACAGATGACATCACAAATGTAATTGATGGCATCAATGATGACATCACATCTACATTTACTTTTCATGAAAATTCTCCACAAGGGAGTGTCATTATAATGCTGGCAGAAAACTATCAGAAGTCATTAAGAGAACTATCATGAGATACATAGGTCATTAAGCAATGCATTGCCATAAACACGATTGCATTACAGCCTTCTTTCCAGTACATGAACCTACTCATGAAGAAACGTAGGCATTGTCTGCAGCATGCACCACAGAGGTGCAATATTCAACATCTTGCCATGTTGCATAGTAAAACGATCAATGCTTTCCTTTTACAGTTCTGAGTACTGTAAAACGGTTTATAGTGACTTTTTCGAATGGCTTATTTTCGAATGCCATTTTCTCAAACATTTTGCCGAGAAAAAAAAATGTAGAATTGTTTTTTTTTTTTTGAATGGGGGTGTTCCCCCCCAAGCCCCTGTTTTTTAACACTTTTATTTAACTAACAAAACTCCCAAAAAATATATAAATAAAAAATAAAAAAAATAACTTAAAAAAAAGAATCGGCAAAATGTTTTCAACAAAATTGTGTTTTGAAAATAAGTATTCGAAAATATGACCGGATACCCTGGAAAACAGGTAATAAGTAGCTACCAATGCCTCCCCTAGTACATAATTGTACTACTACACACAAAACATAAAGAGACCTCAATGCATACAAACACGAGCATATACAGGGAAAGTAAGGTATACAAAAAAGATGCAGTGTTACCAGAAAGTGTTTATAACCTAAATGATTATCTTCATGCACAGAAATGATTGATGTGTTTCACTGTTGATTCTTCCCCTATGTATATGTATCAAATGATGTACCTGAACCCTGAAGAAAGTAGTGTTAGAACATATGAGAAGGGTAAGGTCTACAAATATAGTACCTTTTACATTTATTTTTTGTTCCTGACTGTCAGTGAAGAAAATCACCTGGCCTAGATATGTCAGTGAAAAAAAAAAGAGGGAGACAGACATGTGATGTCATCAGTGATGTCATCAATCACATTTGTGATGTCATTTTTTATGTCCTGGGTGTTAGTCTTAGCAGTGCACAGTGGTGGCGTGAGTAATGGTTGCCAGTTTACCATAAATGGCGAATTTCTGGGGTTTTTCGATTGTACTTATAACCATAATATGGATAGGTTGTTATTAGTGCAAAGTAACTATAACGTCCCTCTGAAATACTTGTACTGAGTTTGTTAGGTTTTTCTGATGGCAACTTAACCATAACGTCCCTTTAACAACGGTTTTTTTCAGTGAATATATATATATATATATATATATATATATATATATATATATATATATATATATATATATAGTGGAGTTGGCATGTTATTGAGGCCATCTGTGAAAATACAACTCCTTTAAATGCCGAACTGGCAACAGTAGCACGTTACATGCTACTTTTTGTTGACTTCATGGTATGGGTTTCTAGCTTTTGGGACTGGGAATTGGGTCTGACTTGGGCAAACTTCAGGCTCCCTCTGATAGGGAGAGGGAGCTCCCTCATTAGCTTCCTGAGTACAACAGGGGGGTGGGAGAAGGTCCAAACTTAGAGGCGTGGCCTGCCCTGACATCTGGTGAGGTGTGAAAGGACTTGACCCCGAGACAGGCCTCAGCTGTGGCAATGTGACTGTCCCCTGATATGTGTCTGGAACCTGGACCAAGTGACAATGAGATCATCAATCCCCCCTACTCCCATTCCAACATGCGCTGATTCAGGGTGCACCCGGTAATTGCAAATCTTAGAACCAGGTAGGGGACTTTGTCACATGTGTGTAGTCTTAGTGTATTTTTTTTATTTAGTAATTAAAAAGTCCAATTCTGGTTTGGGGGAAAAATACAGAATTAATCACTAAGGAGTTCTGACCTGCAAAGAAAGATTTATTTGGTACCTAGATAGATCACTTGAAGACACATCCCCTCAGCTTTAAGATGTAAGGCTAATTGCTTTCAGGAACAAATAAAACATGCAGTTCAGTTAATTACTTGTATTTTGTTTTAATCCACACATGTTAATCAAACATTGTTTAAATGGTAGGCCATTTAAAGAAAAGAAAACATTTTAAGGGGAGGTTCGAATTCTGCTCCCAGGCTGGTCCCCTTTTGGAGACGAGCGCTCAAATGCCAAATATGCAGTACAAATGCAGCGACCATGACACCCATGCAAGCCCAGAAAATGAATACTGCTGAAGGAAAAAGGGATTGACATAGTATGTAGGTTCAAGTTGCTTTCTGAATTATCTCTGGTTTGGAAAGTATTATTGATAGGACCGCTACAATAATGATGACATTTGAATTCATGTTTTCAATAAAACCATACAGTGAAGGGATCAAAGCATGTAATGTATTCTTTGTTGCTATACTGATTGGGCATAGTTGAAAATTATCTTATTTCAACTTTTTTTCCTTTGACACTTTGGTTTGGGCTGTAATGATATAAGGTTGTTACATCAAAACCCACATTCTTCTATTCAGCTTGTGCACGTATGTTTCCATTTGTCATTGGGTGGGGTTGGAAAGCAATTCATCCAGAATTCAGCTTGTCCTGTTTTTAATCATTCCTTCCACGAACCACAGGATGGAGGAATTCGGTCACTGAACAAAATCACACCGTGTATAAAAACAGCTTAACAACGGACTTGATGTTTAAACGTTTGATCCTGTGAAATATGTTGTTGTGAAAGCTGGGGAAGTATTTATGACGCACTATTCAGCTGCCCCCGTAGTCCTAAAAAAGAGGAAACACACTGTGGTTTGGGTTCTACATGTGTCAGTTAAGTTCCTTTGATTCTGTGTGGAAATGTAGATGACCTTGGTTCAGGGAGTTGTGCATCTATGAGTATATTATAAAGTGCTAAAGCGGGGCACCCCTGGTTTACCAATTCCCCACCCCATCACTCCCCTCCATTCTGTTAAAGGTAATGAGTTGGGATCCCACAGAGCTTTAAAGACCAAAGGCACTTTCAGCATGAATATATTCAGTTCACTGTCTCTAAATCTATACATATTAGCCGCCCTCACTCTTTGCCGATTATTATTTCTATCTCTAAAACTACCTGTATGCAGGGCCGGTGCAAGGGATTTTGCCACTTTAGGCAAAGTGTCAGATTGGCACCCCCTCTCTGGGTCCTAACCCTTCTCAACTAACAGTCCCCATGTTGTTACCGATTGCTGCAACCCATTACTTCCACCTAACACATTGCTCACGTCTTCTGCTGTGGATGGATGCCATTGCACTTTCCTCATCCTAAGGTCCACTCACACAGTTAGGTTTCAGAAGTCAAATTAAAGCCTTATAAATACAGGTTTATTACACCCGGTCAATGATACTAAAGCAACAACAAATGTAATACTGAGGCATGCAGATCTAATTATTTCTGTAAATTACATATAGACATATAATACAGACCAGTAGGAAAACTATTTTGGTAATACATATCAGACACCTGTAAGCACATAAGCATCACTACCCGGTGCAACATATTAAACCGTTCAAATACTTGCTAAGTATGATATGTATACATTCAAGAATAATTTACAAATGTCTCTTATTAATAGTCCTAAAACACCTAAAAAGTGAAAAACAGTGAGTGACTATCCAAAACCATCCACAAACCCAAGAAACACTGGAGCAGAAGTGGCAGGCCACCTGTTGACATAAACCATGAAACACGTGTCTGGGTCACCAAGGTCATCATATATGATACATGATGCCTTTGGTAACCCAGACATATTAAACACACATATTTAGGCCTGCATGTCACTTTGTACCATATGTGTTAAAACAATTGAAAATGCACATACATTAGAAATTAACGTTACAAGCTTTAATTTTCATAAATATAGCCACACGTTTCTTGTTATCAATGTTTTCAGAAATGTCATGCAGTATTGACAAGGTTGCTAGCCCAACAAGTCTTTCTTGCATCATCAAAGATTGACTATAACTTTTGATCAACTTTAGCTTTGAAAAGCTTCTTTCACCACTTGCTACTGAAGCAGGCAGGGGCAAGAGAATCTGCAGAGCAATGCATGTGTTGGGGATACTCTCTGCCAAATTATTATTGTATACTAATTTCAGTCGATCTTGGGGCGATAAACAATTTGGAACGCTTCTTGCAATGACTTTGAATTCATTGCACACATCTGTCGCATCAATGTCCTTCGAGTCCTCATTTCGTAAAGCTTTCTCTAGCCTCAATAAGTGGTAAAAGGTGTGCCGCCTTGCTATTCAAACTGTGTATGTTATTGAGGAAGCCAAACAGAGAACTAATTTGAGTACATTTTTCATCTGCAGATTGAAGCGCTGTTTCAATGATGGCAAAGAAAAAGTTATGTCAAATACACATTAATACGCTGTACCATGTCAAAGAAAGCAGTTGCATCATTAACAACCAAATTTAAAGAATGTGCGCTGCAAGGAACAAACAAAGCACATAGATGTACATCCACAATTCTTTGTGGATCAGCAGCATTTCCTTTCCCCTTCATAATGCTTCCATTATCATAGCTTTGGCAATGCACGTTTTCGATGTGCAATGACATTTCTTGTAATTGGTGAATAGTCTGTCATACAAGCTCCAGTTTTCTCTTTTAGTGGCACAAATCCTAAGAAATCTTCTTTTATGCACACAGGCTCACAATGATCAGAGACCACCACTGACATGGTGGTCACATAGCACATGATCATTGTCATTTGTTCAACATGGCTGCCAGCTGGTGTGCAATCTAGAATGATTGCAAAGAACCTGGCAGTCCAAACTGAGGTTAGGATTTCCTCTTTAATAGTTGTGGCTGAAAGCTGAATCAGTTCATTTTGTATATCTTGCCAGAGGTAGTGAATATGTGTATTTTGTTCAGTTATTTTTTTACAAAGATGCTCATCTATGAGTGGTCCAAAGAAAGCTAGATATTCAAAACATTTCAGAACGTTTCCATTACCAAATGTATGCAGTTTTTCATGCGTTCCAATGAAGACCAGATTTTGCATACTGAGAACTCTTACTAAAGCAATCAGTTGTTCTAAGATTTGTTAACAATACTTTTCTTCTTGCTTAATGAGGCTCACTCTTTCTTTATCAATTGTTTTGTCCTTTTTCATTCGTTTTTGCCAGTTCCTTCCACCTTTGAATATTTTCTAAATGCTCCTTGTTTCTTTCATGCGCTGCTACAATCGCAGACATGTATTTCCAGTCCTTTGACCCTTTATCAGCAGGAGATGATGCACTGGTTGGATTACTGCTAAACAACTTACAACAGAAGCAAAACACAGTGACCTTTGATGTGGAATACTGTAGCCAATGACGGTGCACATCATCTCTTTTGGGAAGCCTACTCTTGTAAAGATGTGTGGACAACTTTCTTTTGTTTCTATCTTTAGGAAAAAGAAACTGCATAACCTGTACTGGGCCATGTTCTACCAGGATTTGTCAAACATCATCACTGCTTTTGGAGGGAAAGTTGTTCCAGTTAGCAGGATCACTATAGCTCACGCGGATGGAGGCAGCAACACTTTCACATCTTCTCAAATTTGTAATCTGCAACCATTCATTTGGTTAATTTTCTACATTGGGAGTTTGCTTTTCCAATTCTTATTCCACTTTTGAGGCAATAGCTATATCCTCCATCTGAACTCCAGTATCAGGGGGACCCTTTAAACAATCTTTATCTTGATCTTGCAGTGGATCACCTCGAAAATACTTTAAAAAGACTGTTCTTGTTTTGCTTCTGCTTTTTCCGTTTTTTTTCCAAGTTTACTATACTGTGACCCAGACAATTTCTTTCTCTTTGCTAGGAAGCACGTGAGCTGAAAAAGATTAACCCAATGGATTATTAATGCTTCCATTAAATAAAAGTTAACAATCCTGTTTTCTGCCCAGGTTTCTAAGAGAACATACACACACACATTGAACTTAAACACCACGGAGAGCCCCATCTTCTCATATCTGCAAGGTGTCCAGTCATACTTTTGAAAAAAAAATTCAACATACAAAAGTTCCAAATACAAAGTTTCGAATAAAAAAGTTTGAATGTATTTTTTTCATGTTATGTTTTTTTTGTTGTTTCGTGTAGAAAAAAAAGTTTGTTTTAAAAAGAAAACGGGGGTTTGGGGAGAAGCCCCCCATTAAAAAAAAGAAAAAAAATGCATTTGAAACTTTTTTTTTCTATGCTTTTGTGTCGGAACTTGTGTATGTCAAAACTTTGCCTGTCGAAACTATCACTATGAACCTATCTGCAATCATCAGCAAAGCAATGTTGCCTGCTCCTAAATTAGTCTCATACAGCTCCTCCTGCAGTTCCAAGAAACAGTGAAAATGGTAGATTGTATACAAGACATATCCTAACAGGGCATTGCAAAGTGATTCAATCATTCCCTATGTGGCAGTAATATAGACAGCTCATGCACTCATGCACTTTGGTAACTGCCTGTCAGGAAAAAGGGGAGGGCATTAATGTGGGCTCTGCTGAGGCCAGTGCTCTTTACTAGAAGAAATTCAATTATTTACCAGATCACATAGTTTGTTTAAACAGTGAAGCTTGGATTTTAACCCAATGTACAGTTTAGGCACTTGAACACATACCATTCATGCTGCACTTGGTACTGTGTACTTCATGGCCAAAAGTAATACTGCCTTACAGAGAAGAGCTTTAAAGATTCCCATGACCACGTGCGAGAAAGCCATCCAGTCCTGTTTTTGCTTGGAATTCTGGGACTTGTAATTACAAGTGGGGAAAAATATATACCAATATGAAAAACACTTTCATGCTGCCGGCACGTGCACATGTGCATCCAGGCTATATGCAGGCAGATCCCAATGTTACCATATAAAAACTTACTCCTATAGGATTTGACAGTAAAAAAAAATGCCATGCCATTGTAAGAAAGGATGTCCAGGCTGGCTGCACCAAGCCAGTCAGGCAACGTGCCCTAGTAATGCTGGGAACTACCCATCCTACTGAGACATGTGACTACCAGCACCACCCTGACACAGGCTCAATGAGTACCTTCAACATGTTACCCAGGCATTGTGACATTTATGGCCACTCCTGTACTGCTCGAAGGTATTGAGAAACCGCTGACAGTTGCTGGACTAAGATGCACTGGAAAATAAAATCTCAGCGTTCACTACTGTGATAAATCTGAAGGCGCTCTCGCAACTACTCCCCAGGATTCTTCTGTTCAGGTGGCCAGGTGAGGGCCATTGCTTTTGGATCCTAACACTGGGGGTTGTGAGAAACCAGAAGGTGTCTCACACACTAGTCCCGAGGGATCTTTCATCCAGTTGGCCAGGACATGGCCATCACTTTTGGATCCAGTTCCTGGGGGTGGACCAGTGCAGGAGGATCACCTGGGTGAGGGGTCTTCGGGGAGTGGGGCACCAGATGGTGAGATGCAGTGTTCCTTCCTTGTAACACCTTTACCCCATCCTACCAGGTAGTATATTTAGGAACTCTACCCACTGCCCTTTACAACTCAAACACTTTCTCACGGACAGCCCGCTATGGAAGAAAACAGACTAGCACCCGAGCAGTATACCTAATGTCTCCCAATGCAGTGGTCAGGCGAGGTCAGGCAATTGCTGACCATCACACACACCTTACTGCCATTACACTTCCACACACAGATAAAAGGCAGAGCACGGGAGCACACTCTGAATGAGGCAAAGCACATGAGGAAACAGCAGTTTCGAGATGTCAGCTGAGCAAGAGAGGAAAGACGACAAAACCCCAAAGGGGGTCGCAACCGGGAAATTTCATTGACCTTTTTCAAAAAGGAACCGTTACTTTCCATAGACCTCTAGAATAGAAAGTTTAATGCCAGGAAACCAGGCTGAAGAATTCTGTATTGTGTCAGAGATACCTGGGGCTTTCCCGCATCATTAATCAAGGTGGGGAGAATCAGCAGCTGCCATTGGCTCCAAGAACAAAGCAGCTTCATTGAAGTTAACACAGGCGGTGAGTTGGGGAGTCCGATACAAGACTGGTCTGTGTTGAAGTGAAGGTTGCAAGCATCAACATTGTATGCCGAGTGTTGGAATGAAAATTGTTAAAATTTGTGTGATAAGAGACACAAGTAAAGTTGAACTGTCGATGAGTGATTGAACTTTAAAGCAAGCTACAATATCTATGACAGAGTGGTCCAGCACTACGTGGGTGCTCAATCGAAGGTCTCTGTAAGGTATCCAGCTGAGAAGTGACAAAAGTAGATACATTTGGTCTGAGTACGGCTGAGGGAGACCAATTGAAAGAGAATGAATAAACGTGAATCAAAGTGGTCCTGCGACGGGTCAAGCAAAATCCTGCGCACAGTCGAAAGTCTTTGATTTTGATGAAATAGACCAAATTCATTTACTTTCCAAACATTCTCTAAGTCCAGCAGAGGGAGACCAATTGAAGGTTTGGTGTTACAGTGGGTCTGAGCCCAGCGGAGTGGGATCTGTGGTAAACAATAAATCACCCAAGAAGCCTGTATAAGTGGAAATCCTGAGAAGAATGGAACTTTAATGTTTTGTTGTGCTGCATCAGGCCCTCTGAATTAAGAGACTTTGAATGGCAAAGAGACTTTGGCACAAAAGACCCTGATGTTGAAGTTTTGAACTGCATCCTCCTGCTAGAGAAGCCAGAGTGTGTGCTAAGCTTGAGCGTGCCACCTTGTCCTGTGCCAAACATGTGGGGAATATCCTGACATATAATTTCTTGAACACTTTTCTTTTCCATAAGGTTTATTACTATAGGCCCTTTTATTTTGACAAGACAACACTAGGACTGAATTATTATTATTTGATGGTCGTAGCTTGCTCCCATCTTTAGATTTGGGATTACATAGGTGTTTTTCAAACCCAATTGAAGTTCAATTTACACCCTTGAACTGTGATCGCTTGTGTCTACAAGTATTACAACTCCAGAAGCAGATTACGAAGACACAATCGACAAGTAGGTTTTGTGGGGTAATTGCCCGTATCGAATCATTAAAAAATCTGATGGCGGTCTTTAGCGAGCTAGTTGGGGTGAGAACTTGTTACTTAGAGCATTTTGTTAGAGGTAAGGACATTATCGGCACAGGAATGGTGGGACATGTTTTTAATTGGTGATAACCCACGCCTGATTCTTGCAGTTATGAAATTTATAGAAGATGTTTAAAACATAGGATTTGAAAAGAAATGCTGAGGAATAAACTGTCTTGAGTTTTCTGTCTTCTAGCTTCTCCTTTTTTAAAACCAATGTATTGGAAATGACAAAGATGAAGTGTAATATATGCAATGTTCTTGCATGGGAATTTTGAAATATGTAATAAATCAAAAATAATAAAAATAAATAAATAATTGGGCATTGCGGTGCACTAATTGACCTTGGGGAAAAGAAGCTGACGAGTAAGCCAGAGTTCGAGATAGAACATTATGTTTGGGACACTATTTGATTTATGGTTGACATTCCTACACATTATTTTGTATTAGTTGTGAGGATAGGATGGGCTTTTGACACAGAACAATGTTTGCTTTTGGACTTCCTGATGTAGCCTTCCTTTAGATTTCTTTAGGCAGGGAAAGCCTGCCATAGCATAGGGTTAGTTAGGTGTTACACCATCCTGATTATTAATAAAGCTTTGTTTAAACATACCATTGTTATCTTTGTCATCTCTCTTGATACCATGCGTTTCTCACATATGGTGACAGGAGTGGGATGAAGTTCAACTGACACAAGTTGGGGATCCAAAATCCCTTAAGAGTTAAAAACCTGACTAAAATACCAAGAGAGGGAACTAACATCATCCTTTCTACCAGTATACTATTTTCCGATGACAAAGAAACCAATCAACCTAGCAAACGTTAAAATTATAAGATGGGGTTCACCTTTCATCCCTTAACCTCACAGGTTATTCTTCTCCAAAGAAAATCCGTAGAGGGGAATAGTTACCATCTATTTTGTCCCCAAGGTTATTGGGTGCAGGTGAGAGACAAAGGGGTGGCTTCTTTAGAGTTACAGATGAACCTCCCTGCAAATGTTTCATCTATGTTGAATCACGCAGGAAAAGAAATTGGAAGTGTCTTCCCCTCCTCACCTGTGAGAATGAACTCAAGTTTGCTCTTTTGAATTTTTCCCTAACCCCAATCAAAATAAAAAGGGGTGATTCAATGGGAAACCTGATGTATGACATTCTTTGGGAACTTCCCTTTGAAGAGACCCTTGGGTAGAATAAGGGATATGACCATGGCAATCTGTCTGAAGTGCGGGGAACCACAGAAAAAGTGTTTTATTCCTCACGAAATAAAGTCAAATATGATCAAACTAAGGATAAATCTTCAAGGGAAGAACAAGGTTAATTTTTCCAAAGGCACCATCTTTAGAGTTCTTGCCTCTTGTTACCAACAAGCTAGAACCCCTTTTTGGGAACCAAGTCTTAGGGGCCCAATGATTTACCATACGAGTTACCAACCTTTCCATTAGAACCCATTTCAGTAATATCACAGGCAGTTTAGGAAACCATACAAGATAACATAACATCTGAATATCTTAATGAAGCAGAGAAGGCGAAAATCACTCCCTGGGTCTCCCTAGAAGAGTGGAATCCTCCTATTTAGAGCAATGCTTGCTTTGTGGGGATTGGGACCACAGAATGGAGTTATGTCCTGTAAACCTAGGGAAGGAACTGATGAGACACGAGAGAAAGAGACAGAAGAAGCTTTCACGCTGTTTAGACCTCCTTGTGAGCCTCCAGTCCCAGAGACACCCCTCTATAATCTCCCAGAAGTAGAGACACCTGCAGATGAGTTAGATATGAGACTAGAATGGGAAGACTATATTGCAGCCTTCCCAGAAGACTCAGAGGACTGTGACTCAGTAGAGGAAGTGACCTATGTTCCATATCAGTTAGAGGTAACATCGAAAGGTGAGACACTTTTATGTACCATTTATCCTGTCGTACTAATCCAGATTTCACTCTTATAACAAGAGGGCCTCACTTCCCAAAAGAGTACCTGAGAGATAGGAAAATCTACTGAATCCCTATATATAAACCTAGAGGAGGAGGGTCCCATAAGAGAAAAATAAAGATACCATCTAATGACTTGCTTATCCCTTTTCGGAATTAAATTCCTTAGAGGAAGAGTTCAGTCCCCCTATTCCATTGGTTGCATCAGTATCTTCCATCGCAGAATGGAAAGGTGAACAAGAACTGGAGTTAGAAGGCCCCAAAAAGAAAGAAACAACGTCCCTGTTAAGATCTACTTGTGTGTCCCAGATCATAGAGACAGACAGAAATGGGAGCAGTAAGTGCCACTATTATGTACACTCACTCCATGGAAGTAACACCTTCCAGGGAAAATAGAAAGGAACAAATATTCTCTACCTCAAACCACCCATGCTATTCTTGTAGGAAGTTTGGTCACCTTACAAGATATTGCCCTTCAAACCTGAACAAAAGGTGTCCCTTTTACACCCAGGGAAGAATTATATAGAAAAGAACCTTACACCTTTTTATGCACTCAAGAAAAGACAGAATTCCGGTTATTTTAGAAGGAAAAACGATCTGGGCCCAACTAGATACTGAAAGCAAGGGGTGCATGATAAGAACAGATTTACTGCCCTAAGGTTGGAAGATAATGGGGAAAGAAAAAATGGTTTCTGAAAATCATCTGTTAACGTAGATCCCCATTACAATCTTGCATAGAAAATTCTGTCGGACCATGACCGTAGTTCCCAACTTACCAACCCATTCAGTTCTGTGAACCGATTTGCCCCAATACGATCAGTGGATTTAACAGGTAGCACAAATAAATATGAAGACTCCTCAGAATAGGTTTTCCCATCTAAAAGAACTGGAATCTTTCCCTTCCAAAACAAGAAGCAATGGGGAAGAAAATGCCATTTTCTTATATGGAGACCCAATACACCAGAGAGACGAAACCAACCCAAGGGTTATGCAGGGTTTCTCGAGCCGTTAATCCTATTGCTTCCAAGCGGAATACCGGACAAGTCGAGCACAAAGTGACGTGGAGTTCTCGTTCCGGTTTTCCTGTGAAGCACCTCGGTCCAACCCGTTTAGGTGAAGGGTATGGGAGAAAACTGAAGGCACTCTCACAACTACTCCCAAGGGATATTCTGTTCAGGTGGCCAGGCAAGGGCCATCACTTTTGGATCCCAACCCTGGAGGTGGACAAGAAAGGGAGGATCACCTGGGTGAAGAGTCCTTGGGGATTGGGAAGAGGGAGCCAGAGGGCAAGACACAGTATTCCCCCTTCCTTGATGAGGGCCTATCCTACCCCCACTCCCTCCACCTTAATCACTATTGTGACTTTGATCCTAAGTTTTCCCCTTGACATTATACAAAATACTGAGAAGAGGAAGATGCCTCCAGGAGCAATGGAGACTACCTATGGGAAACACCATTATGGTACTTGGACGAAGAAGAGGGAAACTAGAAGCTGCCGAGCTGAAGGTCAGGCATGTCCAAGTGATTGGCTTGACTGGAGCCAGGCAAACCAGGCAAAGGAAACGCACCCAAGACCCCTTAACAGGGTGCAGGTGTATAAAGGGTGCTACACCAGTATACTGTGAAAAACCAGAAGGTTTTTCACGACTCAATCCCCGGGGATCCCTTATTCAGGTAGCCTGGGAAGGGCCATCAATATTGGATCCAGACGCTGTAGGTGGGCAAGCGAGAGAAGATCACCTGGGTAGGGGGTCCTCAGGGAGTGGGGAGGAGACACCGCACAGTCAGACATGGTATCCCCCATTTCCTGACAGTTATTTACCCCATATTCCCTCTAACTTTTTTTTTTTTGTTTAAACTCTTTATTGATTTTTAATAACATTACAAAAAACAAACAAAACATATAACATTTTCCCAACAACATAACTGGCCGTATGGCACTTGGCATAGATGTCATTTCACGTTTTCGCCTAAGAGTGGGTGGGGGATCAAGTCTTTTGAACCACCTCATTTCTCATGGCCGCTTTAGTGCTTACTTTTCACGCCTTCCTGTTCTGGGGGCTTATCGAATGACTGTCCTTCACTGTTCTTCCCCCCCTCCCGGGTTTTCTTCTTCACTGTCTTCTCTTTGTTCAAATAAATTCTGCATCAGAGAGTTCCATGCCATCATTCTCTGTCCCGTTTCCCCCCACTCCTTTCTGTACCGCCCTTATCCACACTGCTGTCTCTGTCATCTCCCATTTCTTAAAGTCTGCCCACAATAGATCTATTTTTGGGCCCTCCCGTGAGTTCTACGCCATTGCCATCCGCCGTTTAGCTAATATGCATAGTAGGTCTGTCATTTTAGCCAGGTGCACCCTGTGTCTGTCTCCTGTAGGGAAGAGACCCAGCAAGTACAGTTCAGGATTCTCTTCTTGTATTCGGAGTCCACTACTAACCACTCTCTGTCTAATTTCGGCCCAAAAGACCTGTATCACTGGGCAGGTCCCGAACATGTGTATCATGTCTGCTTGCTCTTCCGGGCAACGGGGGCATGTGCGGGGGCCTCTCGGCATCATTGCGTTCATTCCCTTAGGCGTGAGGTATGCCCTATGCGTGAGGTATAGTTGTGCTTGTCTGAACCGTGCGTTCCTTGATAACTTCTTTGGGTATTTCAGCACCCTGGACCATTCCTCATCACCAAGGGGTCTCCCGAGTTCCTCTTCCCAGTTCTCTCTGGTGCGTAGCACTTGCGTATTGTTAGCTTTTAGCATTTGTTCATACAATCTGGAGGTCGTGTGTCCCCCTTCTGATATGTCGTACCATGCATCCAACTCCCCTTCCATGTCCTCTTGGTCTGGCCACTCTGGCCACCTCTTCTTGATTGTTAGTATTATCCTGTTATATAGGATGAATTGACCTTCGTGTACGTCGCAGTCCTCCACCATGTCCTGGAATTCTGCCCACTGCTTGTCTTTCCTCAAATCTCCAATTTGTGCTGCACCCTTCGCTTCCCATTGGGATCTGTATATTGCAAGTGTGTTGGGATCTGTGCCTACTAATCCCGCTAGTGGGATCTGAGCTGAACAAGGGTCCTTGATCTTCTGTAGTCTCCACGCCCTCACCCACAATGCCATTGCGAGCTTCAGCATGTTTGGTAGGGTCTCGAGCAGGGATTTGTCGAGCCATGGGACTTCACGTAGATAGTAGGATTTCAGTGCTGGTTGGAGAAGTGTTTTATCTATTGATTCGTCTTCTCCCAGCCATTTAACCACAAATTACAGTTGCCCTGCTAAGTAGTACTTTTCAAAATCGGGCAGCCTGATGCCCCCCTCCTCGTACTCTCTCTGCAAGGTTGTCATGGCGATTTTGCACCTCCCCACAGGAACCCCCATGTTATTGCGTTCAGTTTCTTAAAGAAGGCTCTGGGTATGGCGTGCAGAATGTTTGTGAAGTAATATAGCAATCCTGGAAGCACCACCATTTTCAGAATGGCAGCTCTGCCCATCATCCCCAGTGGGAGTGTCCCCCAGAAGCCCATGGCCTTTTGTATTTTATCTAGGGCTGCTAGTGTGTTGCGTTCATGTGACTCTACAGTGTTGTGGTGTATTTCGATTTCTAGATACCGGAAGGAGTGCAGCGCTCACGCCAGACCCATGTCTGGGAGTTCATCCCGGGGCACTCGTTTTAATTGGGCCAGGGGGAAGAGGACAGATTTCTCTTTATTGATGGCAATCCCTGAGAGTCTAGTGTAGGCTTCCGCCGCCTCTAAGAGGCAGGGTAGGTTGACGCGCGGATTGTCCACAAAGAGAAGGATATCGTCTGCATACAGTGAGATCTGGTGTACCACTCCATCTATATCTATTCCTGTGTCCTCATATTCTGCCCTGAGGAACACAGCCCATGGCTCCAGGGCCAATATGTATAACATCGGTGATAGAGGGCAGCCCTGCTTGGTTCCCCTGTATATTCTCCATGCTTTCGAGATCTGTCTTCCTGTTTTCACTCTTGCCCTGGGGTCTTTGTATAGCAATCTAATCCATCTAAGAAACCCTTCTCCCATGCCAAAGTGGGCCAAGACACTCAGCAGCCACTTCCAGCTAACTGAATCGAATGCTTTGACGGCATCTAATGACACTACCGCACATTCGCCCTGTCTCTGGTTTGTCTGTTCTATAACATAATGTAGTCTGCGGAGGTTCCATGACGTGTTGCGCCCTGGGACATAGCCCGTTTGGTCTGAGTGGATCAGTGTGGGTATCACTAATTTCAGGCGGTTCGTTAAGACCGCTGTGAGTATCTTGACGTCTTGGTTGATAAGGGAAATTGGTCTATATGACGCACACTCCCCTGGGGGTTTTCCGGGCTTAAGGATCGGCACAATTGTCGTTTCCGACATGCTATCTGGCAGTTGCGATTCCTTATATGCTTCCTGTTATGTTTCTAACAACTTTGGGTCGATAGTGCTCTTGTATGTCTTATAAAACTCCCCCGGAAGTCCATCGGGGCCCGGGGATTTGCCTGAAGGGAGCTCGGAGATCACTGTCTCTATTTCTTCTACTGTAATAGGAGCATCTAATAGTTGGGCTTGTTCTGCCGTTAGTTTTGGTAATCTTATCTCTTCTAACAACTTCGGGGTGATAGTGCTCTTGTATGTCTTATAAAACTCCCCCGGAAGTCCATCGTAGAAATCAGCAAATAGGGTATTTATGTGTTCTTGGTTCCTGACCTCTGCTACCGTTTCATCTATTAGTACTGCTATGGGGTATTTTTTGTTTTCTTGCTTAGTGAGCCATGCTAGGAGCCTGCTCGGTTAGTCTCCCTCTGCGTGCAGCCTCTGTAAGTATTTCACCTGCCCTTTCTGCCCTTCTTTCCTCCCCTTAATTTCTCTTTCTAGTTTGTCCAGTTCTCTCATAATGGATACTTTCAGTCCTCCTGTTTTACCAATCGCTGCCCCCCTTATCACCACCTTAAATGCATCCCAGAGCGTGGCACTACTTCCCACACTCCCCTCGTTGTGTTCGAAGTAGTCTTCTATCGCCACTTGCAAATGTTCCTCCAGTTCGCTGTCCCCCAGTGCCTCCGCTCGGAGACGCCATGTCGGTATTGGGGTTCTCCTATGGGTATACGCCCATGTTGCTAGTATCGGGGCGTGGTCTGAGAGTGTGCGTGCCTTAATGTCAATGCCTGTAAATTCTATTAGAGATTCGGCACCCGTAAAT